>NW_008751759.1:960920-968770 GCF_000715545.1 Opisthorchis viverrini
TACGTCGCGATGTATCGCGGTGTCTCGAATATCGTACCAACTGAAACTTGAGGCGGCCTGGTGCAGCACATTCCGTTGCTCGAAAACATTATAAACGATAGACTCTGCTGGGTTCTGGGTGAATCTACCGCAAAAACAACCTGGTATGAAATGAGTGTATTTTGTTAAGATCGCAAACGATGACCATCAAAGGACGTCCATGGGACGTCCTCACTATCAAATTCTAATCAGTTCTTGCCACGCAGAACTCAGGGGATCAAAGCGGCGGAACTTGCTGGAGGTGGACAACGTTTGTCAATCAGTCAGCTGTGTAGACCAAACCACCCGGAAACTTGCTCAACTTGGTAAAAAATGTTTATCGGGAATCATCAGGATATCCGTATGAAGTATCAGCTCTGCAACAGGTTTTTAGCCAACGCAACAAAGGATAGTGTGTTGTTGAACAAAGCGCCTCAGGAAAGTTCGATTTCCACCTCAATTTGGTGTAAAAATTGGACCAAGCTACCTGGCAAGTTTTCGGCATCTTCGCATCACCCTCCTTCAGATCTAAAATTTATCGACTCACAGGGAGGAAAGAAAACTCCAAATCCTGTCAGCCGAACACATTCAACTTCAAATCAAATTGGTTTTTAAGGGAGACTCCACTGAACCCCGGTTGAATTTCTCGTTTTTTCTAATTTTCATCTGAATATGTTGCACGAACGCCGCTTTAGGTTTCACTTGGTACAATATTCGAGGTGTAGAGGTACATACTTTCCTGAATGAAACTACCCAGAATTTTTTCTTGGAATGCACTACTCATAAGGCTACTGGAAAATCCTCGACAGCCCACGATCGGTTTTGCCCTTCCTGGGGCTCATCAGGTAGACGCAGCCGACGAGTTTCAGTTAAACTTATGTTCTACTTGGAACCAAATTGCACGAAATTAGCGAATATACACTCATTTACAAACTAATTTGGTTTTTCGAGAACTCACCTGGAACCCAACTGAATCCCTCCTTTGTGATGTTCTCAGGCAACTGAATGTGCTGCACCAGGCCGCCTCATGCTTCAGTCGCTACGATATTCGAGATATTGCGATACATGTACAGACGTAATGCACTACTCATAAGCCTGCTAAAAACTCCTCGACAGTCCACGACCGCTTTCGCCCTTCTTGGGTCTCATCAGGTGGGCACAGTCCCCGAGTTTCCGTCAACCTATGTTCTACATGAACCCGAATTGGACAGGTTGATAAAAATTATTTGACACCGTGTTCTGATGGACTGATAACCATGACAACAGAAACGAGGTCGGATGCGGTCTTAGTATTTATTTTACTGGTAAATTCAGTAGATTAGGAATCCAAAATATTACTCCGTTCGGTTGACAGCACGAGAGCACTATATCATCAACATGGTACGTAACGTTCAGCTGTAACACCCTCCCGGTGTCAAGCTACCGTGTCCACCGAAGGAAGCACGAGGGCTGGGATACTGCCAGGGTGCCCAAGCATAGACAGGGGAAGTCCAAAGGCAGAGATCGGGTTAGAATCACGGACATTCCGGTCAGTGAACCCGTGCTCTAACCACTTGTGCCAGCTCGCCCCATCATCGTCACAGTTAATTTTTGTAATGTATTCCCTTACATGATTAACGTACTTAGCATGAAGGCAGACTCTTCGCGTGTTTTTTGCTTCCTAGTGCGTTTGATGCGGCTACATTTTTAAACGAGTTGTGCACAGTCTGTTCTAGCTACAAGAAATATGACCATGTTGAGAATATCATTGGTCTGGGGAACTCCACCCCGCCCTCCAACTGACTTCAGCGTTCCATGACTTTCAGCCGTCAGGCTCGTTCAACGTATAGTGGCCATTCAGCCGTCACAAGGGAGCGCTGTGTCTGACTCATTACCCTGACTATCACATGCTTATAAACCTGCCACTGGTATGAGAATTCGCTGTGGTTGTGAGCCGAAGTGCACCCCATCGTCGATACCTCCCAACTTGACTGCTTCCCCCCCTCACACACATCTGGTGCATGAGTGACCTTCAGGAATATCGTAATTTCAGGTTTAGTAGGTATCTGCCAGATTGGAACCGCAAGCAATACGTCGTTACAAAATGCTTCCTTCCCAAAGGAGGATCCACCGTTCCATATCGTCGCTGACGAGAACGCCTCGTTGAGTTTTGCAGACGTATTTGTCTGTCTCATTTTGGGTGCGTCCCTCCCGAGGATATCCCTGCGTTGCGGACGTCGGTTAGAAGAACACTTGATTGGGTCTGTATCTCTGTGGCGTCTGCATTTGTCTTTGCCTGCTGCGCACACACGTCTTTCGAGCATGAAATCTGGACGTCTGATATCGTCCAGCTGTGGCATCCTTTCGGTGTCTAGCTGCCATGCCACCCAAAGGAGGCACGAGGGCTGGGATACTGCCAGCCTCCCCAAGCCTAAGCAAAGCAAGTTGAGACTTCGCGAATATACACTCACTTGCAAACTAATTTGGTTTATCGAGAGACTCACCTGGAACGGACCTTATGAGTGACCTTATGAGTAGTACACTACAAAGGTATCAAGGTTGCTGAAAACTCTTCGAAATCCCACGACCGGTTTCGCCTTTTTTGTATTTCTCAAAAACGGTCCAATTTGGGGTCAAATAGGACATAAGGTTGACGGAAATCCGGGGACTGCGCTTACCTGATGAGCCCCAGGAAGGGCGAAACCGATCGTGGGCTGTCGACGGATTTTCAGCAACCTTATGAGTAGTACATTACAAAGAAGGTGAGACTTGTTGTACATTTGAATTATTGTGTCATCCGCACTATTCTTCCCTTGTTCACAACAACAATACAGATAGGAAACTCAAGCTTCGAGTTAGAGCCGTTCAGTACATTTTTAGTCAATCCTCACACAGTTAACAGTTTGAGAAACGAATAAAACTGGAAAAGCATAATAGAATACTACTTTTAAGCAAAGCGGTGAGATGGCTTAAGTGGTTAGAGCACGAATTCACTGATTGGAAGATCCGTGGTTCGAACCCGACCTTTGCATCCCGACTTCTCCTGTCTAGGCTCATACCATCCAGCTCAGATTTTTTCACAGTGAAACATGAACGGACAAAGTGGTGTCTATCTTGACAGACCACACTACTCCTGAGGCTGCTGAGTGCTCTTCGACAGCCCGGTACCGGTTTCGCACCCCTTGGGGCTCAGCAACCTTATGAGTAGTTTACTTTATGCTTCTAAAAAGCCTCGAAAACCTCAATAGGATTTCAATAGGGTTTCAGAATAACTTTATTGAGAATAAGGTGCGCATTGATTCAATCTCAACAACTGACGTCATACTGAAGTGGGATGTTAGTAGAGCAACGTTTAGCCTCAGTCGTTAGACGAACCTGCCACACATGTAACCATTTACAGCTTCAACCGACACGCTGCAATCAAAGTTCCACTACCTCAGTAAATCATCTCCAATCTCGTCTGTCGTTAAACAGTTGACAAATACAACCTGCGCCGCATTCCAATTTAAATATAGGAACACATGAATCAGTCCGACACACCGCGCTAAATCATCTCCAATCTCGTCTGTCGTTGAACAGTGACAATTACGACCTGCGCCGCATCCCAGTTTAAATGTGGGAACACATGAATCAGTCCGACACACCGTGCTCAAACACATTTTCAAATTCAAATGCGAGTGTACGATCGGTACAAACGATCTACCACACACGAAGAGATACGGCGAAGTGCACCCGACGCATCTTGCAACAGCTGGTTACTCTGTGCTCTGTTTAATAGACATTGAATTTGCATATTTCTATGGCCAGGGGTTGCCACAGCAACTACTTGGTAAGTTGCTTCATGCAAACGAAGGTGACGTACGCTGAAAAGCCATGAAGTATCCTACAGGTGTTTCGCGCGTATTTGGACTCATCTCCCGAATCTCCAAAGTCTCAGCCTACCAGCTAATAGTTCAAAACTCAATCATTTGGCCAAAACCGACAGATCAGTGGTGTGGTCAATTCACTCCTAAACAGTACTCATCTTTCAATCACCCGGTAACGTGTTGACTGACTTGCAGAGCGAGGACTTCTCAGCCCGAAGGTTTATGCAGCCTTTGAGATATCCTCCTTTCTAAGAATACGGTATTAGGACATTTCATCTTACAGATGAAAATGATAAGCAGGGGACCAATCAGCAATCAGGAAGACAAACCACAACGCAACACGAACGTGAGGCATTCCGCTTTGTTCAATTTGTGGAGACACGAACGATTAAAGGCATAAGGACTTGTCAAAATTTCATACATGCAACGTGGGCAGAATTATATATGACGGTGGCGCAGGTCAATGAAGGAATTTTGAAATTATCATGAAATTGTCATGAACTAGGGTCTTGGAATGACAGTCTTTGCATTTCGAATAAAACAGCTGTTGTGACTGCTAAGGTCATCGATGGATTGTGGCTTGGTGTCAGTGTTACGGACGCTGTCATGGGGTAGTTCAATATACCCATTACAGCCAATCGTTTGGCTGTAGACGATCGGGTTTCCAAAGGATCTGACTACCACCTCGAGTATGCCGGTTTTTATCAACATACGCTAGTGAGGGGACTTGCACGAAGTTTAAAAACCGTAATAGTACACGTGGTTCAGCTATATTATGGTTCCATCAAAGCGTCGGCAACTGTTTGCTCGGACAGGTAGAAGTTATCGTTTCGGACTGTTGCATATGCTCTAAAAACGATTACTGTTACCACCAGAGTCCTTCAAAGGGTAGTGTTCTGGTGTACAGATTATCAGAACAAGAGCAAGCAGTCAATTTTAAGTCACGCGTGAGGTGAGGATCGAACCCTTTCTGAAATGGTAGTTCGGGTCTATCTAAGACCCGTTTGCGTGCGAAACGGGCTAGCTTACCGATCAGGTCGACTGATGACTTTGAGACCCTTGTGTGAACTTTACGATCATTAATGGCAATCGCAGGTGGGATATCAGCTTTACGGAAAGAGGTTCTGTTGGAAATTTCGTTGCCTAAGTTAAGTCGGTTTATGCTGAGAAGCTGAAAATCACGGTGTGGCTGTTTCATCCTCATTTAGAGTCCTTGTTCTCACGAAACTGCAGAGGCTTTCGAACCCACGACCTTCCGGCCCGTTGTCTGAACTCAATCGTTCGACCACGAGAGCAGTGTGATTAGCTCGCATTTGGCCAGGATATAGGGCCACTAGTCCTTCAGTCACGTGACATGTGGGCGTAGATGTCGACTGGTTCCTCGAGTGACGACATCTCAGATATAGCACGTGATACGCATTTCGTACTGAGCGGCGTTATGTTCTGTCTAAGTTCCAGCTAATTACACCACAGATCAGCAAGCAGCTCTCGACCAAACGGTTGGGAGGTCACGAGTACCGACAGCACGCGCACTACTGTTGTTTCCGGCACTTCTCGGCTTTCAGAATGGATCGGCTTCACTTACGCAACGAAATCTCTATTGAAGTCTCCCTAGACTACCAACCGAAACAGTTCAGTTGAGTCAGAGGGCAGCAGATCGTTGCTACCGGAGATGAAGGGAATGTTTCTTTTGGATACTCAGTTGCCACTAAACTGGTCGTACAGTTTCCTAGCCAAGTGTTCAAACACATGTGACGTAAGGGAGTGTGTGTGTGTGTGAGGGAGAGAGAATGGTTCAATTATGGCAATCAACTGCGGACTGGCGATGCTTTCCCGACTGTGGGGGAACCGCTTGGCGTCTGATTGCCAAGCTCGTCGAACAAATCGACAGTCGGCAGACCAAAAACCAGTAAATGCACCGGAGTTACGAATATTTGTGTGGCCGCTGTAAATTGGAAAGTCTCAGCGTAAGATCAGTTATAGTTTTTAGGTGCTGTTGTAAAACGAAAATGATTGTCTATGAAAAAAAAGAATCGACTCAACAAAACGATGTATTATGATATTCTTTCACTTTGGTCCGCAAACAGCAAGCTAGACATTTGGCGTATCAGCCTGGTGATGTTTCAATATTTGATATCACCCCAACGAAAGCATGGATTTTTGCTGGACTGATCCGTAATGGGCCCATATATAAATCATAACTAATACGCTTGTGCCAACGCTCGGGAGACGGGAATAGAATCTCCAATACGGCTGGAAAAAATGGATAAAATGATTCGAATGTACAGGATACCACGAAGCGGTACTAGTACATCAAAATAACACCCCTTGTCGGCCAAAACAAGTGGAAGTTTTATCCCATGAATGAGGCTTGCCTGAGTGGCATTCACTGTCTTCTTGCTACACAACCTGAGGTTTTCTGACTTCTTCTCCGTACCTTGTGTTCCGTAGTCAAGAGCTTCTAGGTTCAAATTCGAATGCGACGTGGGGAAATTTGAAAAAAATGACCTCATTACTGTTTTCCATACTGTGTACCTGTGGAATACGTCAATCGATATTCGAGAAGCTGATGTAGCTGTGTGACCATCTGACTGGTAGATCAAGAATTAACGGGACTACTTTAGAAGTTACGGGACACGTAGCGCATCTAAATCATGGTGCTTCCGAAGCACTCAAATTCACGTTGCTCGGCTCATCCGGCTAAGAATGTACCATAATTCATTCACATTGCCTGTGCTCTACCTAGCAATGTAACACAATGTAAGCCCCGTTGGACGTGCTGTGTTTTGAACACAGAACAGCAACCAAAATGAGCTGTTTTTCAACTTTCTCAATGTATTTACAATCATCCGATTTGGCAAACACATTATTTCTCTTTTTTCTGGTGTGCTAGTCGCCGAATGAAATCTCCTCCCTGATTAACGTTTGAGTAATATTAAATGCATGCAGTAAAATCGTACAACCCTCTCTACTTTGTACTTCGGTCTTGCTTGCCTCCATCTGAGTACCCTACCTATTGATCTGGAAGAAAAACATTTATAGCACATTCCTGTGGTTAGTTTCTTCCCAGTTTTGAGGACTAATCAGCAGACAGTGCATGAGTGCAGCGCGATTGCCTTTTTAAGTTGTAATTTTTGAAATTGATGCCATTATTCCTGCAGTTGAACTTAAAGTGTTAAAGTTAAGTTCTTCCTTTGGATGTGCCTGGAATTGTCACTTTCTGATGATGCTACCTTAATAGTGGTTAGCGGAGTTCTAACCAATCTGTTAATCGTCACAAATATTTCTCAGTTTTCACTATTGAACTTCGCTGCACAGGACGAGGAACCAGCACCTCGTGTTTGTTTCGACGCTGCTCTGGAATCCGACCTTGCAAAAAATATTCCAGACATGCTATTGGCTGGCCGTAAACCAAGGTCACTGATACGGCAGTGATGGATGCATCGGCTGAATGCGAGAATGCTGTGGATTCGAAATGTGAATCGGATCGATCGACTGACTAACAGCGTGTGCGATCACATCGATCGGTGCTTCGGCATACATGAGAATGGAATTCACTGGTGATGATGATTTCGGCACGTTAGGAGAAAAAATGAGTGCGTTGGACAGAATTACCAATAAGTGGCGGGTGCGATGAAATTCCCATTGCAGGTACACAGAAGAGACGAAAGAGATCACTATAATTATCATTTTTACCCTAAATGGAAATTGCAACACTGCTGAGACACTTTATTTAGAGAACCAGCTCCAAGCATAACGGGACTAGATAACTGCCAATAGAATAACCGTTTTTGTTGAAGCAGATTTCATTCGTTGTTCTCCACTCGCCCTTGACAGATGAGTTGTAGTCTTAGTATCACTTTTGACCGCTTGTACGCGACAGTGATCAATAGATCGACTGGCTCGCACGTTCATTGACCTTTCTGGTTTGGCCAAGCGCACCAGGCGATCAAGCGGCTTTCCAGACCGGGATTTACGGTACTAAGA
>NW_008751759.1:968830-992850 GCF_000715545.1 Opisthorchis viverrini
AATGAGTGCGTTGGACAGAATTACCAAGTAGTGGCGGGTGCGATGAAATTTCCATTGCAGGTACACAGAAGAGACGAAAGAGACCACTATAATTATCATTTTTACCTAAATGGAAAATTGCAACACTGCTGAGACACTTTATTTAGAGAACCAGCTCCAAGCATAACGGGACTAGATAACTGCCAATAGAATAACCGTTTTTGTTGAAGCAGATTTCATTCGTTGTTCTCCACTCGCCCTTGACAGATGAGTTGTAGTCTTAGTATCACTTTTGACCGCTTGTACGCGACAGTGATCAATAGATCGACTGGCTCGCACGTTCATTGACCTTTCTGGTTTGGTCAAGCGCACCAGGCGATCAAGCGGCTATCCAGACCGGGATTTACGGTACTAAGAAGGCATTAAGAGACTGTGGTCCACAACACACTTAACCAATCAAATGAATCCCAATGGCAGTTTCTCCCTCATGTACAAATGCATCGGGTACACTCCGAAAAAATACCATACAAAAATACCTTGAAGATGTGAACCTTCATTAGGAAGCATCAATTTTGACTGGAATGACTGGCTTCATGGCTGTTAACACGCTAATTCGCAATGAGAAAGCAAGCTTGGCTTCATGATTTTATCCCGCAGCAGCAACTGTGTCACACTACTGTCATCCTCTCTACAATGACTACCTCCCTAGTACAAATAAGCGGTTGTGAACGGTACACGTGACTTTTTCGTCCAGATTACGACCACCATACCTCATCGACCAGTAGTGGATTTCTAAGAAAAGACATTTCGCGCGGAACTAAAAGTGTTACTGCGTGCTACTGATGCCGAAGGAATAGGATCGGCAGGCTAAGATGCGGTGGTCGGCTGGAAACCATTAGTCGGTCTAAACATGCCGATCTACTAACTAGCGCCTGCATCCGTTTTCTTTTCACCATTTGGACTGTTGTTGTTGTCCTAAGGGTGACAGTACGTCGGGTAGGTGCTGACTGGAAAACAGAGATTAGCAGGCGGGCCTGTTTGGATACTGCAGGGACCCAAAAGACTAAAACTACTAAGACATGTACGTCCTCATAGAGGCATTGGGAACGCTGCATTTTTCCGAGTGGCTAAAGCATCCAGATGTTGCCACAACGGCGTAGACAGATAGTCTCCAGGCATGGCTATCGCTTACGGTCACCACAGGATGTCTGCTTACCTGTATTAGGGCAAACAGGTAGTCGCAGACCACGGAGTGTTTCGTACAAAGATTATGATTCCTCAACCTTTGTCTCAATTTACCAGAGCCTACACATCGAAGAGAGACTTAATGGCTTATCAACCTGAAGACAGATAAACTTCCATTGAGAAGTGAAGAGGCCCTCTCCTACGGTAGCCTCACTTTGAGGTTGCGATACTGTTGGAGATATTAAAGTGATAAGATGGTGAAAGGGTACAGGTGATAGTGCGCTTAAATGATCGATTTTTCGGGTGCCATTTGTCCCTACTGTGATCTTCAGGAATATTTGGCTAGCAGAAATAAATGACGAATCTTTTCCATTGAGCTTTAGTGCCATTGATAATTCACAGTCAGATTAACATCGAAAAAATGCGTCAGAGAACGTGGGGTTGGTAATTTAATAAGACAAACTCGTCAACTGCTTAACACAAGTACGCCTCAGCGACACTAGCTGCACACCTGTGACCGTCACCTGTACTATTTGCGGGGGACAAAGGTCGTGTGACGGCCCTCACAACGAAAGAACCATAATCTGGACTAAAAACATCAGAAGTCGGCTACAACCTGATCATTGCCTCCATGATTCCAAGTGATTCACCGTACACGGATCACATGTTACCTCGTAGAATATGCTACAAAAGACTGAAGAGAATACTGCTAGTTCAGGTTGTAGCGATGGCTGTTGAACTGTTTGCTGAGCTGGTTGCAAACGATTCATCAGTGGTCAACCGACTTCCTCGAAAGAGCTCTTTTCGCACAACCACGTGAAGGGTGGAGGAGAGTCAGAGGTGGTCAGCGAAGTAGAAAAGCTATTACCAGAAAATTCAGCTGCGATGGTCATTGCCGTCTCACTGGGTGGGGACTCCGAGACGGGCCACATCAATGGTAAGAGACATTGTCAGACATGGCCCAGTCGCGCCTTCAATGCCGCTCATGCATCCAAGCGATTGACTTCAATTCATTGCTCCCTTCCCGATCCCCCCAACTTAACAGCCAACTTAGAGTGCTGTATTTGTGCACCAATTTATTAGCTCCCGCCCCCAACGCACAGTTACCTAAACCACCTCCCCGAATCATCGGTGAACGAAACTGTGGCAGCTACAACCACTGTACGACAAGTACGCGGTTATTACGGCTGATAATGATGAAGTGACATCACCAGTGCGTTGTAGAACGTAGGTGTTGCGCGTACATAAGTTGGTATCATTTTGACTGCTGGTGAGAGCTTGTGACCAAATTGCCTAACCCCACGAACCAATCAATGGTCATCCTACAAAAACACGACCACACTACTTAGATCTTGAAAATGGATCGTTCTGGAAACAGCTAGATTTTTGTGGAGATTTCGTCCTATAAGTGAAGTCAATCTATGCTGAAAGGCCCAAATCTCCTCACACTACCAACAACAGTTAGATTACATGGTACCGAGGGCTTCACGATTCAAACACACTAATCAATGATCTAGCAGACACGTGCCTCCGTGTCTGGCACATTACCGTGAATGCTCTGGGGAAACTCTACACAGCAGCTACGATCAGGGGGTTAATGCAACATTGACCTACCCAGACTAAATGTTCGCCAGAATGTATTCAAAAGTGCTAAACCTAAAGATAAATGGCGTGAAGAACAACAAATGTAAACAAGGCGCTTGTCACTGTGAAAGTAGATTGCACGTTCCGATGAGAATGTGTGCACACAGGTGGCCGTTTAGTTAACCTTATGACCTAATTATAGGTGGTTTGCACCTATAAGGATCCAAAACGAATATGTGTGAACTTAATACTAGGGAGAGTGGAAACTAATCGTGGTATGTCTGTTCAATCCCTATCTGGGAGTGGTCTGTCTTCACAGGAAAGGCATACTACAGTGTACCTGAAGAATAACACAGTTTTTTATTCGCCATTGCGTGGCAATCTTTGGACAGATCCTCACAAGACCTGGAATACCTCTTCACTATCCCAAAGTCCAGGTATGAACCTCCGAACAAGAATTGAACAAGGCTGGAAGCATCGTTTCAGAAGGGATGGAAGGCTGGAAGCAGTGTTCTCGTGAAGCCATTGGGCAAGTGAGTAAATATGCAGTTGGCTTCACTTCCCCTGACTCGATTTTGTGCTCCAAACCTACCGGTTGGTTTGCTTGATTTATTTGTCACAAAAGACTGCCCCAGCTGGGCTCAGCTGGGCCTCATGTTAGCACCAGCTTCATCTGCAAATGTGTGCAGTTCTACAGTTGTGTACAATTCGGCGTTCAAATATAAAATGAAAACTCGGTGACCTCGTCTAAGTGATAAGTCTTAAGAGGAACGAAACTGATCATAGACTGCAAAAACGTTTTCAGCAACCTTATGAGTAGTATGTTCCATGAAGAAAATGGACCAAAACACGTATTACAATGTGGTCACTAGTCCGATATGGGAGGACATCGCGCGCATGAGTTCAAACCGTCGCCTAACACCTAAATCTTCAATCGAAAGTGTTTGTTGGATGGAAGTAATACACAAAACCCAAACACGCACGCACACACACACACACACCGATGAAACGACTCCTCTCCGACTGACGAATCGATAAAAGGTTCCTCGCAAAAATAGACGCACCGATTTTCGCATAATGATAGTTCGCTGGAAAATTTACACAAAACCAAACACGCACGCACACACCCACACACACCGATGAAACGACTCCTCTCCGACTGACGAATCGATAAAAGGTTCCTCGCAAAAATAGACGCACCGATTTTCGCATAATGATAGTTCGCTGGAAAATTTCGTAAATTTCGCCTAATTAACTCAAGTGTGGTATAGAACACAACCACATACCAACCGAGGTACGAATTTGCGCGACGGTTTGTGTACCCATACTAATCGTTTTCGAAAAGAAACTCTAATTGCATACGATCGATTTTGGTATTAGCTGTGGAATGGTTGTGAAATAGTGCACGAACCGCAGGGCGTTTCGGAAGACAGACACGGTCGGGAGAGACCCGAAACTGCAGCACCAGCGGCTAATGGTTCAGCATACTCATCCGGGATGATATGTGGCCAAACCGTCTTTGGACCCCCGACTCCAAAGCTGAGTCTTTCCGTTAGTGTAAACTAGACAGTTAAGCGCTGCGAAGGCAGAGTCACTCACGCTGTACCACTGATAAGAACGAGTCTTAACCAGCCAATAGCTGCGATAAGTGGTAATGCATGCACAAAAAGGACGTTTATTGGTGCACAGGTGATGATAGCCATAATACAAATCAGAAGGTACATGCACTAATAACAGCGGTTGACAGTAGTTTACAGAAGCGATTTGCAGCGTGCATAGAATAAAGGCAGTTTAAAATGTGGAGCAAGTCAAAAGGTAACTTATCGTATGTGAATCCTTTAGTGAAAGTCCGGACGACGGGAACGTGTTTTCTCCGCAGTTTGGCTGCTAAACGTACTCCGTAGTTGTCCGTGGACTTGTGGAAAGCGGTTGACTTCCTGCTCCCTGCGCGCGCGCGCGAGTCTGTGTGCTGAGTGTAGTCAGTTTCCCTATATGTAGGTCTGTTTGCGCGTACGGGGGCGCGTCAGCACATGAGTAGTTGCTACACTCACTAGGCGGTGCAGACAATGGATGTCCGATGAGTCGCCTTAATGTGACGTGGTTTGTAAGTATGAAAAAAGACGAGTATTGTGATCCAGTGAGCGACTGTGAGCTGAACAGTCAGGTATGTGGGTGACCGGTCCGAACGTAGTTTTGCGTTGGTAATCACGAAGTGCTCTCATCCAATAACCAACAAATGACGGTAACTCAATGGATGATCTTCGAGTACCATAAAAATAAAGATAGTCGTCCAACTGTAACACCCTTTCGGTGTCTAGTTGCCACGCCTCTCAGAAGAAGTGCGAGGGTTGGGATACTGCCGGGATGCCCATGCCTAGACAAGAGAAGTCGAGAGGCACACGTCGGGTTCGAACCATGGACCTTCCGGTCAGTAAATTCGCGCTCTATAACCACTGAGCTATCTCCCCCTCCCATCTTCCGGTATACAAAACTCCTCGTTGTAGGACCTTAGTCAGTTGAGGGCTATCACAATCTATTCCTTATCGACAGAAGTAATATTCGTACAGCTTCCAAAACGACACTCCCCCGATCTATGATATGGAAGTTGCCGCCCCAGAATTTGTTCTGCTAGGACAATCCATCAACGTGTTGGCAATCCTCATCTATTGGGTTTTCGACTCCAGTATATAAAATGCAGTGCGTCAGGGAACGAGATCTGGTAGCCGACGGACATGTAGCGTACCGCCTCCAAGGTTATCTTCTTTAAGATATCTCAACATTAGATGAATTACTCATGCTTCATAGGACAGATACTGAGCACACCAGAGGAGTGTCTGTCTCACAGAGTTCTTTTTCCCAGCCACTGGAAGCGATTGAGAGGTGGACAGTTTGTAATCTGACTACAGTGTATGAAAACACTAACCAGTGAACAGGACTCAATGCACTGACAGAAATGGCCCAGTCACGCTCGTGCATGAAAACTATCGCCTTGAACGTGTAGCTACCCATTCCAGAACTAACTGAACATAGTTGGCTGGTTCTCCTACACACTCCCAACTTTCCGGCGATTAGAATTGCAACATCTGGGACCAATATGTGCCCACGCTACATGGTTTATAGCTAATAGATTGAACTTAAATAAATCTGAACATTTGATACACCGTTTCAAATAGGTAGGGCGCCAAATTTCACGCAGAGTATGGTTAACTGACTAGATCTATCATTCAATCTACAGGGTGTCTCATAATAGAAGCAAAATTTGATTGGGTAAGTAAACTTAGCAAAGTGAAGAAAAGGTAAGGAAATTTTTATTGTTAGTAGCTACATAAAGGAGGTTTTGTGCACAAGTGTTGACATTTTTTCTATTTACGATGGATGTCAGTACGCTCATTGAAATTGTGAAACTCTATTATTTTCTTAGTGAAAGCACCAAACATGGTCTCATCAAAGATCCTTTCACCGTGTCAAACATTACACGCTTAATTACAAAATTTGAGTCCCCTGGATCTGTATTGGATTTTTCTGGCAAAGGGAGAAAGTCTTTGAGTGGTAAAAGAGCGCCCATTGTACAGAATGACTTTGAGCATCTTCAGTCAATAAGTCAGATGTCTCACTAGACCGGCATTCCCCGCGCCAGCGTGCATCGTATTATGAGACGCCACCTTCATCTCTACCCGTATTATTTCACTTTATTATAAAACATCACGAAAGAAGACAAGGGGCAACGTGTCACGTTCGCTAACTGGCTACTGGACAATGAAGAAATCGTTCCCAACATTTTATGGGGTGATGAAGCAGATTTTTCCGCGTATGACATAATCAACAAGCACAACTGCATGGTATGATCCCGTGAAGCTCCTCACGAGTACCTCACCCATAATCTCCATTCCCCTCATCTCTGTGTGTGGATGGGATTCTCCTCAAAGTGTCTGCTGCGTCCCTTTTTCTTTGATGCCACGGTTTCCGGCGACAATTACCTCCATATGCTGCAGACGCATGTTATCCCGCAACTCAAACAGCACAAGAAGTCATCGACCGTCCTTCAACAAGATGGTGCTCCACCTTACTACTCAAACCAAGTGAGAACTTACCTAAGAAAGCAATTTCCTGACGAGAGAGTCATTGCTCGTGGATTTCCAAAATTCTGGCCCGCAAGTTCACCCGATCTCAGACCTCTGGATTATTGGTTTTGGGGAATGATCAACGCTCGCGAATATCATGAAAATAAACCTAAGTATTTGATGGAGTTAAGAGCAAGAATTGAAGAGAAGTGTGCACGAGTGACTTTCGAAGGTGTTAAACATGCTGTGTCTCACATCTCATACCACCTCCAACTTGTTATAGAAAAAAAGGGCAGTCTTTTCAGCATTTTTTGCAATGCCAGTCTGTTCACAGTAAACCTCCATAATGCATGTATGTTTGTGTAAAAAATAGTGAATTTTGAATTGGTTTGAAGTTTTGACATGGGTATTATATTTTGCGTTTATTATGAGACACCCTGTAGATCTACACTACGAAGAAGGCACTTGAAATTGTCCCAGTGCCCAAGAGTATCTGGAATTCTCAGTTGGGAAGCAAATTAAAGAGGAAGGGAGATTTGATCTCTGCTAGTGAAACAGCTTACACCAGCGTGCACTTGGAATTCACTTACGGTTCCAAAACAGTAATGGGCCTGAGTCCGCTGAATAGTAGTGAAGCTTGAGGTGACGCGTTTGAAATGTTTACTAGACGGCTAATCTAAAGAGTATGTGCTCGCTGGGTCAGGCGATGGAGATAAAAAACACAGACCAGTTAGCTACTGGATCGATATACTGATAATCTGATCTGCATTCAAAGTGACGTATGTGCGTCCGGTAAGGTAAAGACACTTAGCTAGCATGTTTAGTCTTAGTCGATTTGTGTGAGTAGCATGAATGCGAATGAGTATTGACTGGCGACCTTCTGGTCAGTGGTGACACTGGATCAGAGACGTACTTCATTTTCTGACTGTCAACACAGACCCACTAGCCACATGATCACACCAGCTCCGGACATCTGAGTGAGATGGTTCAGTGGTTAGAGCGCGAATTTACTGACCGGAAGGTCCGTGGTTCGAAACCAACCTCTACATCTCGGCTTCCCCTGTCTACGCTTGGACAACCTGGCAGTATCACAGCCCTCGTGCTTCCTTCTGGCACTTTGGCACCGAAAGGGTGCTACAGCTTAACGACTTCCGGACAAATGGGCAATTGGCGTCCTATCCACACGACCATGGGCTGCCAGACAGTCAGCGCATAGAACACTGTGGAGTTGGTGCATTTCTTTCGTTACCTTTGAAGTTATTCCCGATAGCGTCATGCTTCTATTTTGAACGGTTTTCGTAACAGCTGTGCACGTCATATCAGTAAAGAATAAACGAACACAAAAATCAATATTGAAATGTAAAAATTTTGAATGCTGGTGGAAAGCACACCGTGCACGAACAGGTCACCTGACCTTGGTCCAAATCTCGTGATTAACAGAGCTTCAGAACAGGTTAACAAACGGGGTCTCACACTTGGAAGAAACCTAAAGGGTTAAGAAATGTCGCCTGCCGTTAATAAGGCAATTGGAAACAGCAGTGAGAGTGCAGCCAAACGTATAGAATGACTGCTATTGGACCGAATCAAACTGTACTCATGGATCTGTTCATTTACCCGCACCTTATTTCCCGTCCCCCTTGTGTGGACGTTTTAACTTGTACAGCGCTGTCATTCAAAAAGTCTAACGAACAAGACTCCGCCTGATGCGCCGCTCTTGGCTCCGTGTCTCCGATGAACATCAATTACACCGCAATATTCAATACGGTAAAGGAACTGACTGCAGAGACGGAGTGGATACGTATTCAAAACAATCAATAATTTGTCAAACATCGTTGGATTGGCTACAGGGCATTGCACAAGAAGGGTGTCGGGGCAGGTTTATGATTACCGACATTCCCAAGGCATTTTCTAAATAGTTTTATAAACTGTCGGTAGTTTTATAGCCGGAAAACGTTTTGCGTGTGACACAAAAGCTCCATCAGAACCGGTGAGTAAGTAGGCTACCAAGTTAGTGGAGTTTCGAGGTAGACGGGAAAGCAAACAGTATGTTGAATTTGGAGTAGCACACTGTTCCAGTGCTGAATTTCACTGAAAAAGCCTTGTTGGTTAGTTTGTGTGACGAAATCTTACGGTTGATGGGGTTGGGGGAACTTCAAACTATTTCGAATAGGCTCTAGGACCTTGATCCTTATCCCTATTGGTTGGAAAGAGTAGACCCCCTATTTAAGGAAATTTACAGTTGATGACGTTCAGTTTGAGAGATTGGAGAAAAACCGAGAGAATCACCGCGTATTCAATAAAAAATATGCCTGAAACGCAATTTAATCCCAAAAAATTTGCTGGTTATACCATCGGATACATTACTCGTTGCCGGCCGTATAGCGGCTAAGTCATTGCTTGAACAAAGGATCCACTTAACTAGGCGGTCACCAGAACCAACATCTTCAGACCGTGATCTCTCCTACAAACATCCAGTTACTCAACTTCAAAGCGAAGACAGACGTAAGCTCGAAAAGTTACTTGTTCACGACTCAGCGTTCTAGTTAGCCCATAACAAGGCCCTTGTAGCGTGATAAGTGTATCAATTTACAGCGTCGTCTGTTAGAGAAGAATTTGAATTTTGCGGTTATAAAAAGTAGCACAAGGATACGGTTGATCGCATTCTCGGATTCCCATCAGCTCAAAGCTTCAGCGGGGCGGAGAGTAATAAACATGACAAAACAGGTGAGCGATGTGGTGATTGCAACGACGGGTAAGGATAAGGCCAGTGTTGTCACGAAAAAGAGTGATTGCCAACAGAAGGTCAAACAACACCAAGCTGAAGGTCTCACCGGCAGGTCGATGTGAGAATATGACGCCTACAACGAATAGGAGCAAACTTAAGGTTAGTAGGTATTTGTGGTCCGTGATAAACCATTGAGGGAAAGGTAAGTCTTATCGATTGTACCATAAAAGTACGATCCTATCACAAGCAAACGTCCCAGAGAGACCAATGGCACACGGAATAGGCAACCCAGTCCATGGGCTGGCCAGCTTCTTGCCAGGTATTCTGAAACCCCTCACCAGAAATCAGAAATCCATATGAATTTGCCAACAACAATGTAGAGGGCTTTCTTGTAGAGCCAGACGTAATTCATGTGAGTATAATGCATCACTTGATTCATATGGCGAGTAATCTCTAGTTTTGTTGTTGCCTAGGATAATCGCTTGGTAAACATCCCCAACTCATGACTACCTTCTGAGTGCTATCCGGTCCCAGTGAGATAATGCGGTTCGATCGATTGTAACGGCAGGTACTACTGATGAGGCGTGCAAGTAGTTTGTGGCCTTTTCGAAGCTCCGCCCCGTGTCTAATGGAGGCTGAAGCTTATTACGAGACTGCTTTGCAGCGTTCATTTCCAATTGCGCGGTAGTCAATGAATATACATGAAAATTCAAGGAGACGCGTGAAAATTATCCAGTTTTTATAAACTAGGTGTATATGAGACACGTACTTTCCTGTCCAATAGTTTGTAACTACATAGTTGGCTTTTGCCAATAAACGACTTTATGGCAAAGTGCTTTCCTCTTTACATCATGTCTTGGCTTTCATACTCTGATAGGAGTGTGGGTCTTACACCCGGGATGGAAACATTTGAAGCCCACCCCCCAATGACTTGCTTTACACAATGAGATCCAATCAAGGGAGTGAGCAACGGAATTTCCAGCTATTATTCGTGTTCTCTAAATGACCACAACTTCTCAAGAGATCATAATTCCCTCAACAAAGGTGGGAATGGCATTGTAGGTATCCGCGACGCTCACATTCTGGACACTTTCCACAGTTTGTCTGATGCCCCCTCCTGCGTTCCAGTGAACTCATGAAATTTCCTCATTGTAGCACTCGAATACTTGGTGGGGCCATCGTTTACCCATTTAGACGGTTCTTTACGTACCACAAAGAAATTCTGCAGCCCAGTGACAGTGGACATAACGGATATCCACTCAGAAGCCGTTGACTTGGAAGGGAATGATGTCACGAAAAATACCGAATCAATACGATGGCGCACTTCAAAGTGAGTATTTCGTGATCCAAATATTGGCGACAGAAGTCACCCAGTCAACGGGACCTGCAGGATGTTTATGTGTGGATGGAAGTGAACAAATGATGATCAGTTTTTATCATTCAGTCAAAACATGTTTGATGGAAACTGGACGACTGCGCCCACGTGATGAGCCCCAAGGGGTGCGAAACCGGTACCGGGCTGTCGAAGAGCACTCAGCAGCCTCAGGAGTAGTGTGGTCTGTCAAGATAGACACCACTTTGTCCGTTCATGTTTCACTGTGAAAAAATCTGAGCTGGATGGTATGAGCCTAGACAGGAGAAGTCGGGATGCAAAGGTCGGGTTCGAACCACGGATCTTCCAATCAGTAAATACGCACCATAACCACTTCACACTTAAGATTAACGCAGTTTGATGCGGCAGGCGGTATTTGTTTGTCGTATCAGCATATGCTTCATCAGACCGTAGTTCTGAGATTTAGAAGGACGAGTTTTATCAAAATCTCTTCACGACTGTTTTGGTCGCCAAGAAGGCCGGATGTAGTAATGTACGTGTCGTAAGAGTAAGTCCGGTTGGGGCGACATGGCAATGTCTCAGCCCTCCTGATTCCTTCGGGTGGCGTGGCAGCTAGGTACCGGAAGGGTGCTGCAGCTAAACTGAACTAAGTCCGGAAGAAGCACAGTTAGACGGCAAATTTGGAGTTTATGCTAAGCGTACGAATAATGGGGGCGACCACGCGACTTGTGGCTTCATCCCCATTCTTATTGATTGGAATCTGAATGGCGGGAACGTTTAAAATGGCAACATAGCTGATTTGCGGTTTATGACTGACCCTCTCAAACGAAGCGAACAATTATAATGCGGTTGTATCTGTTGAAAATTTACATCGTTAACAAAATTGCAAATGTAATGAACGCAAAGGGTACGCGATTCCCGGTAGAAATGGAAGAAATGGCAGATGCAAAGAATGCTGGAAACGTGCGCAAATTGTTCCACTTGATTCGTTCCGAACTAAGATGACGATACAGTACTCTCGTGCTGTCCGCCCAACTGAGCAGTATTTTGGATTACGAACCTACTGAATTTACCAGTAAAATAAATACTAAGACCGTATCCGACATCGTATCTGTTGTCACGGCCATTGGTTCATTCGAATACGGTATCAAATAATTTTTACCAGCCTGTTCGATTACGCTGACCTCTAAGTCAAAACATCCCCTTCTCATGTCACAGCTTGCTTGAGAAACCCTTACGTAAAGTGCTTGGTTCGGTGATATATATGTTGAGGCCAATATCTAGCGAGCTGAATGCTCACGGTTCGAAACATCTTTCATTTGTCTCAACGCGAAAGTGATCAATCTTTCATCTGCATGACGCTTCAAGCGTAGCCAAACAATCATCGCCTTGTGGCCCTTCGGCCTACCTGTCCTTACACGAGGAATGGCAAAAGTCCGGTCACGATGCTGCGTGTGATGTCACGTGGCATGGGCCACTGTTAGCTGGATCGGCCCTGAGCAATCGTCCTGTTGTTCCCACAGCTGAGTTCAAGCAACGCTAACTCACTAACTCGCGGAAAACGTCCGTCTACAAGCAAGCATTACAGCAGAGAGCTGCTGTTGAACAAAGACGCACGGGGTAATACTGGTTTGGTCACTACATTTTAGCAACCTGTTTTTTTCCACTCACTGCTTTCTACCAGCTAGAAAAGGGCGATCTGTCGTAAGTTCATGGAGGTTGGGCCACTTTCCAGCAGTCCTCAATCTGATGCAGATTGGAGATTCGATGCGCATGACAGGAAGAAGCACGACAGGTTGGTTGGGTCGATCGATTGCCACTCAATTTTGATTGGTCATCAATTCGGTGTACAGTACAGGCAGCGCAGTAAACACCAAGATAATTGCCAGAAGTGACTCATGCATCGGCGTGTAACCGATTTCCGCGCTGCTGGCGTTCGGTCATTCTAGGGCGGCCGATTACCCTCAACTTTTGATTGTCTGGGCATGCCCCCACAGACGCGGTAAATTTCTACAAAAAGCGCTTTGCTTTGACGATATTTACAAATCATACTGATGTTAAGCAGAGATTGAATTGTGTCGCGTCGTCAGTTCGCTAAGAATCGATTCACAAACAAGGAAACAAGGAACTCCTTGGAGGGGAAGCAATAAAGATCAAAAGCCGGGACTCGGAAGAACAAGAATCACTTAAGCTCAAAGGTCACGTGGGCAACGGCGAATGGGGACCTAATATAACGAAGCAACAAATGGAACCGCCCAGCCAAACAACTAATCGCGATCAGAGGTCACCCGCTGCTAGCAGCACGTATATTAACACACGCGTAACACTACTCAACACGCAACCACCAACCACCCGCTACCCACCACTACGCTCCCCAATAACGCACTGATGATGTCACCTCGATTGGTGATGAAACGTTTGCGATCAAATTGCCCAGCTCAGCGAACAAGCTAACGACCAACTACGCCACATGAGCTACCGACATTTTCCTCTATAGAATCGATTTGTAACCTTAACACAAAACCTCAAGCACGCTGAAACATGGAACTTTAGAAAGCCGAGAACTCGTAAACAAATAACTTAGGAAACGAACAGACTGGAAATGGATGAATGCACACCTCGGGAGTGACACGCGCGGAATATATGCTCCGTGCCACCTATAACTAGGTTTTGCTGGAATGTGAACGGATGAATTTTATATCTGTCCTGCGTCATGTGATGATGCCGGGGTAACAACAAAAAGGTATTCTCGAAAGGAATGAGTGCGTGTGATCCGTTAGTAGCTGTTACGTCACACGAGTTCCTTCCTAAAGATCAACCGACATCGCCAGTGTTTGGAACGTTAGGTTGTTGAGCTAAAACAGGTAATGCGGGAATCGGATCAAAATAGGTAATGCCACATGGCTAATACTACTACTAACAGCAACAACGTCAGCGAGATTCAACTGACAGGATGAAAACACATGTCGCAAGTTGTTGGCGTACGCCGCGCGATGAATATGCATTCGGAACGGCTATAGATAAGAATCGCTACCCAAAAAGTTATTGGAACAAGTTACGAGATGCCACGTTGGATGTTTTCCAGATAAGCCCCGTCAAAAATTTAAACCCCGCCACTAAAAAGAGTCAAAAACGGAGGGCATGAAATTCGTAGTTCTCGTTTTTATCGAAAAGGGTGAAATTGGGACATATCATTATTAATTTCCATGAAAAGGTCCGTTGTTCAGTACATCTGTAGTGTCTGTAATCCGGAGATACGGTATGTGTATCCACACCCAATGAAGACCTCTCATCATCGATATACGTCAGTCGACAACTGAAAGCTGCAATTATGGCTAAGTCATCATCACAGCTGTGGACCAAATCGATATCAAGGATATTAGTTGGTATTCGCAATACCGTGAAGGAGGATATTGGCTGCACTCCAGCCCAACTTCTCTACGGACAAACGCTACGTCTTCCCGGAGATATGGTATGTGTATCCACACCCAATGAAGACCTCTCATCATCGACATACGTCAGTCGACTGAAAGATCATATGCGTACACTTCGCCCGTCCGACACTCGCAAATTCGGTTGACGCACACATTTGGATCCCAGTTTATCTTCTTGTGCACATGTATTTTCCATGTTGACAGCGTCAAACGACCGTTGCAATATCCGTATGATGGTACGTTTAAGGTCATTTCTCGCAAGGACAAGTACTTTGTGATTGAGAGGAACGGAAAACCGGACTCCGTCAGTATCGACAGACTCAAAGTTGCATTCATCGATGACGAGTCTCACTCAGATCCCCCTACTGTAGTCACTCTACCCACAAGTTCCCAAACCTCCAGTACAGCCATCCCAGGGAACCCCGAACATATAGCACGACGTATTGACGATCACCCGTTACCTATCCTGAAGCAAACACGTGTTGGTCGAACCTGCAAGACTCCTGTTCGCTTCGCAGACTACACCCCTTGAGTTTTGTCACATTATCGAGCGTCATTCCCTTTTATTATTCCTGACGCTCTAGGGGGGGAGTACTGTAGTGTCTGTAATCCGTTGTCACATTTACCATTCTTCCTGAACTTGAACCACACTTTGTAACTGTCGTTCACATTGTATCATGACGTTTGTTTTAATGTTACGAATACACAATTTTCCGGCGCGACCTGCTGACTTCTTGCTGAACGACTGTATTTACGCCCGTTGAACTGTTTGTTGACTGTTGAACCAGTGGGACTAAATCTCTGTGTTTGTGTCAACTGATGAACGTCACAATAAATCCCTGTGACATTTTTTAGCCGTGAATAATTTTCCCACGGAGGAACCGTCTGTGGGAGATTTCGACAAGTGAATATTTCCTCTCACAGCCAGTTACTGCATTTGGATCGGTGTAGTGGACTATTGGATCTACACATTCGTGAGTCCCCATTTGACTACTCATTCTTTTCCTATTGTGATTTTGTATTGGTTACTTTGCTTGTTAACTTATCCGAACACGCTGATAAGGTCCTAGTCCGCTACACCTTTGCCTCGAAACGAAGGCACACAAGTAGCTGTCCACTAAAGATCGGTGTGTGCCGCACTGACGTTTATTCTGCATCGTGTGGACGTGCCAAAGAGATTCAATCCTTCCAATTCCTCGGTATGATGCCCATGTATCAGAGAGGATGATTGAGCCGGGAGGGACGCAGGCCGCAGCTCGACCTGGCACTGCATAAATGAACACCTCTTTAGTTTCCCTCCGAAAATCCACTGCTGGGGAAGGACTCGCGATGAGATATTAGCGTTTCATCGATCTCGACGTGTACGCCTGGGCCGCCGCTAACTGCTGGAGTCTGCGAAAGCTGCCAGGCACAAAATTTGTGAAGAAAGTTCTTCCAGGCAACAGCGGTCTTGTTGCTAATAGATAATCCCTCTGAGCAAAATTTGATTTTTGCCAATTTTTTTTGGATCAGCATCTATCTTCGACCGCTCCAGCCAAGTTCCCTTTTGAAGACCGATTTCTTGCCGACACTGTCGGGCATTATACCTTCTCCTGTCAGAAACAGTTGGAAGTGTCATGTGGGGCCATTGTTGCATAAACGTTACTGAAGCACACTCCGTCAAGGTTGTGTGCGTACATTAAAGTGGAACTGGCAAAAAGTGAGGGGGGGGGGGGGGGCGCGGGTAACTCTCAAGCGCTTTTTGCATTGGTGGCGGCAGTTGTCTGGAAAAGATCTGCCACTTTTGACCGGATATGGATATATCCAAGCAAAACAGTGCTTTGCGCAAAAGCCTTGCTAACACCCGGTAAGGTTTCTTGTCAATTCGGACAGTGCATTGACCCATCCGAGTACGGACTCCAATTTTTTCCGGTCCCAAGGACTTTGTAGTAATGCGCAAGATGTCAAGCATCCCCAAAAAATGCAGGAAAATTGGTTCTCGCTAACCCCCAAAATGGACCAGTTTTTTTTCTCAGGAAATCAGACTGCTCAAAGGCCATGTTTAGCTCCGTTCGTTACTGTCGATGCACATGTCTGAGCAGCTTTTCTAAAGCTCGTGGCTAAAACAGAACATCACGAGGTGTATCATGGATTGTGGCCTGATCAGTGAAACAAAGTCGAATGCTTATTTCTTGTTCAACAAGAGAACATGAACACGGTGTAGATTCTTCATGAACCGGAGATCCAGTTGATTAATTGTTAGTGGTTGCGGAATTTGTACAAGTCACATCATTAATCATTTGAATAGTTCCCTCCTGTTCTGGCGTAGTTAGTCTTGGAAACCCACATCAGAGGGTGGAGCACCAGACTCGAGTTTCACTCTTGTTAGAGCTCACAGCGGGGCATACATGTCCTTGGCGGTCAAGGGGTTTGAACTCTGCACATCTAACACACGAGGCGAGCGTGCTACCACTACTCCGCCAGCGCGTGCTAGAGTTTCACATTTGAACAGTGTATGGTGTTCACACTTGAGCGATGCGATTGGTTTGCCCGATGCCTCGGACGACGATCCAGTAAGTGTCGATCGATTAAGCTGTCTATCAGGACTTCTCAGTTAGATAGCGCCATGGACGCTTAAAACCGGGCGGACAGTTTTTGATTAGTTGTTAGTTGAGTTACCCGGTCACACCAAAGTAATAAGCAAATGGGTGTGTCAGTTGCGTACAATCTGACGTTCAAGTAGAACGAACGTTTGAAAGAAACTTGAGAACTACGTCCACCAGATGAGCCTCAAGAAGTCAAGATGTAAGTGCCTTGGAGATAGATGAGTTCATTCTGAACGCAGAGTGACCTTGAAATTAGTGCGGACACCTCTCCCCGATAACCGACATTTGGAATAATGGTCATCACGCTTACACAGAAAAAACGATTGACGGCCTCTTTCGTTTGCCAACTCCGATCGCCAGTGGAGAGAACTCAAATGCTTGGAAGTGTCTTGTAGATTTTAGACCTTGAAAACGGTCCGCGAACACTGACTTGAAACACAGGCCACTCCTTCAACTTTTGGGGCGTTTCAAAGGGGAAAGGGTAAGAATTCTTCGAGCTAGATTTTGCCGAATGAAGCGATTACTTCATACAAATAGTCAACACGAGAAAACTACTTAATATAGTATGTTGTTAGTTGAGTTACCCGGTCACACCAAAGTAATAAGCAAATGGGTGTGTCAGTTGCGTACAATCTGACGTTCAAGTAGAACGTAAGGTTGAAAGAAACTTGAGAACTACGTCCACCAGATGAGCCTCAAGAAGTCAAGATGTAAGTGCCTTGGAGATAGATGAGTTCATTCTGAACGCAGAGTGACCTTGAAATTAGTGCGGACACCTCTCCCCGATAACCGACATTTGGAATAATGGTCATCACGCTTACACAGAAAAAACGATTGACGGCCTCTTTCGTTTGCCAACTCCGATCGCCAGTGGAGAGAACTCAAATGCTTGGAAGTGTCTTGTAGATTTTAGACCTTGAAAACGGTCCGCGAACACTGACTTGAAACACAGGCCACTCCTTCAACTTTTGGGACGTTTCAAAGGGGAAAGGGTGAGAATTCTTCGAGCTAGATTTTGCCGAATGAAGCGATTACTTCATACAAATAGTCAACACGAGAAAACTACTTAATATAGTATTCAATTGCTAAATATATTTTCGGGTCATAAAGACTCAAAATCAGACTCAGACAGATTTACTGTGTAAGCGTTAATTCTATTGAACGGTTAAGTTGTAACACTGAGTGCGGTAGTTTCTAAAACATTACCCTCCGTATGACACAATGTCAATTATCAAACTGTGATTAAAACGTTGGTTCCAGAAAAGCTCGGTAGACAATCGGTAGTTTTTGGTCGTTGGCTTATTCGGAAAGACAAAGGTCACTCCAGAATCGACCAGATTACCACGGCAGGAGATGCCAAGCTCAAGGGTCGCGGCGAATGAGGACACGGGATAACGAAGCAACCAATGGAACCGCCTGACCGAACAACTAATCGCGGTCAAAGGTAATCCCCGGCTAGCAGCACGTATGTTCACACACACGTAACTCTACTCAACGCACAACCACCAACCCACCGCTACGCTCCCCAATAACGCACTGATGATGTCACCTCCATTGGTGATGAAACGCTTGCAATCAAATTGCCCAGCTCAGCGAACAAGTCAACGACCATCTACGCTACCTGAGCTACCAACATTCTCCTCGGTAGTTTTCATTTGGGCAACGTTTCGCTTTTAACACAAAACCTTCGAAAAGCCAAATTGATCAGGTTAAGAGAGACGGAGAACCAACCAGTAAGTTCTCTCCGGATTGTCGTAACTGCGGAAGACGCACTGGACACGGGACACAACATAGATTTAGAAAATTTTTGTAATGCACTACTCATAGGGTTGTTGAAAACTCGTCGACAGCCCATGACCGGTTTCGCCCTTCTTAGGGCTCATCAGGTAGGCGCAGTCCCCAAGTTTCCGTCAACCTAATTGAAACCAAATTGCACGAAATTAGCGGACATACACTCACTCGCAAACTAATTTGGTTCTTTGAGAGATTCACCTGGAACCCAACAGAATCTCTCGGTTTTGCTGTTCCCATCAGAAGGAAGAGTGGTCATCATCTGAATTCCATTTGACCTCATCCCCCTCAAACTAAATTGTCGGAACACTTACAACCTCACAAAACCAAGGAAATCTGCCGGCGGCACCCGAAGTGAATCATCAGTTGTGGCACCCTGAAGTGGAAGATTAAGGAACCCAACCCAATCAGAATTAATTTGAAACTCCCTCGATCCACCAAAGCGAGATTTGGACAACCACACTGACCGACAAGGGCCGTTAATTGACACGCAACACTGATCTAGTGTGAAGAGGACTTACTGATTGGTTCCCCGTCTGTCTTATAACCTGGCCAATTTGGTGACCTGTTCACTTGGCCTGATAAAGCTTTTGTGTCAAAAGCGAAATGTTTCCCAAATAAAGGACTACTGATTGTATGCCAAGCTCTTCTGAAACCGTGACTTCTCAATCGGTTCCAAACCTTTTCCATTGTGATTAGAGCCATTTAGCATCATTTCCGGTCAAAATTCTTACTATATTGACGTCATGATCCTTATTGTCTATGTCGGTTGTCTGGGAGGCGGTTTGTTAAAATGCAGTGGGAATAAATCATCTCCCGGGCACACTTTAGTTTACCCACTAACTTGGTCAATACCAACGTTAGGGACCCACAAAGAAAGACGCTTCGAGCATGATTTACTACCCCCGTAGACTGTCACAACTACACCTGTAGTACAGGATACAATGGGTGGATGAATGACGGTAACCACGTGACGGCCAATGTGTTCACGCAACGTTAGTATGAGTATCTCTCAGGGCGGCGAAACCGGGACAGGAGGACCATTAGGATCAGAAGCCTCACCACAAGTCATCGGTGGAGCTACTCGAGTGGCTTTGACCTTGAAGACTCCCAAACAGGAAGGCCAGCAGACAGTGTTTTCTGGACTTTCTTTCATTGGCCAGCCTGGTATGAGAGATCCTGTGAATTTTGAGTGGCCATCCTTCATTGTAGCTTAATGTGCCAGTGAAATACCCAAACCATCGCATCACGATGAGGTTCAGTCTCCCCAAACAGACCCCAGTGGATTTGAATGGATCGAAAATTTTCCCCTGTCAAGTAAAACACTTCTCAGGTTGTCAAGAAAACTGTACGTTTCTCCCCATAACGAGAGACCCTTTGATCAGTACTCAACCGAAACTCGCTTACAGGCAAGACTGGACAGGAAATGTGTCCCCCTAATGAGGGACCATCGACTGCTCAACTAACTGAAAGTAGAAAATTAGCAGTACAACAACCACCAAGTCGTCAATTTCCGCCGAAATGGAAACATCCCCAAAAAGATTACACGGATTCTTAGGGAATTCAATGGCTTTATTATCCCTAATATACGTAACAGATTCTTGTACGTATCGGCGTTCGTGTTTGGCACTGGGTTGCGAAAAACACCAAGATGTGGCTACATTTAACTGAGATTTTACCGGTACGCGCCACATGAATGTGTGGGTAACTAACAACCCTCAAGGTCTAAACATGGAGATTTCGATGCCCCGGTGCTCCACAAGGATGCCAGAAACGCTCTTATGTTGCTAGCTAAAAAGAACTGAAAACAACGCAAACAGATCATGGTTCTTGCGCCACATCGCTGCCACCATGATCCTTATAAGCCTAACGAAGCACTGTCTAGCGTACCATTGGGGTGTTTTGTTCCTATGATTGCAGTGCTGGGACCATTGTATATTGCAAGCGGTCAGACTGCGAAAGGGCCTCACAAACCAGGGACACCGTTGATCTGTACGGTTGAATTGTGCATCTTTTCGGACCTGCAAACCGACTGGGCTCGTGTGTAACTGCATGAGGACAAGTGCCACAGTTTGCTGACCTCGTACCATGTGCCGTAGTTGCCCAACCTGAGTGTCACTCAAAACCAACCCCCGGGCATGGAGTAGAATGTGAAGACAACCTACGGAGATAAATACATGCTGTATATGTTGTGTATGAGTCCGTTAGACTTTACTAGAAGATGTGCGGATTTCAACTGCCAAAAAACCCTGGTGGTATTGACTACCCAAAAGTATGGTGCAGTTGGGGGGGGGGGACTTACTGTTTGCAAACCCAAATGTTATCATGAAACTACCACCAAAAAAGACGAAAACCGGTAGCGGGATGTCAAGAGATCTCACCGACCATATCAGTAGTATCGGCGGCAGAATATCCGGTTTGCGGCTAAGTTCGTACGAAAACTACAGTTCATGATTTGCCAACGCCGCCAGCTCTCTTTTACATGAAACCGATTGTATCACAAATTTTTGAAGATGCATTCCACGTCTACCTATGAGATGGAGAAAATGGCAATATACGATCGTTCCAGTGTAAAACCATTTAGGTGCCTAACCACCATGCCGGAAGCACGAGGGCTGAGATGCGGCCACATTGCCCAGCCGAGATCCCGGGGTTGGGTTCGAACCACGGACTTTCCGGTTCTCGACTTAAATACTGTGCTATCTATCTACCGTGCATATCAATAAGGGGATTTGTGGCCGTTTGTGCCACCTCAGTAGTGTTTTTCGGAAAAATGCGGTCGAATTTGACGAAAATGTTCGCAGCCCGCGGTACACTGACATTAAGGGCCCAATTACTCCAATCAATAAGAATCACCAAGAGGGCTGTTTGGCATTCAGCACCGCGATCGACTGAGTGAGCCGATCTAGAGTAACATTCATCGCTCCAGTCCTTTGGCGCACAAACTGAGGGGTTGCTTAGCCGTCAGGACGCCACTTGACTGAGTATATGGGCTGAATTATCAGCGGGTACCGTTGAGGACAGTTGTGTCCAGAATTTACGACCAATTCTGGTTTGGTGAAGAGAGGGTCCCCGAAATCGATAACTGAATGCTGAGGGTGCGAAACACAACACAATGGAGGGAGCTCCAATCGAGATGCGTAATACTCAAATTTCCCTTCAGATATGACGTCACGACAAGCACCCCTCAGTGATCAGTACAACAGATCGGTTGAACAAGGTGACTTCTACCATAAGGACCCTCGTTATCGCCGAGGAGGAGGGGTATAAGCACCATATGCATGGCAATGAAAACTGATCGATTAAGCATTCCTGGACAAAAACTCCTAGTGAAGCTAAAGACAGACGCACTGCAACCCGAGGTAGAATACTCACAAAAGACCACCGAATAACAAGTATCTTGAATACAGAGGTCCCCTGGTTTGCATACCAGATGAGACTAGGCCAAGCAAATGTCCGTAGTCTCTCCGGTGTGAAGCGAAAGACCACCCGGCGAAGCAGAATGCAGATCAGAGTCAAGTGGGCTCACCGAAATGAGTCTAAAAATGACGTTTAGTACCTTTGGACGATGAAATGGCTAAATTAGCTACTGTCATACGGTGTAGAGGCGTCAGGATCAATTCCTACAGCGACCACCTCATGACGAAGGTCTTAACTCAGATAAAAAAAACCGCTTCATCTCCGAGAGACGCATCGATGGTCAATGGAACCGGTAGGGCTGATCGATTTTCTGTATCGCCATAGCTAAATAATCACCTCAAATCTCGAAGAACAAACATGTGTCCCAATTGTCGCAAGTCTCGAAGAACCGTAGTCGCTACAACCGAAATAACTCCACAACTTAACCAAAAGATAGGATTGTTGCAAGAATCGCGTTGTTAAAAGTTATTGATCCTTTCCAATGATATCTTAAGATCATGGCCACTAAACGGACGGGTATATATAATCAGTCTGCACACAAATGTTCTACTCAGCAAACAATATTCCATGTCATTTCACATCCGTTTGTTAATAACTCAGTTCTCCCTGAATCTCGTTGTTTTGTTGCAAGAGTTTCACCGAAACAGACAGAATTGACATCTTGTTAACATGCACACCACTCACAATCGAACGATAGTCCTCCTGTTCTGGCGTAATTATTCTAGTGAATTTACACACCAAAGGAAAGCACTGGACTCGAGTTTCGTTCCTCAGTGGTAGCTCATCAGTATTACATATTCAATGACCGTGTCGGAATTTGGACATCTAACAGCGATGACATCCTCATCAAAGTGGGATAGAGGTGGGCGCGCATAGTGTAAAGCACTGGACTGAGTTTCGTTCCTCAGTGGTAGCTCATCAGTATTACATATTCAATGACCGTGTCGGAATTTGGACATCTAACAGCGATGACATCCTCATCAAAGTGGGATAGAGGTGGGCGCGCATAGTGTAAACCGTTGCACAATCGTAGCGTAAACACGGGCAGCTAAAAGTTGAAACTGAACATGGGAAAAAGCAGCAATCTATGGCGTACTGCTTGAAGTTCAAAAGCTTTACGTGCAGTATTCAAGCGGCAGTGTTCTAGAAACCGAGAATAGTTCTCTATTATCCATCAATGAATCTCTACAATTCATCACCTGTTGCTGCGGTGATCGCTTCGGTTGCCATCAAATAGTACACTCTATACCATGTCCCGCGAGGCGCAGGCCACCGTTCGATTAAATGTTGGGGCTCCTAAGAAACCCGTTTAAGCTCTCGTTACCACACTCCACACAGTGACCTAATTCTAGCCTGTATCTATCTACCCATCATATTAACAAACTTGCTTGTCGGTAATGTGTTGGAATACTGCGTTTATAAGTCTACAAAGAGCAGCCTTTGCGCTGTAACCTGGATTCTGATTGGCCCGTTCTTGATCTGTATTGTGTCGTGGTCGGCTTTTCTGTTGGTTTTTGGCGTGCCTCCTATTTTTAGTAGCCTGCTGTTCTATTGATTTCTTCTTCGAGTCCTTGTTCGGCCTCGGGTTCTGTAGTTCTGGATTTCCTTTGTCCTCAGAGGCTGGTAGGCAGGATCAATCTCAATGTGCCTGTTTATTGCTCCACCAGTGGAGTACCACGCCTCCGTGAACTCGCATTCTTTCTTTGTTCTTGTCTGGCCCAGTATTCTGACGTTATTCCAATCGAAATGGTGTCCTTCCCCATCTTCGTGTGCAGAGATGAGGGAGAGTTGGTCATGTCTCTTGGTGGCGAGCTTGTGTTCGGTGATTCTGGTTGACAGTTTCCTCCCTGTTTGTCCCACGTAGTGTTTTTCACAATCGTTGCATTGAATTTTGTAGATTACATTTGTCTTTTCCATCGCATT
>NW_008751759.1:993933-999490 GCF_000715545.1 Opisthorchis viverrini
CACGACGCAATACAGATCAAGAACGGGCCAATCAGAATCCAGGTTACAGCGCAAAGGCTGCTCTTTGTAGACTATATAAACGCAGGCACGAAGAGAGGAACTACCCAACCAACAGCGCACTGAAGATCTCTCCTCGAATGGTGACGAAACGTTTGCAAATCAATTGCCAAGCTCGGCGAACAGAACAACAGCCACCTGATCAATTACCCAACTTGCTTGTTTGCTTTTACTAAATCCCAGGTTATCACCAGTCTGAAGGCCGTGCACATGGAAAGCCACAAACCGCGTCTTTGTGTCAAAGATCGAGATCCCTCCCTGTGCCCATGGACTCCAGTTTGAGCTCTGATCATTCCACCATAATTTAACTGCTCAGTGAGTGAAAAAACAGAATCGTTCAGCGGTAACACCCTTTCGGTGCCTAGGTGCCGTGCCACACGAAGGAGGCAAGAGGGCTGGGATACTGCCAGGTTGCCCAAGCCTAGACAGGGAAAGTCGAGAGTCAGAGGTCGGGTTCGAACCACGAATCTTCCGGTCAGTAAATTCGCCCAATGCCCACTTGGTCCAACTCGCCTCACTCAATGAGTGACTAATGGGCTATTCACCAAAAGCGATAACTAGCGCAGAAACGACCCATCTTAGCTGAGCACTCGGGCTACGGGGCGACAGCATGAATGACCGAGGTAGCAGCGATGCTGCATGATTTGAATCACCGAGTCCGGAGGCCCACTCTCGACCACCACCAGTAAGAGTTAGACCTGGATGCAACACAGTCCAACGTTGGTTTCTAAGAGTCCCCCACTATCATAAATCTATGATAAGTACCGACGTATTCGACATAGAGATCGAACCTAGCAATCGCTTAGCAGAAAAAGGTAGTCGGTAGTCGCTGTGTACTGCAGACGGTAGTGCAACTCCCCGGTCGGTCCTTAGCTTCCTGTTCCGCCCATTATGGTATTCCCAAAGGCACGATAACATAATACAGTCTTGTATGGGGGACAAGGGGAATAAATTGCAACTGTATTCATAGGTTGATCACAGAATGTTCTGCAAAAATTTTCGTGAGCAGGTGAGAAGCACCAACCTTCGGATGCTCAATCCTGACTGACTGACATTATGACCAATCAGGACATATCTTCGTTCATCCCGCAACCCGCCTATTATACATCTGTTCAATTGATTGAAACGGCTGCCCTCTGGACAGTGGTCTAGCTGGCATGTCTTGGCACGAAAGTAACATTTAGATAATAAAGCTGGTCGATGCACTTGCTGTCCCACTGCTTTGGCAGACAACGATGCTACTTGAACGGCGAAAGGCGTAGAGGTCTTGCCTAATCTACAAGAATGGCTCCGTGGAGACTCTCTTGAAGAATAAAGAGTATGCTCTTGCGTTGTGATAGATGTATTTGTATTGGTTGCAACCAGGATAGATGTAAAAAGATCCCAGCAGGTCTAGTAAACCTTGGCAGAATCTGGTTAAATCCTATTAATAAGGCCGATATTTAAAAAAATCATTCAGCTGTAACACCCGGTGCCTAAATGCAATGCCACCAGAAGGAAGCACGAGGGCTGGGATACTGCCAGGTTGCCCAAGCCTAGGCAGGGGAAGTCGAGAGGCAGAGGTCGGGTTGGAACCACGGACCTTCCGGTCAGTAAATTCGCGCTCTAGCCACTTGAGCCATCTCGCCGATATACACAAGAGCAAGTCACCCATAATGTAGGAATCTCCTTCAAAATTGTGCGACCCGTTCGGTGCATACCTTCCGTTCAGCTATAATAAGGCACGGAAGCTGACACACTGCCAGTTTCCAAAGTTTAGACAGAAGCAATCGAAAGGGTTCGAGTTTGAATATGGGAAACTTCCGGCCAGTAGTTTCAAGCATTGTCTGGTGAACCGTCTAGAGCTCACGGAGAATATACTTAGCTTAGATCATTACATTTACCATACATAACCAAGAGCCGTTAGCTTGTCAGGACTTCGGACGGAAGTGATCAAGAGCTATATCATCATCATTAACGAGGCGATACACGACTGAAGGGGTATGGAACATGCAGAAATCCCCTGCCGGCTCAGGTGTGAAATTCATCAGCATTGCAGTGTTTCAACTGTACCGGGAAATATTACCGTTAGGACCTAGGGTTGGGCAAAACCCCTGCATCCGGGAAAGGTCCCCAAAGAAAACGCTACTCTCCGGTGCCTCGAAGGTTAAACTGCTGAGTCAGAGGCTAGGATCAGGGTCCCCGAACAAAATCCTACATACTCCCAATGCATTGTGGGTCAGACTTTTGAATAAAAGGCTCAAGGCAAGGTAGCTCAACAAACCCCCTTCCTCGGCCGCGGCAACCGGCACGTATCACTTGCCCGTACAGTTCTGTGTCCACCGATGTCTTTCCCTTCCCACCACTGTCAGCTATCTGACCGATGGACCTTATGCATCCCGCTGCCTATAGATAATAAACAAAATAACAGCTTGCTAACTCTACGAGGTCCTTTCTATATGGGAGATTTTAACGTCCGTACTCTGCAAACCTGGCAAACAGACAATGCTCACTGAAACCTTATACTCCCCTAAAGCTGATATATGCTGTATCTCCGAAACACGTTGTTAGGAGGCACTCCTCCCAACGAACACATTGCTCAACATTTCTCTCTCTAGTTCAGCCTTTCATTGAACTGTTTGTTCCATTCCATTCTTGATTCTTCGAATCCCGATATTGGCTGTTCAGTTGCTGCAGTATAATTTCCTCAAGGCTTTTTGTCTTCTCAATTCCGTGTGTAACTGACAGGGTTGGGTTGATTGACAGTAGAGAACCTAACATTGGCGACGGGAACCCTTCACGAACCCAAGAATGTCAATTTCAGCTGAGGATTTGAAATCAATTCAATCACAACAACAAGCGCAATTTGAACAATCGCAATTGCGACTTATCCAGTCTCTCACTCAAGTCATCAATCTCCAAACTTCAGTTTCATCTCAAAGTGGTAGTTCACTATCCTTTGCGGATTCCATTGCTGCAACTATAACTGAATTTCACTATGAGCCAGCATCTGGTCTCACCTTTGATTCGTGGTACAGCCGTTGGGAGGATACATTCTTGAATGAGTTCACCGGCAAAGATGATGCGTGGAAATCCCGTCTCTTGGTACGGAAACTTGGAACCCTCGAACACGACCGGTTCACCAACTTTATCCTTCCACAACACCCAAAAGATTTGACTTTTGCGCAGACGGTGGAACAACTTCGCGAAATTTTTGGTGACCAACATTCACTTTTTAATGTCCGATACAACTGTCTCAAGTTGGCCAAGCGTGATGCCGACGATTACGTTACTTTTGCCGGTATCGTTAATCGCGAATGTGAGAAATTCCAATTGCAATCGCTTACAGAAGATCAGTTCAAATGCCTCATTTTTGTCGCTGGACTTCAATCTTCTCAGGAATCAGATATTCGCACGCGATTGCTATCCAAACTTGAGCACGAAAAAGACATTACTGTGAAAGACCTCACCACAGAATGCCAGCGCTTGCGCAATCTCAAACATGATACCGCAATGGTACAGCAAAAGTCGCGATCGCCTATTTCCAGCAGCGTCATGACATTGAAGCGAACCGCTGTCACTCCTGGAAAAAAGCCACCAACATCATGTTGGTCATGTGGTGAATGGCATTATGCACGTTTTTGTCCATTCAAGAAACATCAGTGCCAAGCATGCCATCGTTGGGGCCATAAAGAAGGCTTTTGCCGTACCCACAATGCCAAATCACCATTAAACCCAAAGAACGATAACAGTCCGATGAAAGACTCAATCAAAAGGCGGACGTACAAGCAACGAATACAATCCAATTCTCTGTTTGCTACGTTTCAAGTTGAATTTGAATCCCGCAGGAAATACATAACAGTTTCCATCAACAAATTCCCGATCCGTTTGCAGCTTGACACAGCTTCGGATATTACATTAATATCACGTTCAGTTTGGGAATCAATTGGGAAACCTGTTTTATCCTCCACGCACCATCGGGCCAAAAGCGCCTCTGGTAGCACTTTAAAACTAACAGGCAAGTTGTCTTGTGATGTGTTATTCAACAATGTGCACTTCTCAGGAACATGCTATCTCACCGATTGTCCGAAATTAAACATACTCGGACTCGATTGGATCGAGAAACTTGACCTTTTCAGTGTACCTTTATCATCTGTGTGCAGTACTCTGAAATGTTCATCCTCCTCAGACATTGCAGAACACTTTACTAACACACTGAAGACAAAATTCAACGATGTCTTCCAAAGTGGCCTTGGATGCTGTACCAAAACCAAGGCAAGCCTCAAACTCCAACCTGCTTCCACACCAATTTTCAGACCGAAGCGTCCCGTGCCATTTGCTGCTCTCGCAACTGTGGAGAATGAACTTGTTCGTCTCCAGCAATCCGGAGTTATCCAGCCCGTAAACCATTCATCATGGGCAGCTCCTATTGTTGTCATCAAAAAAGTAAATGGCAAGGTGCGCATATGTGCTGATTATTCCACAGGATTAAACACTGTCTTAGACTCTCACCAATATCCATTACCTCTTCAAGAAGATTTGTTCACCAAGCTCAATGGTGGCAAATGCTTTGCAAAACTTGATCTTGCTGATGTTTACCTCCAAATCGAAGTTGATGAACACTCCAAAGAACTCTTGACCATTAATACGCATCGTGGTTTATTTCAGTTCAGTCGCTTACCTTTTGGCGTAAAACCTGCACCAGCTATATTCCAGCAAATAATGGATACCACGCTCAACGATTCTCCCGGAGTTGCTGCATACTTAGATGAAATCATCATCGCTGGTGCCAATCAAGACAAACTACTACATCGATTACACCGTGTGCTGGAGCGAATTCAACAATATGGTTTTCGCCTCCGTGCTGAAGTGTGAAATTTTCCTCACCTATTAAACACCTGGGATTTATCTTTGACGAAAATGGTCGTAGTCCGGACCCGGAAAACATTTCTGCCATACTTCAAATGCCAGCACCGACGGATCTAACAACTCTACGTTCGTTCCTTGGCTTGGTCAGCCATTACAGCACTTTTCTACCAGACATGCATTGTGTCCGCCACCCACTAAATCACCTTCTACAAAAAGATGTTCCATGGAACTGGTCATACGATTGCCAATCTGCGTTCGAGAATGTCACAACTTAGCTCTAACTTGCTTTTCACACATTACAACCGAGCTCTGGACATTGCTGCAGTTTCAGACGCATCCAATTATGGTATTGGAGCAGTTATCTCTCGCGTGTTCCCTGATGGAAGTGAAAAAGTAACCAGATCCCTGACAGTTACCGAACGCAATTATGGACAAATTGAAAAAGAAGCTTTAGCTATAATTTTCGCCATCAAGAAGTTCCATAAAATGCTATATGGTCGTTATTTCACGCTCATCACCGATCATAAACCACTTCTCGGTATTTTCGGATCAAAGAAAGGTATCCCTGTGAACACAGCAAATCGCTTGCAACGCTGGGCAACAATGCTCTTGGGCTACGATTTCTCCATCAAATACCAATCAACTGATGCGA
>NW_008751759.1:999535-1008120 GCF_000715545.1 Opisthorchis viverrini
CGTTGACGCCATCCGTCCAACACCACAGTCGCCAACCGGTAGAACCATAAATATGGAGGTTCAGTTCAACGGACACCACGGTGGTGTATAACCGGCCAACCTGTGCCAGCGACAGACTATCGTGGTGGTACGGAAAAGTGGACACAAGGCATAATTGTGCGCCGTGCCGGAAGAGTTGTCTATGAGGTAAATGTAGGCTGCTCTATCTGGGTCCGTCATGCCAATCAGCTACGCGCTTCCTATCTTCCAGCGGCACCTACACTCGACCCTGTTCTTCCACTGGAGACTCTTCTCGACACATGTGAGTTAGCTCAAAAGCCAAAATCTCCAGAGCCAATGAATGACCCAGCAATTTCCAAAATTTGTACACCCAGAAAATGGACCGACCGGATCAGAAAGCCAGTCATACGAATGCAACTGAACCCACAACACCAGTCGTACGAACAATGACTTCAAAGGGGAGGTGTTAGGAGGCACTCCTCCTAACGAACACATTGCTCAACATTTCTCTCATTTCATTGGACTGTTTTGTTTCATTCCATTCTTGATTCTTCGAATCCCGATATTGGCTGTTCAGTTGCTGCAGTATAATTTCCTCAAAGCTTTTTGTCTTCTCAATTCCGTGTGCAACTGACAAGGTTGATTGACTGATCAGCAGAGAACCCAACACACGTATACATGACCCAAGAGTGGTTACGTATCTCACGATGCGAAGGACGAACTCAGTTTTCTCACATTCTTCCCTCTATGTGGCCAGTGACTTGGAAACGATGACTTGTGGAATATATGGCGTGGGGTTTGCACTCAATCCGAGAGCTGAACGCGCTTTGCTGGAATGGATCCAAGCGAATAGTACTCTTTGCGCATTTCGGTTATCCAGTTCAATCAAGCTCAATAACTCCCGGCATAAAAAGCGGCACCTGTTTGTAATATCGGTTTATGCCCCAACGGACTACAGTTCTGATGCTGAGAAGGTTAATTTCTATCGAGAGTTATCTGGCCTCATTCGTCAACCAAGTAGTACTGACACTGTGATTACTACGGGTGTCATGAATGCTCAAGTGGGTCATCTGAGCTCCTTGGAATCAAATTTGAGTGGTCGATTTGGAGTCGATGCTCGTTGCACAGACACAGCGACTACTCCAGCTGTGTTCTGAGCTGTTTCTGGTATAAAAGTTGGCATCGCTGAATTTGGAGGGTACCGACTGCTAATCAACCATCAGCGACAGGTGGAGAGCCGAAATCCAAGCCTGTCGTTCCTTCTGGGGACATGCAACTAGATCCCGATCACGCCGCGGTGCGTGCACGCTTGATAGTTAGTTTTCCCTCAGGCCTTCGCAAGTCAGTAAGAAGCATGCCAATCCACCATCTTCGAAGGGCTACCATAGCTCAATACCAATCTGAGCTGGTGCGTGCACGCTTGATAGTTAGCTTTCCTTCAGGCCTTCGCAAGTCAGTAAGAAGCATGCCAATCCACCATCTTCGAAGGGCTACCATAGCTCAATACCAATCTGAGCTAGCTCAACATCTCTCTACAGTAAACTAATAATGTACTAGTAGTAAGCAAGTGGATGAAGTGTGAAACTAGCTATCATGGCAGCGTTGAGTACTATCTGTCCGGCTTTTCCGCTGTCTGGCTTTGATCCAAGGCTGTCACGCGCTTCACATCGAGGGGACGTTGTCTGTCTGGTCAGCATCTGGTGGAGTTGAGGGTCCCAGTAGATTAAGGGAATCTGACCTTCATGATAAGATCACAAGACCAATAGATATCGCCGAGATTCCTAGTCAAGATTGATGTGACCAGTACAACGGCGCACGCAAATCCCTCAAACGCCAAACAGCGAGGAGTCTAAGGAAAGACCGAGAGGTTTGGTCGAAAGGTCAGGAGCTGGAGAAGGCCGCACGGAAACAGCCGTATCAGCTGATATCAGCTGATACGATCGACTGGCCCTGAAAAAAGCAATGGTCAACGAAACGATAAGTAAAGAAGATGGTTCATAAATTCACTCGCAAAAACGTCGACTGGGAAGATGGGCCGAACACTTCGAAGAACAGTTCAGCTGGTCTCTTGCAGCACAGCCTGTGGAGATAATGCGTACGGGCGAATGGAATGTGAACCTTGATCGCCCATCGGAAGAATAAATGAAGTACGAAATATCCGTAGTGAAACATGAGAAGGCACCAGGACCGGCTAGTCTGCATCCAGCCCTCTCCAAAGAAGGAGGAGAAATCCCGGCGACCCATCTGACAAAGCTTATCGGTGCTATATGGAACGAAGAGAAGGTGCCTGAAGAATTGGGTAAAGGTAGGCAGACGCTGTGTGGAATCGAAGGTTTAGTGAAGACAGGGAAAGATGGATACTTTCCCGTCCCATAGGAGGATGCATTGATCATATTTTCACTCTCTGACAAGTTATGGAACAGCGACACTGCTTCAAACAACCAAAAATGGTTGTGTTTCTTGATCTGAAAGCTGCCTTTGACTCTGTGGACTGTCATCATCATCACCGACAGCACGACATCAGGATTCAACACTGATGCTTCGCTGTCGTATGTGGACTGTCAGGCACTGTTGCAGTATTGTGGTGCAAAAGTGTCGACAGGGTATTGCTGAGTCTGATGGGAACACCCCATCAGTGATTCTAGAGTGCGTCGAATGGTTTTCGGAAGAAATAACTCGCCCACAATAGAAGAACTGAACACACTGCATAGGTTACGCTGGCTTGGCCACGTGCTCCATATGCCAGCAAACCGATTTCCTCGAATGGCCCTTTTAGCGCAACACGTGAAGGGTGGAAACGAACCAGGGGAGGTCAAACAGTTACTTGGCAGCCAAGTAAGAGAGCCATTATCAGCAAACACAGTTGCGCCAGCACCTGCCGTCCCCCAGGATGGAGATCGCGATACGGGATACAACAATGGTTAGAAACATTGTCATACAGACCAGTGGCGCCCTCACTAGCACTCGTAGATCCAAGCTATTGCCTTCAATGCATAGCTCCCTTCCCAATTCTCCCAATTAACAGTCCACTGGCAAATGTGTGCTTACGCACCAATTTATCAGCTCCTGCCTCCAATGCACAGCTCCGACCCCCATCTCTCCAAACCATCAGGGAACGAGAATGTGACAGCTAGAACCATTGTACGGCAAGTACGCATTTCCTACACCTGATGATGATGCCTGTAGAACAATACTCGGCGCACTCCGAGATATAAGACTGATCAATCCTCCCACTAGAAAGTGGCCAGGGCGAACAGGACCTTGTCTATGGACAAAGTCCTTTAGACAAACTCAGCATATTCCCGCCACATCCTGAATTAGAGTTTCAAACCCAATGCTCATGGTAGTGTACTCGTGTAGTGACTCATTATTCGACTTGTACAACCGGAAAACGCTGATCTGTCCACCGCTTCAATGCGCCTTCGCCGCTTGGGGAAATGATAACCTTCAGCTGCATAGCTGCCATGCCGAGTCAAGGACCTTCGGGAATTAACCACTGGGTAATCTCGAGTTCTCTCCAACGAAATGCTCTCTGGTGAGTGCCTTGTGAGTCTTCGTGAATGAACAGTGTACAGTGAACAGAGCTGCAAATCTTGGAACTGCACCAGATACAAATCACACGCTTACACGATCTAAACTCAAACTCCACCCTATTGTGTGATGAAAGAGGTCAGTCATTAATCAACAAATCACCGACAAAATTTCTAGATACCGTGACCATTAAATCAGACGGTGTTTATCTTAACCAATGAAAAACAAGCAGATCCGGTAGGAGACAAGTGGGCAGCGTTGAAGACACCTAGATAACAAACATTTATGGTTCTGTCGGATTATGATTGGGAAGAGACGGCTCAGTGGTAAGAGCGCAGATTTAGTGACCGGAAAGTTCGTGGTTCGAACCCGACCTCTGCCTCTCGATTTACCCTGTTTAGGCTTGGGAAACTTGGTAGTATCCCAGCACTCGTGCTTCCTTCTGGTGAAATGGCACTTAGGCACCGGAAGGGCGCTATATCTGAACGAATTTTCTTTCGGACTATGATTTCGTACGTGAGTATTTTTCGTCAGAAAAGCGATTCGTAGGAAGAATGAGTGATACTTTAGGAGCTAAACGCAATAAGTTTGTCACACGATAGTTGTCACAAAGACTTGTGACTTGTTTGATGAAAATGCAGAGTGAGCGTGGTGAACCTCTCCTACGGGAACACTTCGCTGCTCTAGACCGAACACAATGGACCACATAGAGGCTCGAGGAGAGTGGTACAGCATGTTCTGTAATATTCTGCATTGATGCGAACTTCGGCAGGAGCTTTGAGATTTTCCGGCCGGTCGATGACCTCGGTTAGTCTTTCTTTCCTACCGACTCGCAGGACGAAGGAGTTTTTCAAGCGTCCTGCCCAGCAGAAAAGTAGTCCCTTGGTTTTGGGCATGAGTTCGCCAGGTGTAGGACATAAAGGTTGAGCGAGCCTTAACAGGATGTGACGGTTTGTGCGTCATTCACCCATACTGGGTTGTCCGTGCCATACTCGACGAGTCCGTCAAATTAGGTTGTTCAATAGTTAGAGATCCAACCAGCAGTCTACGAGGTCCCCGGGTTGGGGTTGGAAAATGTGTGGCGCTTGCTCTCATCATCAACATCGACAGCTTGACATCGGTGTTCAGCACCGATGCTTCACTGCCGTAACAAATGGGAATTTCACACCACTGATTTGGGATCAGGATTTGAGCTAAAGGCTTTGGTTGAGGACCCCAATCGTCCTCCATTCTACATTGGGGGGCTCTGATAGCAACCTAGCCCGCGTGCAATGATGGGCGACAGAACCAAAGATGATAGTACTACCAAATCAGCCTTCGTGTGGTGTCACCACCCGGGTCGCCCTACTTGCCACATACAGCAGGGCGGGTAAACAAAAACATACTACTGCTGACGCCTTCCTTCTTACAAGTTTACGTATTTCCTGTTCTGAACAACCTCAACCCAATTTGAATACTCAGGTTCAAGCACTAGGCTCGACTGCCTCTGCATCATGCTCAGCTGCAAGTTCTGTTCGTCTGACTCCAGTAACAACCCTAAACAATTCGAAATTCGTTTTCAAACCCCGAAACTCGGTCTACATACCTACCTTTCACGTTCACAAACTGAGGCAAGTAGGATAATAAGCTGCCCCTGCTCAAGAGTTGGATTCCCTCTGTATTGATTATGCTGTCTGTCCGAAACAGGGATATGGGACGCAAGTACTGTAAGTGAACTGCCTGCATCCTCGCTCTCTTTCAGGTTCCAGCTGCGCACCTCTAACAATGTAGAGGCATTGGATATGGCGGTGTGGGCATTGTGTTGAACAACCAATCATGTTTCAGCTAAACTGGATACTCGTCGACCGTTGCTTTCGCGCCGTTCGTTTGGCAATGCCTGCGACTGCCTGCATGCTCTCTTTCAGGTTCCAGCTGCGCACCTCTAACAATGTAGAGGCATTGGATATGGCGGTGTGGGCATTGTGTTGAACAACCAATCGTGTTTCAGCTAAACTGGATACTCGTCGACCGTTGCTTTCGCGCCGTTCGTTTGGCAATGCCTGCGAAAGAATCTCGAGGAATTCAGATCGATCGATCGATCGCTGTTCACCATGCCCCTTTGTGTCCGGACGGACAGCAGTTCTGAAGCTGCCAAGGACAATTTCTATAACGCTGTAAACGGACACCCACAACAGGCTAAAAAGCTTACATATCTTTATTGTTGCTGGTGACCTGAAAGCACGGATAGGTAGATTGCACGCTGCTGAGGCCCATTTGGATGGTTGTCTTATGTTGGACGAGGCACATGAAGGAAATCGTCTAAAAGCGTGATGCGTGCTAAAAAACCAGCCCCGAATCCACATTGATCCCAATGCCATCAAGTCATCATCATCATCAGCATCACCAAGAAATAACAGCACTGATGCTTCACTGGTGCATAACCACAAAGTTTACCCAATTATCAGGAACAGGAATCCTGGACGCACACTGCTCATCTGGATATGGTCAATTAGGTGAGCTGAGAACACCGTTTAAGCGTGTTTAATAGGTTGGGGTTCTTTAGAAGAACGTGGTGGTGACGCACAACTCATTGAAGTCAGCGAAGTTAACAAGGCCACCACCACTTTCACACCGCACCTTCCAAGAATATGATGCAATGAGGTTTCGCACGGTCTGGTGTGCGCATTTCGGTCACCACCCACAACAAGCATGTCATGCTTCGGTATTTTGTCAACAACTTCTTCGACCACGTCATAAATCTGGCCTTTGATAGGCCGCTTGGAGAGTGTTGGTTCGTATACGATGACCCGCAGTGCTGAGCTTTTGAAGTTGCCGATGAAACTTTCCATCTGATAGATCCGAATACAAGCAGCGCATTTAGAGCCCGGTTGTTAAGTGCAAGTTGACCAGAGCTGCCTTGTGGACTATCGGGGGGATGAGGGAGAAGGCTGGTGGGAGGAAAGCTGACTATTGCGATAGGACCGAAAGTAGCCGGCTGTCCAGGAAACTTCAATTCTATAAAAACAGTGTCCGAGTATCCGGTGTCCGGACAGAGGTTATGTCGGCCGCATAACTGTATTGTGCTCGGCTGCCATTATCCAAGAGGGACCTTGCATCCTAACATACACGGGTTTCCTACGAACGATTGAGCTTTCCAGTTTGATTTCTGGTCACCACCAGTCACTGGGAAAGTCGGTGTGTCGGTCACTGACGGTGGAGTTAAGGTTATTGAGCTTTCCAGCTTGATTTCTGGTCACCACCTGTCACTGGGAAAGTCGGCGGTGTCGGTCACTGACGGTGGAGTTAAGATTGTGTCCCCAGCACCACCCATGAGTATACGGGAAGCTGTAAGTTCGACAAGGCCGTGCTATCGGACCCCAAAATCGCACATAAACGGTCCGCCGAACGCATTCCAGTCTACAAAAGTGTCGCATTATCCCTGTGATCACCGAACTCATGTTTGTATGCTTTGCGGCCAGGTGCTTCACACGCGACATAGACTAAACAAGACTAAAAGAGATCAGCGCATGGCGAGACCTAGGAGGCTCTGAACAACGCGGGGAAATTGCGATAACTGGGGCCATAAACCTCAGGTTTATACCAGCTAACTTAAGGCATCAAGAAAATCTGGTACACATGTGTCAGATTTTAGCGACAGGGAAGCACTATTTCTGCATACTACTCGACCTGACCACAACGCGTTTACAACCAATAACCGACGGGGTGTCAAAATTACTGCTGTTACTTGTGCTCACATCGAGTCTGTCGATTTCGCATCTGATCGGTCCGCGTTCAGAAAAAGAACGGACCTTCATCTATAAGCGTCACGTTAAAGGCTTCAGTGCAGATTTTCATCTCACGAACCGTGCACCGGAGCGCACACCGTTCCAGTTATTACAGCCTCGTTCCCAGAGGATGAAGAAAATGGAAAAAAAATGAGAGCCACATATAAGGGTCAACGACCGATGATGAGAAATGGTTTCATTCGCCTGATATAGCAGGGAGTGAGAGCTATTAAGTGAAGGCGATGGCTTTAATAAAAGACCCCAATGGGCAGCATGAGACCGTCACATTAGTCAGGGTCACTAACCCCTGGTCCGTAACCATTCGAGGGACAGCAGTTATCAACGCACCAGACCAAACTGATAGGGTCTTTCATGCTTCGTTGCCAATTCATGGACTAACCGCCTCTCGGTTGTTCCCTTCCGAAACAAGTTTGGGCGAAAAGCGCTCTGCCGAGAAAACGGTTGTCTGACATACGAAGCACATGATCTAACTGGCGTCACTTGTACAGTAACCAGCTGTCCAACACAAGTTTGGCGAAAAGCGCTCTGCCGAGAAAACGGTTGTCTAACATACGAAGCACATGACCTAACTGGCGTCATTTGTAGAGTAAACAGCTGTCCCATTGAGGGAGAGTTTGACATACGAAGCACATGATCTAACTGGCGTCACTTGTACAGTAACCAGCTGTCCAACTGAGGGAGAGTTGAACATCATCTTGAGGGGAATGAGACCGGTCTGTGCACAAAAATTCGGGCATTCTAAATGGCCAACAGTCCGTTCAAAGCATGGCTTTTGCAAGAGAGATTCAAAATCCAGAAGCTTGTAGCATTGATATTTCCTATGGAAAGTGAAGGCCTCAAGTGATCATCAAGACAAAAATCAGGGAACGGTGATACAGCATATTGCGTTCCGTTCCTCCGATGAAATAATAATTCCTACAGTGCCTAAGATGTCTTTCGCCAGATGGCTCAAGTGGTTAGAGCGCGAACTTACTGACCGGAAGGTCCGTGGTTCGAACCCGACCTCTGCCACTCGACTTCGCCTGCCTAGGCTTGGGCATCATCATCATCGACAGCATGACATCAGTACTCAACACCGATGCTTCACTGCCGTACAACCACGGTTTATTTGATAAACCTTATTGTAAAGAAAAGAGTAAAGGTGGACAAGGGATGGACTTAGCGCTAGCTTAACACAACCATTCCGAGGTGCCTACACCTCCAGACATTCACTCAGGCAATCTGGATAGAAACTGACAGCAAAAAACGCCACTGACATCGGCTGACAGC
>NW_008751759.1:1011146-1018850 GCF_000715545.1 Opisthorchis viverrini
GTAGCATGGCAGCTAGGCACCGGGAGGGTTACGGTGAACGAATTTTTTCTGTCGCCAAAGGACTATGGTGGAACTCCCAGACAAACTTTGCTGTCCAAACCATGTCCTGGGTGATGTATTCAGTTTGATGTTACCCAAGAGACTTTCACCGGAAACCCCAATGGACAACAAATCGCGGATAACTGATGGCCGAAAGACTTTTCTGGGCAGCACAAGTGAGGGCGATGAGTACTTTCAAAAGATAGTTGCTTTAACGTAAAGTAAGCAGCACGTTAAGTATGCAATGAAAAATCCCCACAGGTGATTTGGTCCGGTCAGCTTATGGTCTGGAAGTGAACCCTGGTAAACGTCATCACTCAGAATGAGAAATGAGACAGTTCAAAACCAGCAGACAACGGCAGTCATAGCCCGATTATACTCAACAGCGCTAATGCATCCAGGCTATTGCCCCAAGGCCACAGTTGCCCATATGGACGTTGTGATCACTATGGGAATCGTGAGCCACCAAGGACACCTATAGCTCCATGTCACCAGTGCGCAAACCCATGGTGCCTGAAACCAGAGATGCACTGGATCATGCCCGCTCAAAGTCCTTGGGGTCAATCCTACCCGGATGACTACATGGATAGGGTTCTGACATGGTCACCTGGCCATCCAGACATGAGGCTGGAACAAGTGTGCGGGCCATTCGGATAGTCTCAAGCAAATCACCGCCACCTTGCGACCAGGCTTTTCAGTCAAATGTTATGGTTGAGGAGCCTAATCTTCTTCCTGTCTAGGTTTAGGCGCACTAGCCGAACAGTGATCCACATACTAACATGAACTGATCGGGTACATTTGTCAAACACTGATAAATACAGTGCCTGACATCGAATAATAGCCAAACTTATTAACTACGCGACAGCACACCGTGCGATAACACAACTAAGGTATGCTGGAGCGATGAGCCAATCAATCAGGCATCTGAAAGACAATCAGAAAGCAAGACACCAGCTTATTCCACTCATTGGCGGTTTCATTTAAGCGCACCTGAAGAACCTGAGACACTCACATATACAAAAACCTCAGACCGGCTCGACCATTCGTTCAGCTGTAACACCCTTCCGGTGCCCAACCGACATGCCATTCGGAGGAAGTACGAGGGTTGCCCAAGCCTAAACAGGGGAAGTTCAGTGGCAGAAGTCGGGTTCGAACCACGGACCTTCCGGTCAGTAAATTCGCGCTCTACCCACTTGGGCCATCTCTAACTCAGACAGCCCTCTCCCGCGTGCTAAATTCCTTGCCGGAGGCTTAGTCATGCTGACGAAGCGGAAGAATCCAATTGTCAATCATTCCCCATCAATAAAAAAGCGTTTTCCGAGTAGTAAGGCCGGATATTTATGAGTGAAAAATGAAGATATATGAGTAGGGGAAACGACTTTTTTTAATCATTTGGATCGGGCAAGTAAACCAAAAGAAATGCAGGCTGTTGACATGCATCTAACGGTAGTGGCAGTTACAGTAACAATTTGAGCGCGGAATGACACGATAAAGCAACTGTTGCTTCGTTGGGTAGAGTAACCGAGGAATAAAAGCATCGAGACGGCTTGGAATAACCATACATTTACAGGACTATAGAATAGGGACAATCAGATCACCAAGAGTTTTGATGGTGTTCGCCGCCAGTGAAAGAATACCTATCAAGGTTATACTCTCCTTGAAGGTGTCGACCAAATGTACAGGGCTTGTTTCAGCCACCGTAGGCACCGACCAAAGACGCGGTTGGACTAGTCGAAATGGCATTGACCTAAAAAGAGCACCGGGGAATATCAGTTCAGCTCTCTTTAGCCACTTCCACATCCATATCCGAAGAAACGAGTGGCCGGTCGGAAACGTTGAAATCATGGAATCGATACATTACAAGCAACATCGGCAAGAGGGAAATCAGGGACATGCTGATGAACACGAGCGCAGGAGTGTTTATCAAGGTTCCGCCAACATACGGACCGATCAAAAACGCCACATTTAAAACCGTACGGAAGATAGATTGAGCCCGGTCCATATCTGCAACCGGCGCCACTTTAGTATACAATGATTCAGAGTAGGCAAAAGCAAAGGGTAATCCGACCACATGGATGGCGATACCGATGAGTAGCAATGTCACACCAAGAGCTTTATCCATGTTGGGCAGAAAATAAACCACAGTACTTAACCACAGGTAGGACAAAACCATAATGATAAGACCAGATAACAGAAGGACACGGTCCGTGTAAAAACTGTTCAGGATTCGAAGCACGATGACGACAAATATTATAAGCACGCTTGCAGCCAGGTAAACATAGCTGGTTTGAACTTCAGACCAACCGAAAATACGATTGGCTACCGGAGGTAAAACGGCCTCTAGGCCCATGAAGCAGAAATAGGTGGCAAATGTGACCGCATACAACGAAAGAATGGGGTACGTACAGTAGGTTTTGAGGGAGACACCGCGAATCTGCACCCCGGGACGATTGGGTGTGATGTCCTGTTTCTCGATAAGCATCGGTTGCAGATCTTCAGAAGACCCCGTGTGGTCAAACCAATATCGGGGGTCACATAGAGCCCGACAGCCTGAGGTTCCTTCGGTGACGACTAATCGTCCATTCTTATCCACATTTGGATACGATACTATGATAACCAAGGAATGGATAATCCAGAGAATGGCCATCAGGAGGCCAGGACCGTTGTACACACTCACAGTAATATTTGCCACGTGATAATCCATCTTGTCCATCATTAGCGTGAAGGAGGGTCCAAAGATTAGGCCAATTTGACGGGTTAGGAGCAAAATGATTATATAAGTAGTACGCTCATCACGGTGGGTTGCTCGGACAATATCAGCGTATAGAGGCGGTTCGCAGCTCGCTCCGATTCCAGAGATCAACCTTCCAATCAGTACAGCCATTGGTGATCCAGCAAACAGATAGATGGTATTCCCAATAATCTCTAATAGATTTGCTAAGAGAAGCAACGTTTTAACTCGAATCCCAGCGTAGGAAGCCCAGCCATACACAGGAGTCATGACGAGAATTGATAAGCTAAACGCAGCCATCGTTACTCCGTAATACATAGTCGCTGCCTCCAGGCCCCAGTATCCTTTCAGATAAAGCCACAGAGTGGGGAGTATTACTGCCCTTTCCACGCTTGACAGGAATCCCCATGTAGAGGCAGTGAAGCACATCCAGACCTTGTGCGACCACATGGCCTGTCGACAGCTTATACAACAGCGGCGAATTAGTGATTTCCCGTTACTCGTTGGTATGTTTGATGTAATTGCCTCAGGGATGCTTGAAATAGATACATCAGATACCTGGCGTTGATGTCGAGGCTTTGCTTCTAGCTGCTCTTGTGCGGGACAGGAGCGGGCATCAGCGACAGTCATAACCGACCGCACGCATAGGAGTGGTGCGGATGGAACTCGCGCCCGTACCCTAGCTGCAACGCTTGCACGTGCGATGAACGTCGGGCTGACACACACGAGCTTGTGACTGACATGCCGTCAATAAGGAGGCTGGAGCGACTATGGTCAATGGGCCAATCACATGTTGGCAATTAGGGAGCCAATCGATGGGTTGTGGCTAGAACCGACCTTGTTCAGTGGATGGCTGCTGTCCTCTGATTGGTTCACTCCTTTGGCATGGCTTGCTTCTATCTCCACCCTATGCCACCAAGACAGGCAGCGGTGACCCTGGCGCTGGACGCGACCCAGTTTCCTGGCTCTCGTCTGCTTTTGCCCAAGTTCGTGTGGCGCGCGCCGTTGGCAAATCTCTCCGCTTTGCTGTTGCGCCTGAATCAGGAGCTTGGTTAAGGCAAGGTCGACATCGCAGGTCCCAATTCGACATCTGTAGGATTTTCGACTGGTCGCGAAAGTGGGATCAATTCGTTCCCACCATAATATGGTTTAACACTAGAATTCAGGAAAAAAAGTGCAGCGATATCAGACCAACCATTCAGGAAAAAAAGTGCAGCGATATCCAGACCAACCAAACTTATTCTAAATGAAGCTGAATAACTCGGACGAATTATGTGCATAGTTTCACCAAATCCCTCAAACGGCTGAGTAACCCCGCACTCAAACCTAGTCACCCAAACATACTGGATTTTTGGAGATGCGTAAAAACACCGAGAACGTCATTTTTTCGTACCGTTATTATTCTTTTTTGTGTGATATAAAAACCCAAAGGTTTGCAATGTAAGCAACGCTAACTCGGCCACATTCCATGTGGATCTTCAGAATTGATCAAGGCTATCACGATAGAGCACTGAGTGAATCTAAAATGAATCGTTTGGTTTTGACGGCCCCCAGTTCCTGTCAAACTGTCCTTTGTGGCACAAAACGCGGGCTTAATCGTGGTGGTAACGACAATGGATTTGATCATAAGATGTCACTTTCAGACAGCGCAGTTGACTGCTCCAATAAAACTGTCCCGTTGATGACTATCAAACAGTGAAAGTATGGGGGGTACTTGCAAAATTATTCCATTTTTTTCGATATAAGGAAGATGACCGGATAGCACACATTCAAGGGCGTGAGCTACCTGTCAGCAGTCAAACGGAAATCAGGTAATCAACTCCGTAGTTGGCTGTCAAAAGTTCGGGCAATCGCACTCAAGCATGTCTACCAAGATTATATTGTATGACAAGTAAACGCACGCGTCCATCAGCAGAAGCCTGAGGAGAATTAAGTGTATTCAAACGACCATTCCAAGAGCTTCATGTATCACAATAGGATGTGCGCACGTGCAACTAACTTCGGCTCAAACATACTCGTCATAGTTGGTCCCTCATGTCCGGTAGTCGGTGACTTGCCGAAACGGGTCACATCTGCAAATCGGATAACCGCCGTGACGACCGTTCACTAAACTGGCTTCTGCATGAAGAACATAACAGGGAGCTGGCTAAACAATGGCTGGGTTAGGGTGAATAGGCTGCAGTCAGCAGTTAGAAGACCAGCCTATCATCGTTAGGCTGGTTTGGTGGCCTTCACTTCCTGTCGCCAAGCCTCCAGGTGGGAATGGCGTGGTTTGACGATGAAACCGTTTCACGCAACACACTAGGCATTCAGCTGTTAGAGGTAAAACTTGCGATCTGTAAAACTGTTAGACACAATTGGGAAGAGCCGCCAACCCTGAAAATTCTGAAGACTGATTAGTTCGCTCGATAAGTTACAGCGGAATACTCTTGAGCGGAATCGGTTAGCGACTGTCAACGAAAAGATTGTAGTATTGTCAAAAAGGTGATCGAACCACGAACGATTTCACCTCGTGCCTCTGAAGGTATTCTCGTAGATCATGTGCGTCTCAATCTGAAAATCGCTTGAGAATCACACTACTCAACACCAGACACCTCCAAGCCTCATGTTACCACAAAACTTTAAGCCTTGAATAAAGCTATGTTGCCAACAGACCCCAGTTACGCATATTCCCACACACAAAAAAAAATAACTCCGTTTTCAGACAGGTTGCTAGGTATGGTCTGTCTTCAAAGTAAGTGCAAATAAAATAGCTATAACATTGATTGTCAAGTGTTTAGCTGCCATGCCATCCGATGAAACCACGAGGGCCGCGATTGTATCAGGTTGTCTAAGCCTACACGGGAGCAATGGAGATGCCGGGGTCGGGCTCGAACTACTAACCTTCCACTCATTCACCACCGAGCTATCTTGAGTTCAGTAAGCGCCAGTCGATCATTTCGATAATAAAAGTGCAAGTACCAGACAACAAGACATCAACAAATTAGTTTGATGTTATCCATTTTCGAGCACTAATTGGCGTCCGTCTATTTTTGGACTACATTCGACTACAAGGGATATGTTAGTCCGTTGTGTGTTAAGACAGATTTGTCAGGAAGTTTGTACTCGATATTTTCTCGCAGTTGATGCCCCTGACTTGAAGAAGGATAGCCGATAGAACATGTTAGACGAGAGAGAACTGAGAGTAGAGTGGGACCATGGGTTAACGCACAGCACACACGAGTTCATTTTTTAGACTGGACATTAATTTCACTGGTGGAAAATCGATGTTTAGTTTCTATTTCAAAAGATTGTTGCTTGATACGGTATGAAACAGAAATATAAATAATATATGATATGAATATTATATATATATGTAAACAGCTCGTGAATATCATTGTTTTTATCACAGGAATGGGAGCAGATTCACCTAATGTTTTATTCATTTCGTTTATAATCCTGTTTAAGGGGTTTCCCAAGCCCGTCGAACATCTGGTTTCATACATCACCGTCGTTCAGGGGTGATGAATTATGTTTGCTGACTGTAAAGTGCTTTGTACAAGTGACTTATGGATACGCTAGCAACAATTCGCTCTTGCAACTGGGTGATCGAGAATTTTCTCACCAACTGAGATTTTCTACTGTCAGTGAAGTCCATCTACACTGAAAAGCTGAGAAGTACTGCACAGCTGTTTCATCCTCGGTGGGAATCCTCATTACTGCGCGTCTCACGAAACTCCGGAGAGTCTCTAACCCGCGACCTCCTGGCCCAAATAACCGTTTGGCCGTGCTGGCAGTGTGGTTGGCCCTCATTTAGACGGCATATAGCACCATTTGTCCTTCAGAGGCGGAAATCGCACTAATTAGTTACGTGTTGACTGGCTCCTCGAGTGAACAAGTTTCACACATCCATCAAAATTATCCTTTTTCTGAGCTGGTTACTGGCTCATGGTAATGTGAGATTGTCGCTGGTTTGAAATCCTGATTTTCCTAAGATGAAACGGCTGTACAGTATTTCTTGGCTTTTCAGCAGAGAGTGCCTTCAGTGACAGGTTGCAATCTCCATTGAATATCATTTTCTATCATGATCTCTCTCTCTCTCTCTGTGAGACAAGGATTCACTTACTGACGCAATATCTTAACTTCAGTGTTCTTAGTATTCACCGATTTACCTTCACTTTTCTATCGAACGCGAATGGTATTCCTTATTGATTTTAATTCGCCAATGTTTGATCCGATTATCGTGTTTTTTTTCCAACTCATTCATCCTATGGACTGCGACCACGTGACATGGCGTGTCGAACACGTGAGATTCCGTTCATTCATTTGCTCCGTAAAGTGGCTGCAGTAATTGCTGAGCTACGATTGAAAGACACTTTGAAACCTGAGTTTTTGTATTTTGAAAGTGAACCTTTGAACTCTTGAAATTTCCTTCAATAAAGATAGTACATCGCTGACGTCTAAATCGACTGTTGGTTGCGTCAGCGGCAGCTACTCAAAGGGTGTTCTGCCGGCTTGCACCTAAACTGAAGCACAGCAAGCGGTGTGATTGCTTAGTTTATATAACTCAAATTAGTTGGAGTTAGTTGGATTTTGTTTCTTTTTGAGGTCTTCGTGTTCACTACATGGATTTCCCAACTCCAGCACAATATATCCCATTGTTGTTTACGAGGTCTGCAACCGACTTTCTGAAAAATCGAGAACATCACTCTTTGTGACACGTAATGAGCTTGTGAATGCAAGGATTTTTTCACCTGATTGGTATTCGATTTTGAAAAAATTGACTACTTGGTGTTCTAACTTTCGTACGCAAAAGGATATAGCTCATACAATGAAATTCTGGAGGAAATTGGATCGAACAGTGGGGTGCCGGTTGTAAATTTTCCGATAAACATCATCATCATCATCATCATCATCATCATCATCATCATTATCATTATCATCATCATCATCAT
>NW_008751759.1:1023242-1030936 GCF_000715545.1 Opisthorchis viverrini
ATGCTCCACAACTTCCAGTACCTCTCCCTGGATTGCAAGTGGCGTGTTCAGTGACTGCACGTCCACAAGCATGACCTTACACTTTGTGGGTGCAAAGTGCATACCGGAGGACGGGATGACTTTGGTCAGTTCATTCAAGAATACTTGCGCCTTTTCCTCCTCTTCGAACATGAGAAAGATGTCTGTTATACGCGTCCACTACGGGAACAGTGTCGGTCTGCTGACACCGCAATAACATATTACTTCTAGCCACAGTACAAGATAATGCGAGAATGAGTACTACGTCCAACAGAATGACCGTTTGAAACAGAGTTACAAGCATCGGTACCTTGACTGGCGTCTTCTCTCCTCTCTTGACTATGCAGAGTTTCTTCGAATTCATCCAAGATTCAGCAAAGAACAAAAACACGTCAGGCAAAGTCATAGGAAAACATTATTCTGGGAGGCTCCAAAGATGTATAGTACTGTGAACGCTTCCAAAAAAGGAGAAGTCGCTTGAGAGGAATACACTCATTTGCAAATCAATTAGGTTTTCACGGGAAACTCAACTCGTTTATGATAGTCTACATATGAGTGTGTTGTACAAAGGCGGCCTCGTGTTCGAAATATCTCAGTATACTTTCATTGAGGAAACTACTGACAAGGTTGTCGACAACCCATGACCGGTTTCACCCTTCTTGGGGCTCATCAGATAGTTTCCTTCATAAAAATATACTGCGATACCTCGAATATCGTGCCAGCTGGAACATGAAGCGGCCTGTGTGCAGCGCATTTAGTTGTAGAATATCATAAACGAGAGATTCAGTTGAGTCTCTCATGAAAACCAAATTGACTTGCAAATGAGTGTATTTCTCGAAAACAGTCCAATTCGGGTTCAAGTAGAACATAAAGTTGACGGAAACTCGGGGACTGCGACTACCTAAAGGGCGAAATCAGCTATGGGCTGTCGAAGAGTTTTCAGCAACCATGTGCGTAGTTTCCTTTATGGGATGTTACTTGGTTTGCGATGACTGACGCGCTCAAATTTGCCGGTTCAATAAACCAGAAAGCTTAATTTACAGCTTGTTTTGATTTTAATCGAATCCCGTCAGCCTCTGCGTAACGCGCGTCAAACGTAACACAATCTACCTGTTTGTTTCTTGTGCCAGAATACACCGAGGGTATTCCGTTTGGTCGTATGATACGACTCATAAGATTGTTGCAAACTCTGCAAAGTTTACGGTAGATTTTATCGGAAAACTAAACACCTTGGCGTCCACTCAATCTATTTCAAGTCGGTTTTGCCGCATTCCCCTTTCACACATTCTGCCCAAAGTTTAGGAAATAACTACAAGTTCAATCTATCGGTTTTTTAGAGTTAGGTTTCATGATTCTCAGCTTTTTCTGGTAGTTTCCTCGTCAGATATAGCGAAATTCCCCAATCCAAGCGTTTTTAGTGAACCAATGGATCTCTGAATCTAAGTTGTAAATTCTTGTGTATAATATTCTATCATCAACTGTTGTACTTGTGCGCCCCACAGACACTTTGCTGTAGTTTGTTGGAGTCTACCGACTACCGACTAATGCTAACGCGCGCCTCCATGCCCATCAAAGCTTAGTGTGATTAGCAGATGAGTAGGACGAGTTCATAATTGACAAACACTGTTCACGTCGATTCCACCTGGCGTCAACTCATCACTACTCATTAGTAGTACACCAACTTGTTTCACTGGAGAGGATTTCTTCTCATTCTACCCCCTCTCCCCCTCATCATCATTGTTGTCACCGTCATTGTTAGAAGTATTCATGTCAGTGTTTACTGCATTTGGCAAGTACCGTCCAACCAAAACCTTTGCCTGTATTATTCATCCCTTCTACTGACAGAGAACTTCAAATCTGGTTATTATTAGACTGTCTACAATGGAGACGACTCCTGTGTTACCGTGTGTCCTAGCATGGACTTCATGATCGCCAGTGTCAATCATGCTGGTCAGGAGCAAAACCAACGGTGGATTAATCGATTTTGACTTTTCCGTTCAATGCACATTAATTCAATCGCAAGGTCATTCCTGTGACATGTGATTCAAGTGTGTTTGTATTGTGGCCTCTCTACCTTTCGCGCTCGCTTTCTTTTATAGTGTGGATAGGGTCGACCTTGTTTGTTTCAACGCCTATTGATCACAGTTGAAAGGTTTTGAGTGGATTTGTCTTGCCGATCAATTTGGAGGCTGAGGACTTCTGCTGACGGGTTAGCTTTTATTAGCGCTCATGATCATGTCCTGGGTTGTGCCAGAATTTGAACTCCTGACATCTGACTTGCGAGACGAGCGTCTAACCCTATTTCATCAACACATGCTGGGTTGTCATGTCTGAGTCGCGCTACCTGTCAGGGAAGTCGGCTCGATCGAATGAAAAAAAAAAAACATTGATTGAGTCGTACTTTGAAACGTTGGACAGACGAGTCACATCTTTCTAATTTGTTTTCCTGTTAGTTAGAGATCTGCTGTGACCGACTCTATTATCAACAGCACTCACACAGACCTGTCACGAAAATTCAAAGCTTTTTAAGAGAAAGTTGATTACGTTACAGAGATGTTTGGTTAACCGTCAGTGAAGTTATTGCTGGGCAACGTTNTTATACAAAGGATTCAGCAGTTGGATGATTTCATTAAAAATCTAACGGGAATATTCGACGGTGAAAGATAGTGCACCCGCGGTTAACAAAACAGCAAAATTAGTTTGAGAACAATCATGGGTCCACTGTCCAAGCCTTTTGGCTCCGTCTGGATCATAATCCAAGGCTGTTGATTAGTAAACCGATGGAAGGATCGTTGCCCACATCTCACGACCCCTTATTTGATTATCATTCCATCTTACCCTCTTCGACTACATTCAGTGCTATAATTACACATTCCAGGAGTACAGTGACACAGTCTGGCAAGTCTGGTTGCAGAGACGCTACAATAAGTTACGGATGAGTGTGACTTACTGCGACGAATGAGAGACCGGCTTGGTCTCGAAAAACACTCATCTGCAAGCTAGATTTGTCCTAACAGGACCTGAAACTGTCAATGAATGTGCTCCGCATAGACCGTCTCACGTTGCTACGATGCTGGAGATGTCGCCTTTTATTTTCCTGTCGGTGCATACTACTCACGAGAGTGCTCGACACTCTTAAATAGCTCTCGATGGCGAGATGGCTGAGTGGGTAGATCGGGAATTTACTGACTAAAAGGTCCGCGGTTCGAATCGGACCTTTGCCTCTCGACTTCCCCTTTCTAGGCTTGGGCAACCTGTAGAGTCCTAGGCCTCGTGCTTCCTTCTAGTTGCATGGCAGTTAGGTACCAAAAGAGTGTTGCAACTGAGTGGTGTCTTCTCTTGGGCGCGCATTCTACAAACACCCGCAGTCACAATGGCCCCCGTTGTATGCAAGATTCAGCAGGATTCACTTCAGTTTCCAATTAAAACCAAATCTGCCCACACTACCAAAAATCAATAAGTAGCTCAGAAAGAAAAATAATCCACACGACCAGTGGTGCATCCATCTGAGTGGTTGTCATTCGAGTAACCAGTCCTCAAGTGTTCACGTGATCTGGGTTTTTTGATTCAAGGATGAGTGGCACTGCTGACCAGCGGTGCTAGGCCGTTGACTACCGTTGATCTACTAGCCAGGAGGTCAGGGGCTGAAGACTCACTTTTAGGGTTTCTTCGGATCTGCACTGCCGATGATTCTTTATATGGATGAATCAGCTGTACAGTGATTAGCGACTCCAAAGATGCGCTCCAAAGATGGCGAAAACGATCGTTGGCTGTGAGGGAGGTCTTAGCAACCTCATGGGTAAAATGCTCCGTCAAGTAAAATAACCGGCCTATTGATATCACCGGACCGTTAGCCTGCATACAGGTCACTGAATCAGCCTAAGGTGGCTCGCAATAGTGTTGCCTCCCCCCAACAAGAATAGAACTCTTGCTTTCACCCACCATCCAATGCGTGCCTACTGCAAGCAGTATTCAAATAGAACGAGCGCCATTTGATCTACAATAAGTGATTTGTCAAAGGCCAGGACACTGACTGAGCTAGTTACTGTCCACACCCGCACTTTCAGATATCGGAATAAGCAGGTTTCATGTTCATCGTGTATCGGATAGAAACAGAACAGTGAAAAAAAACATCCTAAATGCAAGGCCGCATGCAACATACACGCCGTCGGTGCTCCAGAGTTACACGAATGTTAGAAACATGGGTGGTGCGCACTGAGGATCATCCACTTGTAGAGTAAGCAGGGTCTAGTTACCAACATTGAGGAAGGGCAAGTACTTCACAGTTGAATGACTCACTTTCAGGTGTACTTTTCAAACGATTTTCAAAATATTTAAATGTGAAATAAGACTATCAAACTATCGCCATTCCAGTCTTCTGTTTTCTATCACAACTTGCTGTGTGATTTTTTGTTACCGGATTTATTACTGACACCTGTCCTGGCAATTTTGAAAGCATCGAGGCATCTTTACGTGAGAAAAACAAAGGTTGGTTTCTACGAATACACTCATTTGCGAATCAATTTGGTTTCCACGAGACATTCAATGGAATCTCTCGTTTATGACAGTCCACAACTGAATGTGCTGCACACAGGCCGCCTCATGTTTCAGTTGACATGATATTCGAGATAGTTTCACAAAGGAAACTACTCAGAAGGTTGCTGAAAATCCGTCGACAGCCCACAACCGGTTTCGCCCTTCTTTGGGCTCATCAGGTAGGCGCGGTCCCCGAGTTTCTGTCAAACTTATGTTCTACTTGAACCCAAGTTTTACTTCGTTACGTCTTCTTTTCGAAACACCGTGGACTTGTGAGTTTCATGTCCGTCCAATTATCACAGTCGATTCTTCACCAAACAGTCTATCAAAAAAGCTGTTCGCATTGCTCGCACAGTATTGCAGTTTGGATTCAAACGAGGTCTGGGGCAACGGATAAATTGACCAAGCAGAAGCTGTCTAAGATAGATTGAAACAAATCCATTTTCTTCCTATTGTACTACTCATAAGGTTGCTGAAAATCCGTCGACAGCCCACGACCAGTTTCGCCCTTTTTGGGGCTCATCAGGTAGGCGCAGTTCCCAGGTTTTCGTTAATCTCATGTTCTACTTGAAACCAACTCGCTTGAAAACATCACAAACGAGAGATTCAGCTGGATTCCAGGTGAGTCTCTCGAAAAATCAAATTAGTTCGCAAATGAGTGTATATTCAATAAATCCATTTTTATTAGTCAGTCATCCGAACAGTTGTGCCTTTCGCAGGACTGGAAGTAGAGATTTAGTTAGGATACTGTATTTTCGTTTGTTCACACAAACGTTGCCACAAAAGTTGGCAGGAACAATCAATTGTGACCGAAATGTTCTGTTCGCATGTGTTGAGAATCACATGAAACATTCGGCTACCAATTTTCTGTGTTTGGACCGTGCTGTTCTGGCACACTATTGCTTTCGCTGATCACACAGTTTTGTTCCACTCTCATAGCTAGTAGCATAGAAACGTGTGAGTTTCCACGGTCTTTTTAAAAAGCACTGCGTATTTCGGTCTGTCTGTTTGAGTGTCTTACAGTGTTCACTGTGGGATGCTTGTGTTAGAGGCGATATGTGATTCAAACTGCCTTCACTTAGTTTTGGTTTGGGTGTCCTTGTGTTTCCAGTCAGGGTGATTGGACAGGCAAGTCTCCAACAGTATCGATTAGAGTGAATTAGGTTCGTGGACGAGATAAAAGTCCTCGATACGCAACTTGTCCGTTGTTGAGAGGAGTCCCTTCTACGCAGGTATTTTGGTGTTGACAAAAGATCTGGGAGGTTTCAATGAAGATTTGACCCTGTAGGTAAAGCCAGTTTATGCTGAAAGGCCGAGAAGCACTGTATAGCTATTTCAGCAGGGCACATCTCACGGAACTTCAGGGCCCCTCGAACTCGTGAATTACTGGCCAGTACAGTGCTTCTCGGCTTTCCGGCACGGATTCTCTTCACATACAGGACGAAATCTGAAGGGTTTGTTCAAAAACCAGTACTTTGGCCAGCCAATGTCCAGATATTTGGAACATGTTCGCTACTTCTTTCATGAGGACGTCTCTGACAGGAATGCCTAGGTTCAGGGCACAGTTTTTGATTGAAACCCTTTTCACGAGCCGAAACGGTATGACAAAGAGGACGAACAGGGATTACACTCCTTATAAGGTTGCTGAAAATTCTCCGACAGTCCACGACCAGTTTCGCCCTTTTTGGAGCTCATCAGGTAGGCGCAGTCTCGAGTGATTCATTACGAATATATTGTATTGCGATATCTCGAATATCGTAGCGACTGAAACATGAGGCGAACTGGTGCAGCACATTCGGTTGCCTGCAAACATTACAAACGAGAGATTCAGCTGGGCTCCAGGCGAGTCTATCGCAAATGAGACACACAAATGAGTATGTTTCGCCAAGGACGGACATAATTTAAATGAAAATATGCTCACTACTGCTACTTGATGAACTCCAAAGAAGTTTAGCCTAATTGTGGGCTTTCAGAGAGTTTTCTGTAAACTTATAAGTAGCAGGTACCCACTCTAGTTCTTCAATTGGAAGGCTTGTTCTCCAAAAAAGTAACAGTACAGTGGAAATTTTTCATGTTACTACGACATCGTTACCAGCCGATGGCCACACTACACATATGATTCCATAAGCTGTAGGGGTACAGAAGCCCGGTGGTTTGGATAGCCTTTGTCGACCGCAGCCCACTTGGGCAGACCAAGTAATGCGGACAGTGTCATCTTTACTAGATAACTTGAGTTGACTGATACCGAAATTCAGGAAGAAGCAAGAAAATTACTATTCATCGAGCTCCTAACAAGTACGACTTTTTTGGTCTCTAGTAAGAACGCCTAGTAGTGAGTAGCCGTCCGATCACGTGACTTATCCCAATTTCATTACGTCGACGAAATGTAGCACAATCAGAAACACACCAACACAGCAGAAGCCAGGGACTCTCCACGTTACTCATCCGGAGGGAGCACACCACGGCGGAGATATATCACAGCAAAGAGTTGGTGATAGGAAACATCCTCTTGGCCTTTTCAGGGAGGTAGCCCTTCATTGAAATAAAAGCCTCTCAGTGACGAAACTCCCCGACTGTTGACAATATGGCGCCCTTCACCCAATGCAACATACTGAAACGTTCTCATCTTCCTAAGAAGGAGCAGTTCCGTGGTGTAGACAGCCCCCAAGGATGCATCTTCGAGGGGAGATTACAGCAAAATAGCCGTGTAAATGGTTTGTAGAGTCCGTATCCAAGTCACTCTCTCCTTTTGTCCTGAAGCAACTGTCCACAACTGGACTTGACTGACAGTGGTCCTCCAAATGGTAGTGAGACCTCCGCAAGCCAGTTGCCAAGTCCGGTGAACATATCAACTGACACCTGATCAACAGACAATCTGATTTTGGCCATACTGAGATCATCTGACGAGCTAATTTCTGTCGTCATCATCCTCACCACAATGCAAATAGTACTAGTAATAATCTCCAGCAATCAAATACAAGAACAAATACAACAGTCAATACAATCAGCATGAGATGGACATCATCAGGTGGTTGGATTCGAACGATGTTATTAACCAGTGATGAGTTGATTCAACCACACCAACTTCATCATCATCATCATCATCATCATCATCATCATCATCATCATCATCATCATCA
>NW_008751759.1:1034658-1044463 GCF_000715545.1 Opisthorchis viverrini
GTGCATTCACCTCATCTTTTACACTACAATCAGACTAACACAACTTCCAAGATACGTAAAACGCTCCACAACTTCCAGTACCTCTCCCTGGATTGTAAGTGGTGTGTTCAGTGACTACACATCTACGAGCATGACGTTACACTTTGTGGATGCAAAGTGCATACGAAAGGACGGGATGACTTTGGTCAGTTCATCCAAGAATACTTGCGCCTTCTCCCCTCTTCGAACATGAGAACGACATCGTCTGCGTACTCCAGATGGACACGGTTTTCTTCACAGGCTATTTGAACACCCGGATTTTGGAGACCATCCAGCGGTCGTCCCATTACTTCACTAAATAAAAAGAGAAATAAAAGGGAAAGGAACACGCTGCCTGCTGTTTTAAATTTGAGGTTCTGTGCGACTGAAGAACGGTCATCAAATAACCCGCAACCGCAAACTAAGTAACCTCCTCGAATTTTTACCTCAGACTCACTGCTGTCTGACCGAAACTGGCCATCGTTAAGCAGTATCACATCTTTGTTTATTCACACATTTCGGAATGTCAATTGATTGGATTGCCCTAACATCGGTGTTTGAGGTTTGTTAAACCGGGCCGCACTACGAGGGACTCGACAGATGATTGAAGCGAAACTTTGATGGTTGGTATCAGTGAGATGCGTTGCCACTGTGCCGGAAATCGGTCTTGTCACGCCGTTCACAAGACATCTGGGAACAAACGGGGGTGAAGAGTTTTTGAGATTCAGTCTCAGCCTGATTATTGGACGTGGGTCGAATTTGAACTTTGTAGGCAGTGTGTGAAGGAGGTAAACGTGTCCAGTACGCTTTTACGGAGTGCTCCCTCAGGATCCCCAAGAACCACCCTATCACACAGATTGTGGGGCGGTAGGCTAAGGGAAGAACTCCAAGTGCCATATCTATTTATGTGCCTCCGATCCCTTTTTCGAGGTGCTGGTGTAACAGTGAGGGGGCATGCGATTAGTATGTGCTTTTCTCATAGTTCCGCTTGGCGTCTACCGAAAAGTGAGATTTGTTAGGGAATTTGTGGAATTGCTTTGCGTTTGGGTGATAGTCAATGAGTATCTAAAGGAGTTCAGAAAGATGCGTTCGAGAATAAGACAAATACTCAGTTTTTGTAAACAAGATGCATATGAGAGTTTTGCTTGCCTGTCCAATAGTCTGTAACTGTTCAGTTGGTGTCTTCTAATAAATAAATAACTCCTCCTCACTGGCATGCACAAGGTACGTCAAGTAACTGACAGGTAAACTATGAATGCCCCGTAGCAGCGGTAGTACAGCATAACTTTGATGGAAACTCGGGGAGTGTGTCTACCTGATGGGGCTCAGGAAGGGCGGAGCCACCCGTGTACTGTCCTAGAATTTTCAGTAACCTTAGAATTAGTTATCACTTCTATACATGTACCGGGATATCTCGAATGTCGTACTGATTGGAACATGAGACGGCCTGGTGCAGCACATTCAGTTATCTGGAAACATCAAAACCAAGAGATTCAGCTGGGTTCTAGGCGAGTCTCCCGATAAACCAAATTTGTTTGCAAATGAATGTAATTTATGCAAATTGGTTTCAAGCAGAACGTAAGGTCGACGGATACTAGGGGACTGTGTCTACCTAATGAGGCCCAAGAAGGGTGAAACCGATCGCCGGTTGTCGAAGAGTTTTCAGCAACCTTCGAGTAGTGTGTTACATCTAGACGAGTAGTTGTGGTACTCACACACAAAGCCACTACTCGTTCACTACCCATCAAACTTTGGACAGTTTCTTTCCACTAGCAAAGTGAGTTGGGTGACTTCCGTCGATCTTGCAACTGCGGCTCTCTTCCTTTTATTCCATCCAAACTCATGCGACCACAGCAGCGGTTCACGTTTACCAGGGCGTGTGGCGTGATTAGCTTCAGCCTCTTCTTACGTACCGCGGATCGACCTGTCATATTTAATCGCTCAAGCCACATTGGATCTTGATGGAACTTAGCTCAGGAAGGTGACGTGAAACTCGCAGACGTACCAGAGAAATAGCGGTTAGGGTGTGAACCGTGGTTCGAGTCCAGCGTCTTGAAAGCTTCTGTCTAGGTTTCAGCAACCTGGAACTATCTCGGTCCTCTTGTTTCCTTCGGGTTTCATGGCAGTTAGGCATCGAAAACATGTTATAACCAGACGTTTTACTTCTATAAATTAATTCTGTTTGGTGGGCAAAAGGCTTTTCGCCTCTTTCTGGTGGCAGGCCACTTCCCAAATCTGAGAAAATATAGACATAACACGCTACTCATTAGGTTGCTGGAAACCCTTCGACATCCCACAAACGGTTTCGCCCCTCTTTGGGCTCACCAGAGAGGCGCAGTATCCACGTTATGTTCTACTTAGACAGGATGTTCATCAATAAGACCTGGTACGCCAGTATATATGTTTTACCTCTTGCCCAGAAATCGATTTGTGAGGATATGAGAACATAAAGAACAGACCATTAGCACCGATCTAATACGTTCTCCAAAGAGATCTTGTTGATGGTTCCTCTGTTAGCCATAAAACTCGACTATTTTGATATTTACCCAGTCAGTCTGAAGAACCTCTTTCGTTAAGAGAAGGACTTTGCCCATCAAAAAGTTCATATATTGTTAACCAAGCGCGTCGGAACGATGACCTCTTGGTTCATCCAAAACGTCACTCTACTGACTTCTCCGTTTTCAATACCTGACCAGCCAACCACGGCCGCTTTATACAAGTTTAGGAAAGGTGGGCAACATCGTGTCCAAATCAGCCTACTGAATAACTGATAAGTAGCTTATCATGCGGAACGTTTAGACGGGACAAATTTTCGCTAATGTTACCCACTGTGGCGTTCTTGCTGAGACAGTTGGATGGACCGGTGCGAATGAATTAGAGGATTCTATCAGCTTGAATCTTGCAGACTGAATCAGGTCACTGTACTGTTGTACACTGTTCACTGGCTTATAACAAGTGCTCGACCGCTAAAGTTTATCACATCTACGTCCAAGCAAGAAAACAGCTGCTTGTTCAGGTGTGTCCAGCAAGCGCTATTGGAGTAGTGGTAACACTCTCGACTCGCATGTGGAGTTTACACCTCAACACGTCCAAGAATATGCACTGCTGATGAGTTCTAATCAGAGCGCAGCTCAAGTCCAGTGCTCCTCCGCTTTGGTGTGGAGCAACCGGAAAAACCGTATATGGACAGGAGGAGAACCGTTCCGAACAGAGTGCTGCGAACGTGAGTTCTGCGAACTGCTAAACCGCCCGCATGATCCACTCTCGTTAGCTGTCTTCCCATGTAGTTACGTTTATTGTGTAACAAGAATGTAATCCGTGGACTGCTCAGTCTAAAAGACAACCTTGCTCAAGCATAGACCTGAGTCCACTTTGTTGCTTTTGACCACGTTCCAACCGACACGCACAAGTCAGAAAATCACGCGGAACTAGAAACTGACGATGTTTTACTCTTTGGGACAGGTTAACCTCATTGGACTGAGCTTTTACTAAACGAACACAATTTCTACTTTTTTTAGAGTTGGGCGTGAAGTGGTGATCAACACGGTTTCCTATGATAAGCGACATAAGGGGCAGCAGTCTGTTGATAGCAAACAGAGCACTAGGCCTTTGAAACGCTGATAGATTGCAAAGTTGAACGCACTTCAATTCTCGGATCTTGTACAAGCGAGTTGAGACAAACGAGACCATTGGTTGATAGTGGTCTGGGAAAATTTGGAGATTTCGTCCATTCTATAAGCAATCTGCCCAAACTACCATCAAGTTACAAGGAGTTAAGCAGAAATATAATTTTTCAGGATGAATGAAAACTTCTTCCAAGGAGCCGTCAGATCAGTCAACAAGTGGCGAAGGATGAATAAAGCTATGTCCTGTCCAAGTGAGAGCTAATCAGACTGCTGTGCAACAGCTCGTAGCCGAAAGGGTACGTATTCAAGCACCAACCGGAAGTTCATCGGGTGGAGCATGAGGTTAGCATTGCTGATGATTCCCAATTCGGATGAAACATGTACAAAGGGGTTGCCGGTTATCCGCGCGCGAGTTGACTCTGTTGTGTCTTCCTATATACAGGAAGGTTTGACGTGTGTATATTACATAAAATCGTCCCGATGCGTACTAGACGGGAGCTGACATATTGCCGGTCAAGTTTGCGAGTGGGACAGGGTTTCTCACGTGATCTGTGTGCTCGCGGAGCAGGCGTGTCGTGTGATCTGGTGAACACGGATGTACTAAACAAATGGCTGAGGGAACAAGGAGATGTCCGCTACACAGTATATCTGCTACACGTGTTCTGTAGCTGTTGGTGGAGACTTGCGGAGCTCGGTTGACTTCCTGCCCTGTGTGTGTGTGTGCGCGCGCATACACGCGCGCTTCGACTCCTACCAGACGGTGTAGACGGTCAAAGGTCAATTGAGCCACGATTGTGTGGCGTGATTTGTGCGTGTACGACAAAATGTGTCTCATGGTGTATGTGACTGTTTTAACTGTCTAGTCGAGTATGTGGGTGAAGGGATGCCTACAAAACACACAACGGCTTAGTCCTAGGGGTATCTTGTAGACGGTCAAAGGTCAATTGAGCCACGATTGTGTGGCGTGATTTGTGCGTGTACGAAAAAATGAGTTTCATGGTGTATGTGACTATTTTAACTGTCTAGTCGAGTATGTGGATGAAGAGATGCCTACAAGACACACAACGGCTTAGTCCTAGGGGTATCTGGTTGATGTCAACCTTTAGAACTGCAACATTTTGAGGTAGGACTTTTGTACAAGATTCTAGGCTGGCGTAGGGCCAAGAAGAACCAGACCATACATGAATATATGTGAAAAACGCACATTAAGGGCTTTAAAAACGAGTCACAGGTGTATCTGTGCCTCCGATAGATTTACTTGCCATTGGTCTCGAAATGTCACGCAAATCATTTGTAAGCTACTCACAGTGTTTAAGTAGGTGAATGAAAGAACGAATAGTCCAATCGTCTGTTCACAAACTTTCGCTGCTCTAGCTCCAGTCCGTTGGTCCCGAGAAAATCCTCGAGCATGGAACGCGACAGCTTCGTTTTTAACAAGCCAGTGCAACAGTTACAATGGCCTTCACGCTAATGGACTTTCAATTTTCATTGATCTGGGCTGTTGCTGTATTGATTGTGTAGTAACGGTATTCCTTTCAGCTTAGTTCTCGGTCTGAGCCTCTCAAGCTAGCGTTCACGTCCAGAAAACTACCAAATGTGCACAAGGTATAGTAACGCCCAAAACGGAGTCGGAAACAGGTGCACAGCGCTTCGTATATACAGCGTAAGCGGCTATAACTTTTTGGAAATTCTGACGCGTTCTAGATGCGTCATTGATAACCAGCATTTGACCAATACTGGGTCACGATTGGCTGTTGATTCCAGACTTTCGATGCTGGACCGGCAAGCGTACCGAATTTTTGACCAATCATGTGTGGGATGGACTTCTCGGCCGTAGCAGGACCTGAGTGCAAGCGGTGAAGCGTAATGGCTTTGGAATTCCGCCTAACAGATTGACTGCTTTATTGCTTTATTGATTTTTATTCGATTTATTGATTGATTGAACGACTGCCCCGGATGCTTGTCCGCTTCCCTATAGGGATTTTGCTGAAGTTCTAGGGTCTCAGTAGGTCTCAAGCATTCTTGGATTATTTACAGGGGCGTGACCTATCTGACAAAATTCATCGGCAGTGTGCATCTCACGAAACTCTAGTATGGAGTTTCAAACGCCCTACCGTCCGACCAGTGTGTAGTAACGGTATTTTCCTCAGCTTTCTTCTCGGTCTGAGCCTCCCAAGCTAGCATTCACGTCAAAACAACCACCAAAGGTGCATAAGGTCTATTGATGCCCCAAACGAAGTGACGAACAGTTGTGCAGCGCTTCGTATATATAGCGTAAGCGGTCATAACTTTCTGGAAGTTCTGACGCGTTCTAGATACGCCATTGGCAACCAGCATCTGCCCAATACTGGGTCACGATTGGCTGTTGGGTCCAGATTTCCGACCAATCAGATCTCGCCGTGATGCCGGACCGACAAGTGTCACGAGTTCTTGGCCAATCTTGTGCGGGTCAGGCTTACCGGCCATAGCAGCGCCTAAAGACGTGCGGCAAAGCGGGATCCGTGTGGAATTCTGCCTAACACATTGGTTAGACATTTAACTTTTAGCGACGAGCGACTGATCGCTGCTTAGAATATCGCACTCAGAATACCGTAACAATCATCCTCAAATCACAGAAACAACATCACTAAGTCACATATGTTGAATGGCTTCACCTACAGGAGGAAAATTCGGTTACCAATCGCAAACTCTCTTAATATCGCTGATGGTCACTTCATTGAAATCCATTCACGACAGTGAGTCCCTGAGATCTTCCCCTGGTTCGGTAGTCATATCTCACACTTCAGATGGAGAAGTATTTCCCGCAAAAACACTTGATTTTAGCAGCATGCGACGAAGAGCTTGCTTCAGATCTTGAAGCATCTCATTACGCCGGACAATAAACATTTCAACCTGAAACGAAATTAACAGTTACACCGAGAGCAAAGGATGGTCGCTTCTAATAGCTTGTTGGTGAACTGTCTTGCGCTTCGCCCATGAGATTATTTCCTCCCTGTAATTCCGGGAGTTTTTTTAGATGTCTTGCAACCCCGGGCTTCCTAATTGTGAGAAAAGAATATCAGATATGCGGTCGCACTATCAAAACTCCATTGTCCGAGTGTGTTCCAACGGTTTTCATTTTCCAGCTACTTGGCGACCTGGAAAACTATCCCTCCTGAAAAATCAACAACGAGAAAACGTTCTGCCTAGACTTGTCCATCCAGGGTAGTTGCATTTGAAACCATTTATCGTTTTTTCCTTTGAACATCCCTTACTCTGTCAAGTTTCAAGTTCACTTTATTGTCTTTTGATGTTACTGACAGGTTGGTGTTTTCAACTAAGGGTTAGACCGAAACACATTGCTTACCTGTACATTTGGCTTCAAGCAACATGCAAAGTACAGAGTGGCTAAAGCTCGCAAATCTCTGCCCTTACATTCGCCGTTCCTTCCATAATACATCAGGTTTAATCGCCATTTTTAAACAATTTGTAAGACCCATTCTTGAATTCGGCCCCAAATTCGCCTCACGGTATTCACAGACATGCCGGACTGCTGTGGAAAATGTGCAGCGCTTGTTTACCAAGCCCCTGTTTCCGGTGTCATCCACACTACCGTATCGTCCTCGCTGCTTGTCACTTGGGCTGGATACATTATGGCTAAGGTGCATCAGGTTAAATCTGCATCGCCTAATCTACCGGTGGGCTTACATAGCTGACTGCTGCCCTTAATTTTATTCCCGTTCTCTCTATAAGATCGGTAACTCTGGATGTTTAATCCCGTTGCCAACATGTCGGACTATCTTTAGACAAAACGTTTTCCTTTGCCTTTATTCTAAACAATGGAATAAGCTCCCCTCCTATATGCGGACTATCTCATCTCACGTAGGCTTTCGAAAGGCCATCGGTTCTTACATTTCTATTGAGGGAGCTGTGCGCCTTTTTGCGCCTCGGCTTACCCTAGACAGTTTTTTGAAATAGGCCCTAAACCCTTCTAATCTGCATACTCACCCTGACTGTCCTGTTACTAGGTCCTAGCACTTACACCCACCAGCCTGCAGTCCTTGTCAATAACCCACAAGTGCGACAACCACCCTCCCAAGTGTTTCTATCCATGGTTTACCACTTTATCTATTTCTTGTGCGGACGTTCACTTCCTGCGACTACATCTTCCGTCCTCTGAAGCGTAATTAAATCGCATAGAATGTCTAGCACCTTTCATCGTAATTGTCGTCAAGCCCGTCTCCGCTGAGCTGGTTGTATTTCCTTCCTCCGGCCTTGAGCTTTTGGACCCAGCCAAATAATTCCTAGTTCTTCAAGCCTGGCCCCATCCCCGAGTAACTCTGTCAGCTTTAATTCGGCTGGGTTTAACTATCCTCAGCCAAACTGAAGCCAAAGTTCCTCGCCGTTCTGAACCATTCTGCATCCGCTAAACACGCGCAGCGCACACATATCAAATTGTGGGTCTGAAGATGCACTATGAATGACATACTTGTTCTGCCCCACAGCCCAATCATCCACACATACACATAACATCGGTGCACCGCTACTTGACAGAGTGGTTCACACCAATGCTTCGTCTTCGCTTAGCTATAGTACCCAGACTCTGAACATCTCCATTCTACTCCCATTGCCCAAGAGGTAGTTGGTGTTCCATTTGCTCCCGCAGCTTGCCTCTTCCAGTGGCTGTTTGCTTGTTCGAAATGACCGAGCTGTTAACTGGCATGGCTTCCCCCGACTGGATAAAATATCTGGTAGTTGGAGTACTTTAATAATGCACAAACCGCACTTCTGACGGCTTGGATGGTTTTCCACCTCGCAGATCTGGTAGCTTGCACGAAGGATGAAAACCTCCTGTGGTGGGCGGATATGCTCTGCAGAGAGGGTCGCCTTGTTACTTTGAACCATAGTGCGTTCGTATGTTCGCCACCCCTCTAGTAGCATGGGTGTATCGCCCATCGCCGGTGGTTCCGAGCTTGGCCCTTAATTCAGAAAAACCAAAAAAGACCAGCGTTGCTGTTTGTCTGTATCCGGATTGACCTTTTTTCGTTTGTAACTCGTCTCACAACACCAAGAACCACAAGCGAACGACGGCTGTCCTTCCGTTTGTTCTAAGATATTGGGAAAAAACATTTATGCACGGGGTAGTCTGAGAGTACTGTGTGAGGCTCACGGCTAACGTAGATGTGCAAGGAGCTGCCACTTTTGTCTTAGTTGCGTCACACCACCCCTAGTCCTCTTCATCATCCAAACATAGCATACACGTTCTTCCCTCTTGTCATCTAGAGCGATCATACGCACAAAACGCTGATAACTTGTCATTTCCTGATTACAAGCAGTCACAGCTAGCACTTACTGGCTGTTTTTTGCCATGCATTATTCGTTTTCTGGAGTTGACAGCAGTGACTCGGCGACTGGTGATCCTTAATCTCACTCTCCTTTTAGGTTGACAGTAGACCCCAGTTAAACTACAATTCAATTATCTGGGAAGCTGTTGCTTGTCCGCTTTTTACTTGTCCACTGTCACCCTTCGTTCTGCACACCAAGGATCCTATGTCATGATGCCTTGGTAAGCTCAAAACTACCGCCCGTTCTTAACTGGTACAACAGCTAGCCTCCCTACTAGCTATCTCGACGACAACGTTTTCACCTTCCTAAAACTAGGCACCTACACTGGCCCAACTAGTACTTGGCTTCTAGATCAGCAAATTTATTCAACTTTCTTGGGTCCAGTTAGCCTGATGTCATCCCCTTTTAGATTTTTCTCTGTTGACGCTGTTGTATCTTATGCCTTCTAACACTCGCCACGCGCCTTTGCTATCATTCTATTTCTTTCTCGTCGCCCCTCTTCCCGAGCTTCAAACCTCGACTGCAGTTGCCCAAACGCCCCTTAGCACTGTCATTTATTCAAACTGGCTGATGTCCGGTCTACACTCACACGGTCCTCCAACAAAAGGAAAATTATCCGTGAACTTACTGTTACGGCTATCTGCCTTCTGAGTTTGAGTCACGTGTGCCAATCCAGGAAAACGAACAAGAAATCCGAATTCTGGAATCACGGTACTATTGCGAATATAATAATATACATATTCAACAAACCTCAACGGATTCTCCTCTGCAGATACCGTAGGGTTACAAAAATAAGGCGGTACAATTACCAGCCTGAGGATAAAGCGCAGATCACT
>NW_008751759.1:1044490-1044823 GCF_000715545.1 Opisthorchis viverrini
GACGGCGAGCAACCGCAAAAATCACAATGTCCGAGCATAGTCCGTAAGAGTTATGAAAATATTTCAGTAAAACAAGGAGGTTTCTGTTCAGCTGGTCAAGTGGAATAAATATGGGAATTGGCTGTCCCTTGGGGTTGGGAACATGAGCACACTGTTGGCAAGCTGTCTTCCATACTTACATCTACGTGGCTGTCTGTGTCGATTTCCGTCTTACTCAGAACCAGCTGCCACAGAACTGCGCATCCCTTCTCCGATCGCGGTACCCTTGACGACCGTTACGGGCTGTCTATAAACCAAAGGACGTCGGTGCGATGATGGCATGGTACTGACTGC
>NW_008751759.1:1044982-1053893 GCF_000715545.1 Opisthorchis viverrini
TCGCCATGTGCTCCCAATTTGAATTATTCCATCTCCGCTTTTGCTCGTTGTGACTCCGGCCATTTACCCAACCACCCAAGGTCAGTCATGGCCAACAATGGTTTTAGCCTTAACTCATGCCAGCTGGCTATGCTCTGAACTAGTCGGACCTCATTCCCATTGTCCACAACAAGCTTGGAATGAAACCCATTGTTGCTATTTCATTGGATATTCCGCACTCTTTATGACATTGTCCTCTTTTCGTGCAATCCGCACTATCCCGCAAATCCGCCAGTCATGCTTCATTCTGACTGTGAACGTATGACCATGCCGGACGGTATGCCACCCAAAAGTTGGGAATAAACCTTATTACTATTATTCTTAGTGTGACTCATAAACGCTCGAAAATTTCCCCCATCCAATCTCCCTGAACTCAACTGCATCAATTCAAATGTCTCCCCAATCCTGCCCACTATTTATTGACATCTTATTACTATCGCATCCCCCCTATCTTTATCCCATCCATTAAAACATTGCGTTGCACAAACTATGAACATGTTCTTGGTTCCTCAAATGAACCGTATTATCATTTGTTTAAACTCACATTTCTGGCATTTTTCGAACTCGTCTCCGCGTTTGCCGTGGGTCTAACTGTCGGTCGATAACCGTCGAGGTTTGTTGTACAATAATTGATTTATTGATGTTTTGTCGGTTGTTGATCAGTTGGCTGTTGATCTGTTCGCCGAGTATGGCAGTTGGCTTGCAAAAGTTTTGTCACCATACGAGGAGACATCATCAGTGCGCAGTTGGGTGGAGTGACGGATTAGAGAGTACAGGAGAAAATTCAGGGCAGTAGTCAGCTATGTAAGCCCATCGGTAGATTAGGCGATGCAGATTTAACCTGATGCACCTTAGCCATAATGTATCCAGCCCAAGTGACAAGCAGCGAGGACGATACGGTAGTGTGGATGACACCGGAAACAGGGGCTTGGTAAACAAGCGCTGCACATTTTCCACAGCAGTCCGGCATGTCTGTGAATACCGTGAGGCGAATTTGGGGCCGAATTCAAGAATGGGTCTTACAAATTGTTTAAAAATGGCGATTAAACCTGATGTATTATGGAAGGAACGGCGAATGTAAGGGCAGAGATTTGCGAGCTTTAGCCACTCTGTACTTTGCATGTTGCTTGAAGGTAAGTGTACAGGAATAGTTAAGGCCTAGTTCTCTCACTTCGGCAAGGGTAGGAATCGAGAGCCCGTCAAGAGTAAGCGTCTCAGGAGGAATTGGGAATCGATGTGACAGGGCTTGGCATTTTGGAACAGCGAAAGAACGACAGGAGTTCAAGGATCAGAGTGATAAATAATTCAGCTCAGACTGAATTTTAGCAAGAGTAGGAACAGAATCACTGGCCTCAAACATGTAAGCTGTCTTAATGTTATCAGCAAACAGAAAAGTGGATCCATGAGTGGTCGAAGCGGTGAAGTTATTAACGTATAGCAAGAACAGTGGAGGGCCAAGCACACTACCCTGAATAACTCCATTGGTAATGGGAAGGGCTGTGAAAGACAGATCAACAGTTTTGGTGGCCTAGGTTCTCCCAGTGAGGTAAGAAATGAACCACCGCAGTAGTGGGCCACCAATCTTCGTAGATCGTAATTTGTTGAGGAGTGCACCGTGGGGAACTTGGTCGAATGCCTTGCAAACATCCGGATAGTGAAGAAATCGGCATATGCTAGTTGACCACTGTGCCATAAACCCATACCGCTGATTGATAAGGGTCTTGGTGGTGAGCAGGTAGTCCATGACGTGGGCTTTGACAAGGCGCTATAAGGTACAAAGGATCAAACACGGTATGGTGGATGCCACGATAGCTGGCTAGAGCAGTTCGTGGACCTGACTTATAGCGTGGGACAGTGGTAGACTGCTTCCACTGACTAGGCACTGTGCCAGTGATAAGGCAGATATTGAAGAGAGTAAGGATAAGGGTTGGGACGTCCGGGTTATCAGCTTTTAAGACAAGCAAAGGAATGGGAAACTGGAGTCTCTAAAGCGGTCGAGAGACGAAGTTTCGTCAGACAAAGTAACAGAGAGTGTGTAGAGTTTGGGGCTTGTCTCGTTAGCAGATATGGTCACTTCGTAACCAGGTGGGGACTAATAAGTAGATAGAGTCGATGGGGGGGACGTAGCAGCCAGCGAAGTAGAAGTTTAGGGATTCCACAATGTCAGCGGAGCTGAAGAGAGGCTTCCCGTCAGCGGCCACAATACTTCAAACTGCACATGAATTTGAAAAGCAACGCCGGTGAAAGAGGCGCCCCAGCATCTTAGGCTGTACAAAATGGGATACGGCGGTTGATTCCTTTTGCTTTTCAAGGTCGAGTTTGGCCGTGGTAACATCAGTCGTGAGTTTGTTGATTACAATAAGGAGAGAGCGATCATGGGATTCAAGGAAGAGCCTATGATAATTCCTAAGTTAATGGCGTATAGCGGGAAATCGTGTGGCTGGATGGCAACCAGAGGCATGGGAAGCTCGGGTGGGAGTAGCTAGATTTAATGATGATAGTAGGTTGCCGTAGAAGATGTTAGCCACGCTTTGCGTGTCATCAGAGAGAAAGAACTCGTCCCAGGTCTTATGGCGCAATGAGATCGCAAAGGTTTCAAGAATGCCCGGGGAAAGGATGGAAGAGGTTAAGGGAGGAAAAGTAGTTGAAGGTAGAGTACTCGTCCAACTGCAAGTTAGAGTACAATGGTCACTGTCAGGAAACTTCGGACCAACTGCAGCAGGGGGACACAGATAACCGTTGACAAGGGCAATGACCAGGTTGTGTGCACTGCGTGTTGGTTGCCTTACAAGCTGGAACCAGCCTTCGACGTAAAGTTGGGCAAGCAGAGGCGAAAGACGCAAAGGGGAGTTTTGTTGAGACCAGGCAATCTCAGGAAGGTTGAGACCCCAACAATTAGTTTTTGGATGAGGTAGAGCTTGGGTGTGAGATAAAAAAGCTTGGATAGACGATCAATCAAGCCAGTGAAGTGTGAAGAGGGCATGTACAAATACCCGAGGATGAACGGCGGAGTAGCCCGACAGGCAGAAAGCCAAACAGAGTCGGGAGTTTCCGCCAGCAGCAGATCGTCAAAGGTGGAGGCTTCCATTTCAGTTCTGGCATATATGAGGCAGCCGCCCCGACGGCGGTTAGAACGATTGGAAAGGAAGAGAATGTATCCTGGAAGGGAGATAAGGGCATCAGACGTGCTAGGAGACAGCCACGTCTCAGGGATGCAAATGTAGGTTGGACGAGCTATACTGGATGTAGCTTGAATGTAGTGCAATTTAGGTAAGAGAGCGGGCGTCGATTAGAACGANGGAGATAGCCCGAATGTGGTGCACTTTAGGTAATAACGGAGCGGATGCTGATTAGAAGGACAGAAATATTACTAGCGAGATCAGAGATGGATGGGGTGGCTAGTAAGAAGTCGGTAAGCCCAAGGAGGTCAATGTGTAACAAAGTAGAGACCGTGGAATCGGGAATTTAGGGATTGGTGGGCGAGGTAGGACCATGTTAAGATGTATGAGAATAAGATGCTGGGACGTACCGTGATGGGTACCGGGGCAGTGTTTGGGTGGCAGTGCAGGCAGCGGAGTTCCGTGGACAAAGTTTAAAAGGCTGGGTCGGGCAATCGTTTGTAACAATTCAGTCGACATAACCAGGAGATGGTACCGTTTGTGGTGGCTCAAAAGAAACAGCTGGAGTTAGGTCACGCGGGATGGAGGGGCAGGTAGAGTGTTTAGGAAACGGGGAATGACAGAGTAAAGAAGGGGCACTGAGAGGGCGGGTGTATGTGTTTTGTAGAGCCTTCAGCATCGAATCGTGGGGGGCGGAGGGAACGGGTAACCAAACTGGGCTGAGTGTAGGAGATGGAATAAGAGATTTATGGTAAGAGATGCAAGGTGAGGGAGTGTGCAGTCAGGAAGTTAGTGGTTTGTTCAAACTCACTGGGGGGAGTGAACTCCGTTGGGGGTGAGAAGGAATCATCTGTGTTGGCTGTAGTTGAAGAAGGTTTGGAATAGGAAGTCGAGATGCAGTTGAAGGTCGTAGAGATGGAGCTGCACGTGGCTTCGGAGGGGGCTGGGGCTGTGGTGAAGTAGGCAGCTGCTGAAAAGGGATCCCAGTCATATAGTACGCGGGTTCCCAGAGGGGCGGAACTTGATAGGGGCTAGGATTACGTAATGGTATTTGTGGTTTAGGGATACCGTCAGGAAACTGAGTTGCACGGCTAGAGGGTCTACAGATGTGATTATGAGGAGGTACGGGTTTAGTCAGGCTTGTAGAAGAAGAGCAAAGAGCAGGAGCTCGGGGGTTGGTACAGGAGGAGGGTTTACGGTGCGAGGCTTGGACAGCAGGTGCTTGAGCCCGAGGAAGTGCATTGGTGGGGAGACACGAAATGTCATTAGGTCAGGAGGTCTAGAGAGAGAACTTGTGCCATAATTCTCCACTACAGCCTCATGTGTGGACTGGTTAATTACCGTATCTTTTAAATCGGCAGTCGATCTTGTTGACGTGTCAGAGGTCAGAGGTAATATTTGTGGATGCCCAGAGGTCGAAGTGGAGGGCTCATTGTCATGGGTGTGGGGTATAGGACCTGGGTCCATCAGGCAGCATTGTGTGGCATTGTGGCATTCGTCAGCGCAAGTACTGGTGAGTGATGGGACAACTGGTTCAGGTAACTCTTTGGTAGGCTGTCTGCATTCTCGTGCGAGCAGCTTTAATTTTTAAGGTATGGAATTTTTTGGTGGAGAGAAGAGTCTGAGCTGTTAGCAGACGCGCGGCATTTTTTCATCCCGGAATTGCATTATTATCGGGCAGCACATGGACGACTTCGGCTTCCGGAGCCGCCCAGCTGTGCATATGGTGTTCCGCATGCCACATGCATTCAATGTGGCAGTTGTGGCATGCACAAATGGGGTTCGATCAGGTGCACTGAATGTCAGGACTCGATGCCGGCATTCGATGCGTTGACAAATCTCAGAAGCGAATGTGTCAATAAGAAGGGACGCTACTTCTAAGTTGGTTGGATCGCATGCTGCGTCAGGATTCAGAAGGCATGCAATCGATTGTATAGTTCGGAGGGAGGACATTCCGTTCTCCAAATGGTCAGGTCATTCAGGACTTCAGAACCAACTAATAGAGGTGAAAAGTTGTTGCCAGGTTGAGGAGGCAATGATATGTCAGTTAGAACAACTGAACAACCTGAGTTTGCTTGGAATACTGTCTTTGCCGGCCTCGAAGCGTGAGGGGGTTGGGGGCAGGATCTTCTGGATTGAAGCCGCTTCACTGAACATACTGGGAGGATAACTGATGGGGATTCGGAGTCTAGCGACCGCTTTGAGCAGGAAGGCGGGAACCGTGTCCTAATAAAACACTTCGGAACAGGTTGAGGAATGATTGATTTGGTGGAATACTGTTGAGAGTTCTAGGGTAGTAGGAGAACTATGGACCGTATTAAGAGGGTCGCAGTCAGTCTTAGATACCTATGTGGGCTAGTAGTTCAGATAGGACTGTGGGAGCGTGGGACGGTGGCGGAACGTTGAACGGAACGACAATGTAGATGAGAAGTAAACACGCTCTACGATCTACGGCTAGCACTGATTAGGCCTACTGGAGAAAGGAAGCCTGTTTGGCCTTTGAGACCGCAGCTCACTGGGGAGCCACTATTAAAAATGGCTATCCAGTATAGAAAACTGGTTGAAGACCTATGAATGGGCTAGAATACAAAAATATTCTACATCTGACCTTGAAATTTTGGTTTGCGGAGGAGGCATGCCAAAATTGTAGCGGAAAACCAGGTTAGCCAGATTTGGGCGAAAATTCATCGGGTACGAAAGAACTCGTCCCGGGAACGGGGCCAGATGAAAAATTTGCTCGTATTTGCGACAACGGATTCGAGTGGGCGAGCGGCTGCGGTCGAGATTCTGAAGAAAGCAGTTCCGGGAGTGCCATCACATCTGGTATGACAGTGCCATGCCATCTTCGCACTGACATGCTTCAGTTTATGGACAGGCCCGTAACGGGCAACAAGGGTGCCGCGATCGGAGAGTGGATACTCATTTCCGTGGAAAATGGATCTGGGTGGGACGGAGATCAGCATCAGAGAGGTCTGGGGCAAACCGTGTCTCTGTATGTGCGATAATTGACGGCTTTTCGAGGCAGACAGACTGCTGAAGTCGAGAAGTTTGTTGTGCAGTTGTTTAGAAGCGTTTCAGCACTATTCGTGTTGCATCAGGTGGGGAGCAGAGGAGCGTCGTACCACCACAGAGATTGGCGGATTTAATAGCTCCATCCGGGTCCGATTCCAATGCTTTACAGGGACCACGGCAGCACACCTGTCCGCTTGCTGTCTTAGTGGTTCCAGTGCTTACTACCCGTTTGAGTGGCAGTTTGGCCTCATCGGAGTCATATTTACACGCACTTTACTCCCCGCAGTTGTCAAAGAATTTTGACGATTGCCATTTGTAGCTCACGCTGTGGAGTAACTGAATTAACTGCTGCTCGATTAGAATAATAATAATGTTTATTTCCAACTTGTGGGTGGCATACCGTCTGGCATGATCATGTGTTTACAGTCAGAATGGGGCATGACTGGGGGGTTTGCGGGTAGTGAGGATTCCGCGGAAAGGGACAATTTCATAAACAGTGGGAAGTATTCGATGAAATAAAAATAATAGGTTTCATTCGCAACTTGTAAGGAACAATGGGCAAGAGGTCCAACTAATTCAAGGACTCAGTCGGTGATGAACAATTTTTCGCCTTGTTAATTTGACTTTTGAGCACGGCTTGGCCATCAAGCTTTCTCTGTAAGACCCGTTGGTTTGATTTCTCGTTGGATTAGAGCGCCAGGGAGTATTTCATCCGACGCCAATTCCGAGAAAGTTGCTTTTACGGAGGGCCACACCTTGATTCCAACAGACGACCGTTTCAAAAGAATTTTTGTTTAACCTGGCGGTATATTTGAACTTTTGGCCGGAATTGGCTCCACATTCTTTCATGCGGATGGACAGATATCGATAGACGACATTTCCTACGAGAGGTTCGTCAAAGAGTAGATGTCATTTTATGGTGCAAAATCGCCCTACAAAATACGAAATTGGCATAAGATGAAATCGATGTTGGAGGCGGAATCGCTCTTTTATTCGAGCCTGAACCTTATCCATAAAAGTTTTTTATACTAACGATAATATTTATTCCCAAATATTCGGTGGCATAACTTCAGGCATAATCATACTATTACGTTGAGAATAAGAGCATGACTAGCGAGGTTTCTGGGTACTGGGAATTTCGTGGAAAAGGGATGGTAAACATAAACAGGGGGGCATTATCCGAAGTAGATTTGGCCACGCCTGAGGCGTGGGTAGGGAGCCAAAATTACAGGGAAGATTAAATGGGATGAGATCAATAAGGCCTGGAGAGTTATAGAAACCCTTTTAGTCCCTTAATATGGAAATAACTTAACGTTTACCACAGTTAGTGTGGTGACAACAAGTAGTTAAACGGGATTAGGATGGATCACGCCAGTCGCTATGCTACCCGCAAGTTGGGAATAAACATTATTATTGTTATTATTAACCCTGTTTTCTTGCAGCTTCAGAGTCGGGTTTTCCACATCTCATGTGTTTCGGTTAACACCATTACACAAAACGTGACGGGCACTGCCTGATCCGCGTTCGGACAAACGCGTAATTCACAACTGTAGCTTACTCAATTTTTTGAATTCGAAAATGAATAGGCATACATCCCTATTATTTCTGTGTATGGTATCAACGATAAGAGTGGCGGTACGCGGCAGATGAATCCCCTTCAATGGACGGAATTTGTGGGCATTTTTGCGGCTGAAATAATTCAGTGAACTTTCTAGCTTCTACGCGAAACTTGTGGATGCAAAATATGTGGAGGTGTCAGTACTGTAATTAATCGTTCTATTTATATCTATATGACTGGTCGAATCCCGGAAACTGTGTTCATGGATCTCGATAATTGCTATTCCGGGTCAACATCGCCGGAGCCGCTTTCGTGCCGGGAAGAATTCGAAGGTCTCTAGATGGTTGTTGGTCACATTTTCAGAGTGGACCATCCCTGATTGTGATCGCACAATCCACTTGCGGGTGGTGTACAACCAGTGTGCCGTCAGATAGGGGGCGAATCTAGGGGTCATTGTGATGTAGTATTTGCAGACGTTGTATATCTGCAGTGTCCTAAGGGTGAATGGGCGCACCTTCCCCACCTTTATTCTCATAGACTTCCAGATACTCTACGAGGCCTAATTCAGGCCACTTATTGGGTATGCCAACTAAGCTGTCTACTCAGGACGCAATTAAAACGTAGACGCCACTGACTTGTCCGGAGAGGTTCCACGGAAATGGTTTCCAACCTTAAATCTATGGAGTATGAAACGCGTCTCGTCGTGTTTGACCCGTTTTCCTATAGTTCCGACGCCCCAGGTTGGACTCAATGCCAAATTATGCTATATGCGAGTAAAGCCTGGTGGCAAGTTTTCCCCAATCTTAACCCACACGGCGGTGGCGCGGTAAGAGGCTTTTCAAACTCAGAGAGCAAAAGTTTATGAAACAACGGGTTTTCCCCATACCAGATAGTTGTTGTGGGATAGCCTTCCTTCATAGGCTGTTGACGTTGCATCTTGTACCCGTTTCAAAGCACTTTTAGACGCTTTTTATGTGAATCCTCGCACTGGCGATATTGCTGCCCTGCGCTGAGGACTTAAAGAGCAATGCTACTGTAGTGGATAACGCTAGCAAATACCAGTTCAAAGTAGTTAAATCAAGTGAGTAAAAAAATAGGCGAGACGATACAACTCACAGTTCGTTGGTACAGTTAGTTCTTACCACCACAATAAATCCAAACCGATCTCCTTCCTGGAATCTTC
>NW_008751759.1:1054037-1097418 GCF_000715545.1 Opisthorchis viverrini
CTATCCCGTCGTAGTCTGAAAGGTAGATAACCGCTCGTTAATTCACTGACAGCGTAACTCGACACAACAAGAAGGGAACACGCCTTTCACGAAGTACAGAACTTGTATTGTGTTTATGCATGCATATTTCTTTGGTTTCATTTAAACAAAAGTTATTCGGTATGCAGAGAAGAGAAATAAGCTGAGATTTAGTGAGAGACAGAAAGTGGTACAATTTGAGTAAGGCCAAGTTACAAAGAAAATACTAATGTACGATGATCAGAAGGATCACTAAAGTGCACTGTTTTTTACCCGTGGGTGTCAGGCTAAATGGAAGCGCTGAATGACAATAGCAAACCCGAACTGGTAAGCCTGGGCGAAAGCCTCGGTCATGTGTATTAACCCGTAAGTCATTGAAGCCATTTGTCATACCTACTGAACCGGCTGCACGACCTTGGTGCTTCAATTGACCTTGACGCCCGTACGAATCCCTTCCATCGTGTTATTGACTCCTATGAGGACGCTTGGTAAGCACCAGTGGATAGTGACTCATCAGAGGTAGAGGTTCCCGACAATTTCTGTGGATGGAAAACAGAGTAGTAGCTCACGAGCTGAAGTCTAGTGAGCAAGGTTGTACATCACCAATCAACCAAAATGGAAAACGCTGTATACTGTACTGGCCCTCTTTTGGAAGAACAATGTTCCCGGTGCAACATGACCTACGTGAACCGGCTAATGCTATTAGTGTGGTGTATGAGGTTGGTGCACAAGTTTTCACGGATTCAGGGATTGAGACACAGTCTCGAGGCTTTCGCCCAAGTTTTCCGGGCTGGTTTTGTTCTTGTCGTTCAGTGGCTGCCGTTCACTTGAAAGACACGAGCGAAAAAAGGTGTAGCACTGCTCTTTAAGTTCTCATCGCGGGGTAGTGAGCTTGCCAGCGCAAGGACTCGCATAAAAAGTGTACAATAATCCTTTGAACTGGGTTCTAGAAGGAGTGCGGATGACCTTCTAAGGAAGGTTACACTGCACAGCAACTACCCGAAATGAGAAAAAATTTGCCTGATAAGATCGCGCTTTCTTTGCTTAAAAATCTCGTTTCCACGTCCCAGCTGTGTGTTTGCTTGGTCGACATTAAAAACCTGTCAAACCTTGTTTAAACAGGACATAAGTAAGAATAAGGTCTTCTCGGAGGCGACGGTACTCCAGGGGAACGAGGTCAGGCACCACGAGACCTGTCTTACGGTCCACGGATTTAAGGCCGGCAATCATTTTCGTAGAAGCTTGCTGGACACGCTCAATGAGGGTTACGTCTTTCGTGCGTCTTGAGTAGACAAATTGTTTGGCATATTCAAGAAGTAGCCAGACTTATGCCCCATAGAGTTTTTGGACGTTTGTGTGAGTAGTACAGGAAAAGGTGCACCGATTCATCCGTAAAACGGCGAATGCCTTTTGAGCCGATTGCTCCTGGGCAGTAAGAACCAGATACCCAAATCTTTTTGGGTGCTTCGGCCGTATGATTGAGCTGTGCGATTGGGCAACGTGCTAGCTCTTAAGTGCATATGTGTAGAGCCAGGATCTTCGTGATAGATCCACCAGTGTTTGGTATGGTCGCCAGTTATGTAATATGCATGTTATGGAATCACTAGGGGACAAGGATTCTTCGATGGCAGATGTTCATGACTATTTCGGTGGATTGAAAGCAGAAAGAAAGCTCATAAGCCGAAGCTTAGCAAGCAAGGTTGTGCAAGGCCAATACCAAGAATCAAACAAACTGTAAGTCTCCGTATACTGCAAAATTCATCCAACCATAAAATTCTCTCTTTTGGGAACCTTAGTTGAGCGGGTTATCCTGTTTGGACCAATCATGTGTCTGACCCTCAATCGGATGCACTCTTGTTCGCGAAGTTATGACGAAAAAATCCGTCAAGAAGGCCGAAAATTTGAAAACACACCTTATGTGTGTGTGTGTGTGTGTGTGGGAAGAGATGAGCTGAACCATGGTAAGTCCAGCAGACAGAGAGAGCTTTGCGACAGTGAATCGGTCCGCAGTTGTGGACGGTGATAGCCTCGCCAATTGCAGCTGTGCGCTGGTCGACAGGATCCAGCGAGTTACAGGCAGGTGGATCTCAGCAGTCCGCGAAGCAATAGGATGGAGGGACGCAGCCAACTGAACAGCATGAGTCCATATGCTCCGAACGTGCTTGAGTTAAAAGAAGTTGGATGATTTTTGACGCCGCAAACTAGACTGATGTATGCGTGGACTTCGGTAAGGCATTCGATCCTCTACCTTGCTGTCGACTGGGGGCGAGATGTCCCAAGTGGTTAGAGCGAGAATTTACTGACCGGAAGGTCCGTGGTTCGAATCCGAACCCCGCCACTCGAGTTCCCCTGTCTAGGCTTGGGCAACCTAGCAGTATCCCAGCTCTCGTGCTTCCTTCGGGTGGCATGGCAGCTAGGCACCGGAAGGGTGCTACAGCTGAACGCTTTCTTTCTTTTCTTTCTTGCTGTCGACTGCTTTGGAAGCTGAGGCGTTACAGGGTGTGTGGAAAAGCAAATACATGGACTAAGAACTTTCGCATAGATTAACAGCGGGGTTTCTAGGGGATCAGTACTGGGGTTCGAATCATTCAAAGTGCATGAAAATGACCGGCTAGTTTAACCAAAATTTCTTAGTCTTGTGGTCGAGGACAATTTCGACGGCCGGTAATGATGATGATACAGGAATTCTTCGGATGGCTGTCAACTCCGTACACAATCTTTCAGGATTGGAATCTGTCTACCAGCTATAACTGCTGCGTTCTGTTGAGTAGACGTTTCCAACCGGTCGGCACCTATCACATCAGTGGTTATTTGTAGGGAGAAAACATATCAGAGAGAGATCTAGAAGTTTTGATAACAGCAGATCTCACTTGAGGATATCAATGGGAAGCCCGACCAAGACTGCCAAGCTAACAAATTTGTCACCTAGACATTGGGGTCGGGCTTGCTTTCTGTGATGGTTCCGCAGGCTACACTGACTGGAACTTCTCCCCACAAGGTTTCACCATGGCAGGAGGGCTAAGCGGGAGCGATTGATTGAGGAGGTCGTGACAATTCATCGGTTAAGACTCGGAGCTAATGACCGAGGGTCTTTGGTTCGAACCCAACCACGGATTTCTGATTGCTCCTGCCTATACTCAGGCGAATCGACAGCCTCTTAGCTCTCGTGTTATCTTCAAGTTGCATGGCAGGTATGCTCTACAGGGGTGCAACAACCGAATGACTGAATGAGAAGCAGCGAGTGCCTTTGCTGTGACCAGCCCTGATACAAGGCGGTTAGGAGCTAAATTCGTTCTCTGCGATGGGAGCGTGAGGGTATTATGGTGTTTCCTTCACGGCCAGCATGCAGCGATGCTTCCCTCCCCCGAGAAAGGACGAGCTGGAAAATTTGGCCAACAAAACTACACATTCCGGTCGGTCCACGGTTTGCCGAGTCTGCCAGTGAATTACAGAATGCAGTCAAAATCCTATTGCAACTTACCAAGAGCCTGGTGCGGCTCCAAATGCGTATGCTTTACGCAAAAGGACCAGGAGTGAAAAATCTGTACCTTACTCTTTTAGACCTTGGATTACACCAGTCCTTTCATCTCAAGGGGTCGGACTGTTGAGTCACTGGTCCCGGGAATGTTCCCTCCAACTAAATCCTACTACACTTTGTCTTTTGTACTTCAAGGGATACGGTCAGGATATCGAAGCAAAACCTTACGTCCTTTTATTGTCTCTCGGGTCATGCTTTCAAGTCCAAGGCTAGAAGTGGGGTACCTCAAACAAATTTCCCTCGTTTAGGACAGCCGGGAAGTATTACTTGGCTTAAAGCTTCCCGTTCACGGGTTCTTGCCCCCATCCATTTGCCACCTCTCAACTGATCCACTGCGCTTAGTCCATATGCTGATCTCGCACTCACTGTTTCCTGTCTAACCTGCACTCCAATGAAATAACGCCAGTTGACCCCCTATTTAGCTCAAAATATATGATCCACCTCGTATCCATACTTCGTGTAGAGCTGGACAAAAAACTCGTTTAGCTGTGACAAATTTTCGGTGCCTAGCTGTCGTGCCACCAGAAGGAAACACGAGGGCTGGGATACTGCCAGAGGAAGTCGAGAGGCAAAGGTCGGGCTCGAACCACAGGCTTTCCGGTCAGTAAATTCGAGTTCTAACAATTGAGCCATCTCCCGAGCTGAGCAACAGCCATTTGTTACCGAAACTTCACGTTACATTTCTGCCGATGTATTTTGTATCTCCAAATCCGTCGTACAGGGCCAAATTTTGGCTGTGCATTTAAAACCGCTTCGGATGAGCTTAAATGTTCCACACTGTACTCCTCTGGTATCTGGTGATCCTGAAGCAACGGCCTTCGGTATCTACGGTGCTGTAGTTGTACTCAACTTCATGGCTGAAGTCGTCTTTACGGACTGGATCACGGTCAACACTCGCCTCTGTGCTCTACAGTTGTCCGGTTCAAATCCGTCGGTAATAGATTGAACCTTGTTGCGGTGTGATGATTTATACACCTGAGTAACCTGGGCTTTATTAGAGGATGCCCATTGGACATCCACTGGATCTCCTACCGTGTTGCTCAAGGTATAGTGATTTGACAGGTAGTTTCGTGATCCTACAGGTTGGGGTTTTCAACAGGCGTGACAATTTTTTTCCATGAAAATTGGGCTACTCAAGTAGTCTCACGCTTACCACCGCTGTTTTGCGGTAGGTCTTTTGTGCCGAATGTTTCGGTCAAGTAGCGTAATTTTACTCCTATCTAGGTCTGGGTGTCCTAGTAGTGTCCCATTCCACATACAACCGTGAACTTTGTAGATAAAAGTACCTTCATACAAAATCGGTCGTCGGACCGCCTTATTTGTTGCATACAGCTGGGCGGATAAGCGGAAAATTCGCTTTTTGACACACCTATCCTTCATTATGATCTCATCTCGTCCTGTCCCATCTGACAGTCACCTTTTACGTGACTGGAAAGTGGAATACAAAACCAAGCCTGAGGCGAAGGGGTGCTCAGTTTGTTCGGAAATTGGGTGGCTACGCATTGAAGGCGATAGCCTTGATGCATGAGCGCCACTGACGGCGCGATTAGGTGGTTTCCGCCAAGGTCCTCAACCACTGATTATTTGAGTCCCCGCGGTCTCCATCCACGGAGGCGGTAGTCGCCCACCCGACTTAGCTTACTGGTTAGTGTTTTCGTACTTCGTGGCCATACGTGGCCATACATTGTCCACCTCTCGGTCGTTTCTACTCAGCACAGGGCTGGGCGAAAAGAGCTCTACGAGGCAGACGATCTCCTGGCATGCGGAGTACATGACCCAACCAGCGCAGCCTACGAAGCGTGAGAGAGCGGGAGGGTTTCTTCCTCCTAAGACTATTTGCCGTACCTCAGCACTATTAATGCGATGTTCCCACCAGACCTGACCAATGCTTCGGAGAAACGATGATCAAGCACTTACACCTTCCGTATGTCCTCTGCGCGTAGAGGTCACGTCTTTGATCCATAAGGTAGTATGGATCGCAGCACCGCGGTGTAAACTCTTCCCTTGACAAGCAAACTCACGTCACATCGGCGCAATAGATGTCGGAGCTTGGTAAAAGTTGCCCTTGCCTTTCCGATTCGATAAATAATCTCATCTCCAGCCAACCCACCGGGACTTATACAGCTGCTCAGGTAAACAAATTTATCAGTCACTTCAATTTACTCACCAGCAAGCATGAGACGTGAGTTTGATCCTACCCAGTCTTGCAGTAGCACCTTACACTTTGCACGTGTGAAGCGCATGCCAAACCGTGCGGCAGAGTTATTTAGGTCTGAACCAAGGAGAGCAACATCGTCCGCATATTCCATTTCTGTGAGAGAACGTCCCGGGAGCATTTTGACTCCCGACGTTTCAGAGGCAGGCAGAGGAATTTCAAGTGGCATATCAATAGCAAAGTTGAAGAGGAAAGGGGAAAGAGAACAGCCTTGTCTTACACCACTGGACGTGGTGAACTCAGGCGAAAGCTTGCCGTATACTCGTACGCGCCCGCAGGAGAGCTCCCCGTATATTTGCACGCGTCCACAGGAGTTCATATGCAGCACCCTCATAATGGATAGAAATTTGGAAGGGACACCTTTGATTGCCAGGCACTGCCGAAGTTGCCGACGATCGACAGAATCAAAAGCAGCTCTCAAATTCAGAAAAACGACCGACGTGGGGCGTCTGAAAGAGTGGTGCTGTCCAAGCCACGCCATCGACCTCACGGAGGGACTGAACCTTACCATAGTGTGACGGTATGTGAGCCTACACGATCCACTGAGCTATACTGGAGGGTTTTCGCGCTACACTCGCAGAGTCTCATACCAAATTGGTCGATTAAAAAATAGTTCAGCTGTAACACCCTTCCGGTACCTAGCTGCCATGTCACCCAAAGTAAGCACGAGGGCCGAGATACTGCTCGGTTGCCCAAGCATAGACAGGGAAAGTCGAGAGGCAGAGGTCGGGTTCGAACAACGGATCTTTCGGTCAGCAAATTCTCGCTCTAACCACTTGAGCCATCTCGCCTCAATTGGTCAATTGCTAGAGAACTGACCACACTTAAAAATGATGTCATACCACATTGGTTGTCGCGAGGTACGTCAACCGGGTCGCCTTACTTTCTATATACAGCAGGCGAATAGGTGAAAACAGACCGTTGCTGAAGCTTCCCTTGTCTCCCTTTTACATACTTTCTCTTCCCCCCCAATGACATGATTTTTGTCTGATTATTATAGTTACCCCATGTATACTCGTATTGAATCTTTGTATGTACATTTCAGCTCATCCACGCCTGTTCTGACACAGGTAAAACGTTTATCCTCGATAGCTCGAACTCTCTTCTAACACGTTCTCGAATAAATTCTAAAGCCTCACTCACCCTTTAACTAACTCTGCCCGTGTATGCTCATCAATTAGAACTGACGATGCCGTTCAATTGGCATCGGTTTTGGCAGCGAAATATGGGCCTCAGCCAGCGTAGACAGCCTAAGGTATCTCGATATCAGTCTTCAAGTCTTGACGCCTAGTCTGTTTGGTTGCTTCTGATGTTCGCAAGCAGGACAAGAAGCCCCTTTTTCTCTTACACCGGACTTGCTTGATATTGGTGTGTGCTGTGTGCCAGAGACAAGAATTCAAGATGCAAGCACAGTGGTTGACCCCAATACCCATCACTCCCCATTTATTACCAGCTGCTTACTTCTGGCGATCCATAGACCGCTGCAGCAGGATGTGCGGGGGTCTCTGTCGTCGTAATTTACTGGACGGATACCCGTTGATACTCGCCTCTGTGCGGTTCGTTTCACAGGCAGGATGACTGTTTATTTGTTTGTTTGTCGTTTGTTTGTCGTATCTGCTTACATCCCAGCCGACTGTAGCTCTTACATCACTGAAGACAATTTTTGTGACGCCTTGAATGCCCAACGCAAGGTAGAAGCTCGGATATTGTGGTGGTTTCCGGAGATATGAATGCACAAGAAGGCAGACTTAGCGAATCTGAGACTCAGTTAAGTGGTTAACATGGATTGTAGTCGGCACGTATGGACACTGCCGAACGAATACTTCAACTATGTGCTGATCGCAGTTTTTATTCTTCTGCAGTACTAACTTCCTAAATAACGGGAGTCGTACCCGCATGCTGTTCTCCAACAGGGTTGCAGTCACGAACTTAAATTGATCGCATCGCCAATAACCACCGATGACGCAGATCACTAACTGACTGCCGCTTATTTTAGGGCTTATTTGTGGGTTCTGATCGCGCGGTCGTTCCTCGCTTCGTTTTCATGGCCGCGTAGGATATGGATAGCCCATTTAACAACTGAGCGGCTAACGGATCCGGATGTTAGACGAATCTATCAGAATCATCTTGTGCAGTCTCTTCCAGCTGCTTCGACGTCGGATGTTAGTTCATGCTGGAATGAGATCGCCACCTCTTTTTACAGTGCCGAGAATGCGGCGCTATTAGGTCCACCGAAGCACTCGATATCAGACTGAACAGTGACACTGCTTCAATCTCGGAGAAGTGTAACCGCCGGTCCTGAGCACAATTTGGCCAGACGAATTGTCAGACGTCAAGTGAAAGTGAGCTTGTTCGCCGACCATGAAGCTCGGTAGACTCGGAATTCTAAGGAAATCGAAAAGGCCCAGAAACCCAGGAATGCTCGAATATTATTTCAGTTGATCTGTGCATAAACCGCCTGTGAGCGAAACCACTGACTATCTTGAATGAAGAGGAATGCCTTGTCCGCTGGGTTGAATACTTTGAACAACAATTATCGTGGCACCCACTGCCACTATTTTGAGTGCTACAGCTGAAACAAGACACCGGACCGCGAACGTGGAACCCCCTGTGGCCTCGGAGATTTGTGACTGCATGTGTTCTCTCAAGCGCCACCGAGCTTGACCGCAGTCGTAACGGGGTTCAGGACATCATTGTCCTTCGTCGCCTTATGGTGGCTCACAGAACTTTGACTCGAGAGCAGCATGTGGGATTCCAACCTTGTATGGGTTGCATTGACAAAATCTTCACCCTCCGTTAGGTACTGGAACAACGCAGTACATATAAACAACCCACAGTCTTGGTATTCCTGGATTTCCAAGGTGCACTGGACTTGGTTGACCGGTTCGTTCTGCTTACCACGCTTGCGCAACGAGGAATGGGCAATTTCTTCGTATTTTCAGGCTTTCTGTCGTGTAAGAGTGTACGGAGAGCTCTCCGACAGATCCCATGTATTAGGTGATATACGTCAGATAAGCCGTTCTGTCTGTTCCCGTTTAATCTAACAGACGAGGTAGTGAGACGAACGCTTGAAGGTCGTCAAAGCCTTGCTGACAAATGCCTTGGAATGTGCGAATGACATTGTTCCCGCCTTCTAAGAGAAGGCGTAGATGTTTTTGGATGAACCGATCAAAGTCATCTCGTCCTTTGGTATGCACTTCGCGCCCAAAAAGTGCAATATCTTTCTCCTGAACATACAGCATGCCACCAGGGACAGGCTGTCGAATTTGTGGAACGTCCTATGTACCATGAGATTTGTATTAGTTCAACTGTAGTAGAACAGATAGGTCACTGTACGGATTTCTAAGGCTCGGATCGCGTTTGTTAATTTGAGACACCTGTGGCGTCAAAGAGAAGCCGATTATCAGCCACATTGTGGGCTGTTTGTTCTACGACTTTGAGACTTGACATGTTTGAGCAGCGGAAGTGAGACGTCTTCAGGTGTTCGACAGCCGTTATTTCAGAACCATAGCTCATATGGGTTGGTGTTGGTAAATCTGTTACGATCCATTTAGAAAGCGGATGTTCGGTCGTGCAACAGGACTTCCATCACAGAATGTATCGAGCACCGAATCTGCGTTGATTAGGCAATGTATTGCGCATGCCGAATCAGTGTCTGCCGAGGGGAGTACTGTTTTTCATACCCAGTTCAGAGTGACGCAAGCACAGAGGTGGTAAAGTTTTACCTGACTGGGAGGCATGTTTCGCTCTGCGAATGATTATGTAAGCAGCAAGGTATGACTGGCTTCCAATCGATATCAGTGGCGTTCTTGTTGTCACTTTCTAAGTAGTCTGTCTAAATGAGTGTGTCGAGGTGTGGGCACCTGGGATTGATTGTGGTAGGCTGTCAGTAAGTCCCTTCCCCATCCACTTTTATTCTTTTTTTTCACAATACGAGCATCAGTGTTGAACAATGATGTTATATTCTCGATGATGATGATCACTGATGTTCCTGCAGGTAGCAGGAGTTAGCTGTCGGCAACGAGTATGCTACGAATTTGTGCATAATGTGGTACTGGTAACCAATCCGAGGTGCGTCGGCAGGCGCCCCCTGTTGGCTGCAATTCTTAAGATGGAGTTGAGTTCAGTCGAGATCCGTCAGACCTGCCTCAGTGGACAGGAAAGAAGCATTTTCACCCTGATGGGTGTTGTAGACGACTGGGAGTGTCAGAGTATGATTCAAAGCGATATCCATAGTGGCAGATAATGAGCCAATTTTTTTTTATTTTTATGCTAATATCGCTTGTCCCTTCACAGTAAGGGCTTTCAGCACCCACACCAAGTTACTTGCGAGCCACCGACCACCAGCCAGTCTTGGAATCAGTTATATCATATTGCACTCAGTCATTATAGATGCTACTGTCTCTTATAGGGTACAAAACTTGGTTTCGATCATGGTTTGGTTATCTTGTCACGTCTCCTCGAGATTACGCAGATCAAAGTGGAGCAGTTCCGTTAGTCAACTTCGACGGGTTTCAGTATTCCAACAATATGCAGCCGCTGTGTCTAGAAAGTCACTTGGAGCGCATAGCCACACAGATGACGAAGTCTTTTGAGGATGAATGGAATAGCGGGAGAAACTTAGTCCTCAGCTTCTTGGAGTGTCCGTCCAGGTCAGTCGACCCTACCTGATGAACACTGAACACCAGACCCTACTGCCGTTATATCAGCAACTAGCGACCACTCACGCATTGCCCTCAGTTGCTACACAATCAAATGCCTGAAGAATGAGGGGACTCCGGTGGGTTGCAAAGGTGGAGAAGCCTTCCGCTACTTACAAAACCATGCCCTGTTTCAGCTGATTCGATAAACTGGCTAGAGAAGAAGAATGGAATCAGCGAAGCGGTTTTCCAAAAACACGGAATAGGAATTTACTCGCAGAGTCGTTTCGAGGACAGAGCTGGACATATTGAGGAAGAATTCAGCTGACATCTTTCAACACAGCTTCTAGAACCCAGTAACCTTGAGTGGAATCTCGACATTAGACCGTGACTAGCGATTGCAATTTAGTGCGCGATGTTCCTCCAACGCGACAAGGCACCCGAACCGGATGTTTACACTCCACTTTTCAAAGGTGGTGAATCCCTCATGAGCTTTCTGATGATCTTACTACAGGATATTTGGAACGAAGACAGAAACTCGCCGGAATGGAATGCTTTGGCTTTGGTCCCAGTCTTCAAGAAGAGGAAGCTGTCGTGGTATCAACCCGGTAGCGTGGGATCCGCTTTTCGCTCTGTTTTTATTTTACGCAAGCTTTTTACTACCATTGGAGATAATCCCATGTAAATGAAGCTGAGTTACGTCCTCACAGGATGCATTGATCATAGCTTTACTTTGCGGCAGGTCCTCGAGTATAACCCAGCTTTCAAGCGTTCAGTATTGATCGTTTTCTGTTGATCGGGAGTCTGCTCTTGACTATGTCGGTCGTCAGAAATTATGACAGTGGCTGTCGTCAAATATGTCCCTTCTAGTTTTTTATACCTCTAAGGGCCTTTACACGAGTTCCTGTGAGTGCGTACGAGTACGCATCCAACTTTCGCCTGAGTTCCCAACATGGTGTAAGACGACTGCAACTGCTGTCACTACTCCTATTCAACTTCGTCGTTGACGTGCTGCTTGAAGTTTCTCTGACGACCGCTGAAAGACGACCGCGAAGACATCATCCACAGAATATTTTGCTTTCTTTGCTTCAAATCACTTGCAGACACAATCCATTCTTAATGACAAATAATTCTTCCGCGCGATTGGATATGCTCTTCACCCGTGCGAAGTGCACATCGCTACTAGAAGACCCAAACCTCGTATTTACAGACCAGCCAGTAGAAGTGGTAAATGGATTTAATCTGGTAAGTTGCATAAGTTCTGGTCGGCTTACTGAAGACGAGTTCATTTCTCCAATCGCGAACGCCAGGACAGCTTTTGACAACATTCAACACTTCTTTCGCCGGCGTGACGTCAGTTGCTCTGTCAAGCACAGACCATGCGCCTCGGCGGTACGGTCCATATCGCCTCATTGACCAGCTACGTGGTTTCTACGCGCCGAGGGTGCACGTAAGCCCATTGTTTGACCACCGGTGCCTCCGAAGACTCGTCCGTGTATGGTTAGAACTTCAGATGAGCTACACCAGGTGGTTCTAGGAAGATGGAACTCTCTCACAACAGACAAGTTATTCACACTTCATAGGTTTTACCTATTAAGACGTGTTCTCTGCATGCCAGAGACTTTTTCAGTCATCCCTGGCTGAGTGTGCGTTAGAACTTCAGATTTGCAGGGATGAGCTACACCAGGTGGTTCTAAGAAGATGGAACTCTCTCACGACAGACAAGTCATTCACACTTCATAAATTTTACCTATTAAGACGTGCTCTCTGCATGTCAGAGGACTGCCTACTTCAGGGACTTTTTCAGTCATCCCTGGGTGAGTGGGAACGACTAAGAGGCGGACAGTCCACGACGGTCCATGAAAGCACTATCAAGCAAACTCACTCGGCTAACAACTACCACCTCCTGGGATGCGGATACCGGGTCTGGACTCACCAATGGTTAGTGAAACTCCATCAAAGCTATTGCCTTCAATGCGTAGCTAACCCTCTCCGCGTTTATCGGAACAATTAGAGCGATTCACGTATTTATTCAGCTACGTCATTGATCGGTTCATGGAAGACTCACTCCCAGTCTTCAATTCCCATGGGTTCGAAGTACTCCCAGCGCGTTGGCTCACAGCTATCGAGTGCGCAAAAGACATAGCTTTCTTTGATCTGACGCCGTTCTTGTTTGATCCCAAAAGATTGGCGTGCGCTTCATGCCCGCAAAATGGCGACTGCACGTTAAGATGTTAAAAAGCCTCCATAGTTTGACCATCGGTGTCTTCAGAGATGGCAAGATGGCTCAAGTGGTTAGAGCGCGAATTTACTGACCGGAAGATCCGTGGTTCGAATCCGACCTCTGCCTCTCGGCTTCCTCTGTCTAGGCTTGGGCAACCTGACAGTATCCCAGCCCTCGTGCTTCCCTCTGGTGGCATGGTAGTTATACACCGGAAGTGTGTTGCAGCTGAATTGTTATATTTATTTCAGCGTATTGCCTGAGTCTGGTGAGAACATCGGGACAGTACTGCTAATGTGCGTTGAATAGTTTCCGGAAGAAATAACTCTCACGATGGATGAGCTGATGATGTTCCGTAGGTTGCGCTGGCTTGGTCACGTGCTCCTTACACTAGTCGGCCGACTTCCTCGAGAATCCCTTTTCGGGCAACCACGCAAAAGGTGGAAGCGAGCCATGGGAGATCAAGCAGTGTCTTGACTGCGAAACGTGAACACTTGGCTGATTTTGTCGTTGACGTGTCTCTGGATGAAGATTGCGAGACGGACACATCAATAGTTAGTTAGAGACATGGACAGATATGGACCGATCGAGGCATGGATTCATCCAAACTGTTGCCTCCAATACATAGCTCCCCTTCCCGACTACTCTAATTTTATGTCCTCTGTCAACCCTGGATTCACGCGTCAATTATGTCAGCTACTGACTCCAGACAGCTATTCTCTTCTATTTTCTCCAGGTCATTGTTGGGCGAAACTGTGGCATATATAGCCGCTGTACGACAAGTACGCCGTCCTCACATCTGACAAATCGCCTTATGTCACTTTGACAAACACTGGAATGTCATTTCACCCCCGGCGCACACTCTCAAGTGACTGTGTGCAAACCAATGGTTTCAACAGACATGGTCAAACGAGGATGGGTCGATTCGTTTTGTAGTAATCAGCTGATGTGATTAATTGAAAAAGTGAGGAAAGCATGTTACCTCTGGCTGAACCATTAACGTAACCGGCGCATCTCGTTAGATAAACTGAGGTCAGTCGTGCTCTGTAGTAGGCACATTCAATCTAAATTGTACTCACCGGTTCGAATGGACCCGAGAAGTATACACGTCTTGATCGTAGTAGTACTCACGATCCAATGAACTTAGCTCATTAGTATATCTTTCCGTCCACTATCGTTGGATGTTTGTGCAGACGTGTCATCTCGACCATCAGCATGGTTTGTTTGCAACTGCCCAGCCACTGCCACTGAACTTTTACGGTCAAACGGGGCGAATTGACCGGTTCGGTCAATCAGTAAAGTAGATTCGCTGGTGGTTTCAAATTTATCCCGTGTCAGGTAGTATCATCATTAATGTATCCAGTGTGCTTGCTGGTTATGGAAATGAACGTTCGGAACCTTCTTGTCAGACCAATCTTGATTGGGTTAGTGAAGCCTGAGTTGATCTCACATGAACATGGGTAAGAACTTTTTACACCGAATTTTCCCGCGGGTGTATATACAGTTTTGTTCTGACAGATTACAAAACAACCGCAGGATGAAAATCCGTGAGGAAAAGAACCCAACAGGTGGTGGTCTATGTCACTGGAAAGAACGGCCAGAGATAGCTTGCCTATAGTTTCGGATGTCATCTGGGCATTACTGAGGAATAAAATGCCATCAGCAGACTCAATTTACCCGATTATGCTGAACTTTACTCATTAGGAGCCCAACGCTTAACGGTAGAAATTGTACCCATAAAATGACGTGTTCTCCACCAATTGGGCTTATCACCATGTCCCTTCCGGTTTGCATTCACGTGCGAAGTAAATCACCTGGGCACCAACCGGGAGAATGTGGAGGTCCTACGGTATCCTGTTTGAAAGTAGCCACTTCCATTTCGCGTTGCTGTGTCATGGTCTTTGGGTGGAAGAAGTCTTCGGTTCGGTGAACGGTGGTGGGGCGTGAATGGTCGCCAACCCAAGCGTCGTACCACGGCGGTTTTTATACTGCTTCATAGTTTCAACCCACTATCAAACGTTCGCGTAGGATAAACTGCATTGTAAGAATGTTGCAACCACCTGAAATCTGATATACCATGAAGACGTCGTGTACCAGATGTTTGGAAACCGTTAAGGTCTTCAGACTAACTAGCAAGGCTGAACTCTAGACAGCTCAGTGGTTAGGATATGAACTCACAGACTGGATGGTCCGTGCTTCAAACCTAGAAGCTAGACTGCTCCAGTCTAAGCCTGAGCAGACTGGCAGTACCTAAGCCTTCGTGCTTCCTCTGGGTGGCATGGCAGCTAGACACCGAAAGGGTGTTGTAGCCTAACGATTCTTTTGACAAGTTTGGATTCACACTTTTGTTCCGACCTAAAACTATCACCCTGTAGCGGTGGTCGAGCTTAAGTGCTGCAATGGTCTCGTGGGATATATTGGCTGCAACTCAGTTCCCTTAGGTTCATCCATGCCAGGAAGCCCAATGGGGAGCAGCCCGACGAAGAATAGCGAGTCCCTTACTGCGGGTAGTCGTATTACTTGGTGGTCTGGAGGTAAAGTCGTACCGTCCTTTGGGGCGAGATGGCCGAAGTGGTTAGAGCTCGAATTTACTGACCGGAAGGTCCGTGGTTCGAATCCGACCTCTGCCTCTCGACTTCCCCTGTCTAGACTTGGGCGACCTGGCAGTATCCCAGCCCTCGTGCTTCCTCCGGGTGGCATGGCAACTAGGCACCGTAAGGGCGTTACAGTTGCACAACTATTATTATTATTTATTATTTACCGTGCTTTGCGATGGAAGTGTGAAGGCAGTAAGACCTTTTCCCAATGGACCAGTAGGTCTCTATTTGTGGAAGCAGCGATGCTGCCTCCCCATGAGGAAGAACGGGTTCGAAGATGTGGGCGCTGAAACCCGCACACTCCGATCACAGCAGCGATGTGCCTCCCCATGAGGAAGAACGGGTTCGAAGATGTGGGCGCTGAAACCCGCACACTCCGATCACCCAATGGTTGAAGGTGACCGCCGGCGCATTATTCAGTACGGTCAAAATACTTTTAAAGCCAAAGAGCCTGGTGACGCTCAAACGACACCTGCTATGCACAGCTGCATTAAGAGATAGACGGCAATACTTTACTCTCTGCGTCCTCGGTCACCTGCAGCCAAGTAAGTCAGACCATTGAGCCATCGGCTCCGGACAGGGTTCTCCAAGAAAACCCTAACAACCGCTGTCTCGCGGTCCAGACCCTTGAATCAGAGGCTAGAGGCAAGGTCCCCGAGCAAAACTCTACATCCTCCCACTGTCTTGTGGGTCAGACTTTTGAGTCAAGGGCTCAAGGTGGGGTACCTCAACCAAACCAGAAAGTATCATTTGCCCTTGCAGCTCTTCGCTCACCGACATTCTCCCGCACTCCCTCTTCACCCATCAAACAGTGCAGTGCGGTCAACCCATCTGCCAACCCCTGTGTCTAAACCTTCGCCCAGAAAAAATAAACCAAAAGGTCTGATCTATGTTGCAGCCTTTAATGTCCGTAGTCTATGTGAAATTGGGAAACAGGCATCTCTTGCTGAAACCTTGCTTTCCCCAAGACAAGACACAAGACCCCACTTCTGTCGTGATCATCAAGCCGCTAGAAACGAGCTCAGATTTTCCACTCTTCAGGTGTCCGGTGGTCCTGACGCAGTGGCTCGTGGTGTCTACGGCGTGGGAGTTGCACTCAGCCCCAAGGCTGCGTGCTGAACTGGATCCTAGTAAAGTCGCCTTTGCGCTGTGCGGTCGTCTGGCTCAATTAAGACTAATGCAGGTCGATGCGGTAAACCGTGTTTGTTTGTCGTATCAGCATACGCCCCAACAGACTGCAGTTCTGAGACTGAAAAGGACGAGTTTTATCAAGATCTCTCATGACTTTCTCTCGGCAAGAAGGACGAATATAGTAATCCTGGTTAGTTATTTGAGTGCCCAAGTCCGGAAGAAGCACAGTGAGGTGGTAGATTTGGAGTCAATGTTGGCCGTGCAGGTAATGGAGAGCCGCTTATTCAGTGTGTGTTCCTGTTCCAGTACGAACTTCCAACACAAACGCTCACACCGAGTTACTTGGAGGCCACCTACCACACGATAGCCATGGACTCAGATGGACTATGTGGCAATTAGTTACCGACGGGGACCCTCATTTGAGGATCGGGGTACGCAACTTCACTGTGATCATGCCATCGTTCGAGCCCAGTTAGTACTTCGCTTTCCGTCAACAGTACGCATGTGAAAACAGAACAGCTCCGTTCATCGATTTCGACAGGTTTCAGTAGCTCAAGACTATTGAGTTGATCTGACTAGAAAGCTACTGGATACGCAGCCATGCGGATGACAAAGATCGCTTGGAGGTTGAATGGCAGCGGGCTAAAGAAGCTACGCTCTCAGGCTTTATAACTGCCTGTCCAAGCCATCTCAATCGACTAAATGAACACTGGATATCTTTGAGATCAGAAGGTCGTTTTGAGGCTAGAGGATCCATAGCAGCAACTAGCGACTGTGATGGCGCACACAGAATCGTTTTGAGGCTAGAGAAGCCACAGCAGCAACTAGCGACTGTGATGGCACCCACAGATCCCTCATACATAGGATAATCAAGAGCTTGAAGAGTGACAGTGAACGCTTGTGGATTTCGAAGGCCCAGGAGATGGAGAAGGCTTTCGCTACAGGTAACAACTGTGCTCTGCTTCAACTGATCCGATCAACGGGTCAAAAGAAGACAGGCGTCAGTGAAACAATATGCGAAAAAGATGGGACGGTAATTCGTTCCCTCGGTCTTCATCTTAAGCGGTGGGCTCAGCAATTCAAACAACACTTCAGCAGCTGGTTTTCTTCAGCACAACTTCTGGAAGAACCCATACGGAACATCGGCAAATGGAAATCGCACATTCAGTGGCGCTCGTGCATCAAAGCTATCGCCTTCAATGCGTAGCTACCCGATTCCTGAACTGACTGTGTCATCGCCTCCATGGCACTCCCGCACTCTCATACTTTCCTGTGATCGAAATTGTAGCAGCTGGAATCAGTCTGACTATGTACATGGTTTTTAGCTGATAACTTGATCTAAACGAACATTTGTTTTGTTTATACAATAATGGGGAAATCCTCTTCTGTCCCCGTAAGTGTGAACGCTAGCGAAAATTTCTCTCGATTTTGATGGTACATGTGTTCACTTCATCAATCACGTGTGCCGTCGTTAACGGGCCTGATGTGTGCACATGATTCAAATCTGTTTTTGTCCTTGGATTTCAGCTGGTCTTTTGATGTCAGATCGTCGTACACTGCGACGGTCCTTCGCTCACTGACCCCTTTGCGTCAGAAGTAATGGATTCCGACCAACCCCTGTACATTTTGATAGGTACGTTCCTCTCCATTTTCCCCACCATTCACGCGATCAGGTGAAGGTGAGAACAACAATCAGCGGATCGCAGCCGTAGAGAAGTTGTTTGGCTTCTCTTCTCAGGTACGTGCGGACGAGTGCATGACTAGCCCACTTTCGTAGAAGCTGATGGCTCCCAAGCGCGTTCTAGTTGGCGAAGGCGTGCTTACCAAAATCTGTCGACGTAAACCGAAATTGCGACACTTCTTCCTATTCAACGATGTTCTACTCTATGGTCGATTGCTTGTGCACCGCAAGGTAAGCACTGGTCGCATCAGATCGGCATCAGCAACATTTTAGCTTGGCCATCCGCAGTTTATTGACCTTTCTGAGGCTGTGGTTGAAGATATTTGTGATAATGGAAGTAGGTCTCCTCCCGTTTCCTTTCATGCATGCACCCGATTTTCTTTTAGTCTATCGCAATGGCTTCGCTATTATGAGTCCAAAAAAGTCGTTCACTGTTTACTCCTCGACGGCAGAAGAGAAGATCCAATGGGTGGCACATATGAAACGAAGTATTGCGGAGGCGCGCGCCCTATGTAGGTCACAGTGTGTGCTTTTATAGGTTGGTCTGATACTTGCGCCATCCACGTTGTCGCACTGGAGTTGAAAATTGCTCGTAGTAATTGAAACGCAGAGAACGACACTTCGTTGGTTCTTATAGTGGACATGTGCTGGGTGCTAACCCACGTTCCGGTCCATCAGAAGAACACAAATGGTTTGACGAATGTGTTTTCAGGAAGGGATTTTCACGTCGTAAAATTTTAAAGGCAAAGATAATGGTATTGCCCCAAGGCAATTCACAACGTAAAAAGGCTAGTAGCTCTGGTTATCCATCCCTGTAGCTGTAAGTTTAGATCACAAATAGGGCGTTCGTTTTGATGTGTTCGATCCTATTGCGTGCGTGTTTTTGATAACAAAGGATAGGATCGCTTCCGGACGGTGTCTACCTCAGCCACGTCTTCGCTGAACTCACATTTGGTCCGTAGGGGCTTTTTGAACCAGCGGAAAGTTCTGATCTAGTAGGTGATACCGGGTTGAACTGGGCTGCACAGGGTCATTTTCCGTTTCTTTCTTACCGAGCTACGTAATTTCACGACCAACATGTTCAGCTGTGAGATCCTCGTTTCATCCTGGCTGAGTTCTACGTGGGGCTGAGAGCCCTTCAGGACATGACGCGCAACCGATCTCAGTGGCGCCCACGCTATTATTCCCTTCCATTGTGTACGGCATTTAAGCGTCAGCACACATGTTACCCGTATAAAGTGTCAATGATGGCTTCAGCGGTGAAGGACTTGTCAGGTTTGGAGTGCTGGGGTAGGGTAGACCGTGCTCAAACTGTGCTCTCTTTTGTGTCTCCTGAAATTGCCTGACCCCAAAACATACCTGCTGTAATTGATGTCGAACCAAAACATGCGCTTGTTTTTTTTATTCTGTATTATCTTCATTTCGGGGCGAAGCTTCATTTTTACATTGTTTTTTCAGGTTTCTTTCAGTTGATTTTGCCACCGGTTGCCTTCCGCTCGCTGTATCAACTCAGTTTTGTTGTTTTCGATTTTCTTTCCACTAGCTGGCAACCCTGCTCGTGATGAAGTCAAGCTTTCGCCTATTTGGATTCCAGACGCCGAGGCGTCACACTGCATGGTCTGTCGGAACACTGAGTTCACCCTTGTGCATCGTAGAGTAAGTGAAGTTTTCAGAAACCTGTTATTGGATTCCGAAACCCGCAGCCACACAAGGGGCGAGATGGCCCAAGCGGTTAGAGCGCGAATTTACTGACTGGAAGGTCCGTGATTCGAATCCGACCTCCGCCTCTCGACTTCCCAGGCAACCTGGCAGTGTACGGTTTCGCTCGGTACTGCAACTCGCATATACTTTGAATTTCATATTTTTACCGACTGGCTGTAAGCCAACTTTTTTAAGGTATTTTTCTGTAGCACCCGTTTAGGCTACGTCCCATCGCTGATTAAGCACAAAACTACACCTGACACGGGGTTTTTCGATCACAAGGCATGCAGGTGAATTGCGGTGTTTTAAACCACGTACTTGTATGTTATATATGCTCCCCACAGCGTCACCCAAGGGTTTTTGAACTGATGTCTGTTGGTGGCATCCTAGATGAGCAGTCTGCCTTGGTGTTGAGGGGCGAGGTGGCTCAGTGGTGCAAAGTTGCTGACCGGAAGGTCCGTGGTTCGAACCCGACCTCTGCCTCCAGACTTCCCCTGTCTAGGTTTGGACAACCTGGCAGTATCCCAGCCTCCGTGCTTCCTTCGGGTGGCATGGCAGCTAGGCACCAAAAGGATACTACAGTTGAACGCTTTTTTTCTTGGTGTTGAACATGGGGTGGCATATGTACCAAAGATATTTTTCAACGCAAGCACCTCTCTTGGGAAACAGTCAATGTCTTTGAGTGCACAGATAAATTTAGGCCTGAGCCACTTTGCACTAGTTCTGGAGGCACTCCTGGGAAACTTCGACTTCGTACCAAATGGTTCTTGGTTCCTGCCTACCCAGTACTGGATTCCCCGGCCTGAGCAGTTCCACACACTCTGAATCCTCGTACTTCTTCTTGGTTGTGTGATATCTCTTCAAACAAAGGATACATCGTTCCAATGTTTCGACTTTTTACTGACTGCTTCAAGAGAAAAATGTTTTTTTTGTCCCCGTCGTTCAAACATCAAGTGCGTGTAGTTTATTGAGGCTGGATCAGCAGTCGATTCGAAGACCCCCAACAGGTGTCCGAACCAGGGTCTTATTCACCTGGCCAGTAGTCGAACACGCTTCACAAGTCTCCTGGCGCACCAACTGTGCGATTGATCCCGGTGATCCAGCAGTTCACACTGATCTTCAGGGTTTATAGACTTTTTCACACCATCTAGGTTCGGATATCAGAGACCAGGAACATCATTTATTGTGATAACGCTCGGGCTTGGCTAATTTCAAATTGCTTTACGCATTGGGTCATTCTTGTGGTGTAAACTTTTTCAAAAGAAACCAGGAGAATTCACTCCAAAAGATTCTCTCTCTCTTGAGCGCCCTGATTGGTCAGACGGTCAATAGACAGAGTGCGTTTTACGGGTTCGTTAGATGAACGAAACACCGTGCCATTTTACCGATTTCATTTCATTCGTTTCGGTTTAATCGATCGATCATCCTTTTATTTCATTCTCGACAGTCCTATATCATAGTACCTTATCTCAGAAGCGAGATGGCTCAGTGACGCGAATTTACTGACCGGAAGGTCCGTGGTTCGAAACCGACCTCTGCCTCCAGACTTCCCCTGTCTAGGTTTGGACAACCTGGCAGTATCCCAGCCTCCGTGCTTCCTTCGGGTGGCATGGCAGCTAGGCACCAAAAGGATACTACAGTTGAACGCTTTTTTNAGATGGCTCAGTGACGCGAATTTACTGACCGGAAGGTCCGTGGTTCGAACCCGACCTGTGCCTCCAGACTTCCCCTGTCTAGGCTTGGGCGACCTGACAGTATCCCAGCCCTCGTACTTCCTTCGGGTGGCATGGCAGTTAGGCACTGAAAGGGTGTCACGGCTGAACGATTTTTTGTACTTTATCTCACTAACTTAACTTGCGATTAGCACTGTTTGAAAAAAATTTACTTGATCTTCTGAATGGTTTATTAATAGATCTGGTGCGGTGGGTTGTTCGAGCCAGATTCTGGTCGCTTATCATAACAGGAAGAGAACAGGGGGAGGGGGCCTGTGGAAACATAGCCTAAAAGTCTAATAACGTTAGCGAATAGGATTTTAAAAAAACAACTTGCCTACACACGCGATCAGAACACATCCGAGTGGCGTGTCAAAGCAATTGACCCAGTATCTCTCGCTTACCTCATCCAACCGAACATAGCTAATCAGTTCGGCTAGCAGTTGACGTCACCCTTGAGAGTCTTTATTCGTGTGGACTGGTAACCACTTGAACCCTAATCAGAAAGACCGCGCAGCACAAACTCACAATGTGTCTTCATCCACTGGGTCCCGTTTTATTGTCTGTCCCACAGCGAACATTTCAGCTCTCTTTGCTTAACGGTGATCGAACGTGTGCATCACGTGTGCAATCCACAGAGTACTGCTCCGATGATTTTGCTTTGTTGCCGGCTTGTTCATTATCTCGCTGTATAACAGGCTGCAGCCAGTGCCGGCTGTGCTGTGTAGACACCACTGATCAAGTGTTTGTGAAGGTTTGGTGTATGTTAGATCTCTGACGCCATGAGTGACGCGATTTGGCCAGTGTTACCCACGTTTTCGTGATGCTTTAATTGAATCCATCTGCTACAGTGTAATCACGACTTAGGCTTCTGCTCGATCAACAATCTCAAGCTCGGAGAAGCGCCAGAGGATTGAAGTCGGTTCCAAGACGATAGACCACTCCAGATTTTCTGTTCAGAGTAGACTTTGCGGATTGACGATCGTCAGTGATAGTGTTCCTTCCCTAGCAAACTGTAAAGTCGGTCGCTCCCGGTTGGGAGCGGTCTTCCTACGGGAGAGCAAGATCCTGCCAAGAATTCGATTATTCATGTGCGTTTCTGGTGTTCATACCCTCGCAGCAACGCTCTATTTGTTCACTCACCAAGTAATCGTTTTTTTTTGGATAAGTGGTTAGAGGGGGAATTTACTGATCAGAGGTCGGGACCCAACCTCTGTTTCTCGACTTCGCCTGTCTAGGCTTGGACAACCTGACAGTATCCCAGCCTTCGTGTGGTGCGGCAACTGAGCGCCGATTTTTAAAAAAATTTCAATCGTTTTGTGAAAGCAAACAACTTTTCGCTGACTTTTCACAGCTCCTTTGGTTCGTTCATTCTCTATTCCGTTTGGCCTGAAGCGTGTTTTCTTTTCCATCACACATGCAATTCACTGGCGATTCACCTTTGTTTTTCCGCGTCCACACAACAACAGCTGTCTGTTCCTCCGACACTACTCGACTGAGTTGACGTAGCATGAATGATGGTAAATAAATCCTGACTGTAACAACTGCCTGTCTAGCTTGGACAACCTGACAGTATCCCAGCCTTCGTGTGGTGCGGCAACTGAGCGCCGATTTTTAAAAAAATTTCAATCGTTTTGTGAAAGCAAACAACTTTTCGCTGACTTTTCACAGCTCCTTTGGTTCGTTCATTCTCTATTCCGTTTGGCCTGAAGCGTGTTTTCTTTTCCATCACACATGCAATTCACTGGCGATTCACCTTTGTTTTTTCGCGTCCACACAACAACAGCTGTCTGTTCCTCCGACACTCGACTGAGTTGACGTAGCATGAATGATGGTAAATAAATCCTGACTGTAACAACTTCCGTCTCCAGCTCTAAGTTTATCAATCGCATTCGGTTGACCTGAATAAAGGCGTGACAACAGGCAAGTAGCTGGATCAGGAATGTACCATTAGCCCGTGGACTATGATGGTTAGTGCTTGCCATTCAAGTCCAATGCTGCCTCGTTACCTATGCGACTGGCCCGTCATTCCTACGCCTCTGTCCACGTTGTCAAATCAACTATTGTATGCACATACTAAAAAAACTGCGCCAGTATCAATAGAGTGGATGATATTGATGCGATGAGCTTTGTGAAATTAATCGATGCAGTTAGTGATTACGTTATGGGTGCCTTTAATTTCATATGATTCACATTTAACTTTCGAAAGTCAACCATATACATACGTAGTGTAATAAGATAAAATAATAAATGAAAAAAATAAACCAAAATGAAAAATAAAATAAATAAATGAAGATGATAAATAAATAAACAAATAACAGCACGAGACGGTCGGTCGCTAAATTGACAAGGCCACAGCGTCCGGTGTTTGTATATTGCTTCAGCAAACTTCCTTACTCAGGTACCACAGTTGTCTTGCCTAGGTCCCCGTCAGGGAAGTCATCAACCAGCGGACTGAGGCTAGTCGGATCATCAGTACCTCCACTTGTTTACCCCGGGGATTTTTGTTCCGTATTTGAAGGTGATGCCCCGTCGAGGTGTTTATGCCTCTGGTAAGTACCGCACGGGGACCATACTCTATGAAACGAGCCTTTTCATCTGTTGGACATCCTATGACAAACTCGTTTATTCATCACACGTTATTGCTACCATAGAAGACTGATAATCCGTAAGCGCCAGTGATCTGAAGTTCGGAGCATTTTACTATCGTCAACTAGCCATTCATGTGGAAGCACATCTCCCACAGAACCGTTGTACACGCCTTTCTATTGAAGCCACTCGAGTTTTGGAATTGTGCTTGGTTGCTTCTTCTGTGAGACTCGCAAACAACTTTCCATGTGTACGCATTTCTGGACTGGCCCGACTGATGGTCCGTTGAGGACAGCTCAGCTGTAACACCCTTTCTGTGCCTAGCTGCCGTGCTACCCGAAGGAAGCACGAGGGCTGGGATACTTCCAGGTTGCCCAAGCCTAGACAGGGGAAGTCGAGAGGCAGAGGTCGGATTCGAACCACGGACCTTCCGGTCAGTAAATTCGCCCTCTAATTACTTGAGCCATCTCGCCTCCAAGGCTTGTCAAACGCATTATGGACTCCATTTCAACATTTGTCGTCGGCCATTCTAGATATCGAATGAGTCTAGAATAGTATAGGTCCTCCAACTAGTCCAACCACACCGTAGGTGGAGGTACCTTGAAGTTCTTGTGGAACTATTGGTCTGTGATATCGTTAGAAAAGTTGGCTATATTGACCGGATCAAGTTCGAATTGATAGTTGCTTAGCCCTTGTGGTTATGGAAACCGAACCAGTTCGAGTTGTTCGGGCGATTTTCGGAAGTGAACGATGATTTTCATACACATCAACATAGGTGTCCGAGTGTGATTTGTAATCCTGAACACATCCTGAGCACGACCACTAACCCACCGGTACGTACCCCACTAACGCACTGATGAAGTCACCTCGACTGGTGATGAAACGCTTGCAATCGAATTGCCCAGCTCAGCGAACAAGTCCACGATGTGATCTGTCTGTCCAAAGGTCTTGAACGCCATGAGACACTTCGCTGGAATATTTTGTCACCTGATTATAGACTGGAACGGTTCGTCATCCATGATCGCTTCGCTGAGTGCCGACAGATTATCAACTTCACCTGGCTTCAACCGACCAACCTGAGCGTTTCCATTACTATCACATGTGTAAAAAGCAGGTTATTCACACGAAGAGTCGGATCTGACATCTGTTGGGAAGTAAGCCTCTGCTAGTTTGCTGGGTGCTTTGAACGCGCGTTTAGGTGTCGTCACACACATATTCGGGATTCATCACGTAGTTTCAACTGCCACCTATCCAGACAGCATCGTTTCAGGGCTTCCAGGCAGACCTAAGTTGCACCGAACGGTGGGTGTACGCTATGCCTCTGGGGTCTGGTCTCTCAAGTGCGACAGACTTCGGAGTTTGAAGATGGGTGCCTTGCTTTTGACCTGACTATGGAAGGGACCTGACATTGGTCGTCGGTCTGTTCTCTGGGCGGGACAACTTGTTTGCAAACGTCTCATCGCTAGTCGAGGAGCGCATCTGACGAGTGGCTAGGTTTACAGTTACTTGTTCTGAATACCGTCTTGGATGGGATGGGAGTTCTGCCAGTAAAAAATAGGACAGCGGAGGAGACAAATGGAATTCCGTTTGAGGTCATTTTGACGCCCGGGTGTTTGATACGGTTTGTATGCAGATTGTATTCTGGCCATCTGCATCCCGTTCAACGGAGGGTGAGGTAGTATTCAATCGGAGAAATATGTGGGCAGAATGGACCCCAGTTTTCCCAATGAAAAAGATTGATTTTGAGGGATCATATCCGGAGCTCCTGATTGAAAAAAAAACAAGGGTCCGATTTATAAAGCGGCAGGGTCAAGCACGGAACGGCGTATGCTTGCTGTAAACCATGGATCCATACATCTGAATAGTATCTTGTCACAATTACTTCATAAGCCTCCCACTGGCGGACAACCGTTTTGTCTCCAAGGTCAGTCAGTGGTCTAGTGCATGAACAAACGGCCCCAAAACACGTTTCGCTACCTCCTCATACGGCTAGCAGCGGTGAGTATATGAAATATTTCATGGTCACACGAAAATGTACGCAACGTCTCTGCGTACAAACCTATAATTTCGTGATCGGTTCTGACAGACAAATGCTCACACACGTTCGAAAGGCTCGCATCGGATGATCTGCGGGTACAGGTGACGGTTTGACATTGACACTCGCTGACCGGGGTACCAAGGTTGCTTATCATCCGGCTGTTTTTTCTACAATCTGTCATCTTACACGTAAGTCGAGGCTGTGATTGCTACTTTCAACATACAAAATACTGACGAATCAACCGGATCATTCAGTTTATGTGAGCCTAAAAAATGTGAGCCTCTATGAGGCTTGGAGAAGTGGTCTTTTGACACTCTGAAGCTTCTCTTACATCTACCGAGTTCCACAGTAAGTGGCGAGATAATTTTGTCCGCATACCTTGAGTTCACTAGTCCTTCGTGAATCGAATCCACAGTCCCTTGGGATGGGGTCCAGGTAAAGACTGAACGCTGGTGGAGAGGGGCTTGTCTTGATGGCTGTTGTTAGGAGGGGGAATTTCGGTCCTTCACGTGAGCAGAAATGTGAGTACATGTAGCGTGAAGTGCATCAAGAAACTTCATGGCTATTCTTCTTTGGCCAAACTTGTGTGGAAGAGTTAGTCTATCGGCAGAGTCGTCCTGGTGTGTGCAGCGCTGCTCAATTACTCCATGCCACCTGAAAATGTAATCGCTAGGCTCCTTCCCAATCCTTTGTGAGTTGCTTGGATTCGAGTCTCAGCTAACCTTATTAAAACCATATTTACACCATGACATGTGTGACTCTTCTATCGCTGGAAAGGTCACTTCGAGTACTTTCTTTGAATGGAAGAAAAAAGACTACAACATGTTCTTGTTCTCAAATAGCTCCGATGCCATGTGGTCCAACCTGGTCCATGATTGATTTGCAGTTGGTGGCCGCTAGGTTACGCGATGCAAACGTTCGTACTTGCCAGAAACACTTCATGATCAGCACACAACTGAAGGAGTCGCGGGACAACTTGTTTGCAAACGTCTCATCGCTAGTCGAGGAGCGCATCTGACGAGTGGCTAGGTTTACAGTTACTTGTTCTGAATACCGTCTTGGATGGGATGGGAGTTCTGCCAGTAAAAAAATAGGACAGCGGAGGAGACAAATGGAATTCCGTTTGAGATCATTTTGACGCCCGGGTGTTTGATAGGGTTTGTATGCAGATTGTATTCTGGCCATCTGCATCCCGTTCAACGGAGGGTGAGGTAGTATTCAATCGGAGAAATATGTGGGCAGAATGGACCCCAGTTTTCCCAATGAAAAAGATTGATTTTGAGGGATAATATCCGGAGCTCCTGATTGAAAAAAAAACAAGGGTCCGATTTATAAAGCGGCAGGGTCAAGCACGGAACGGCGTATGCTGCTGTAAACCCATGGATCCATACATCTGAATAGTATCTTGTCACAATTACTTCATAAGCCTCCCACTGGCGGACAACCGTTTTGTCTCCATGGTCAGTCAGTGGTCTAGTGCATGAACAAACGGCCCCAAAACACGTTTCGCTACCTCCTCATACGGCTAGCAGCGGTGAGTATATGAAATATTTCATGGTCACACGAAAATGTACGCAACGTCTCTGCGTACAAACCTATAATTTCGTGATCGGTTCTGACAGACAAATGCTCACACACGTTCGAAAGGCTCGCATCGGATGATCTGCGGGTACAGGTGACGGTTTGACATTGACACTCGCTGACCGGGGTACCAAGGTTGCTTATCATCCGGCTGTTTTTTCTACAATCTGTCATCTTATACGTAAGTCGAGGCTGTGATTGCTACTTTCAACATACAAAATACTGACGAATCAACCGGATCATTCAGTTTATGTGAGCCTAAAAAATGTGAGCCTCTATGAGGCTTGGAGAAGTGGTCTTTTGACACTCTGAAGCTTCTCTTACATCTACCGAGTTCCACAGTAAGTGGCGAGATAATTTTGTCCGCATACCTTGAGTTCACTAGTCCTTCGTGAATCGAATCCACAGTCCCTTGGGATGGGGTCCAGGTAAAGACTGAACGCTGGTGGAGAGGGGCTTGTCTTGATGGCTGTTGTTAGGGGGGGAATTTCGGTCCTTCACGTGAGCAGAAATGTGAGTACATGTAGCGTGAAGTGCATCAAGAAACTTCATGGCTATTCTTCTTTGGCCAAACTTGTGTGGAAGAGTTAGTCTATCGGCAGAGTCGTCCTGGTGTGTGCAGCGCTGCTCAATTACTCCATGCCACCTGAAAATGTAATCGCTAGGCTCCTTCCCAATCCTTTGTGAGTTGCTTGGATTCGAGTCTCAGCTAACCTTATTAAAACCATATTTACACCATGACATGTGTGACTCTTCTATCGCTGGAAAGGTCACTTCGAGTACTTTCTTTGAATGGAAGAAAAAAGACTACAACATGTTCTTGTTCTCAAATAGCTCCGATGCCATGTGGTCCAACCTGGTCCATGATTGATTTGCAGTTGGTGGCCGCTAGGTTACGCGATGCAAACGTTCGTACTTGCCAGAAACACTTCATGATCAGCACACAACTGAAGGAGTCGATCTCCGTTGTCTGTGCGACGAGCATCGACTCCGAATCGACCGCCCAAATGTGATTCCAGGGAGCTCAGACGACCTACTTGAGCATTCATATCGCTCCGAAGGATCACAATGACAATACCTCTTGCTCGACGGATGAGCCCGGATAACTCTCGATAGAGTATCCTTCTCCGCCTCAGAACTGCAGTCAGTTGGGACATGAGTCGATATTCTAAACAGGCACATCTTTTTATGTCTATGCGTTGAATTTGATTGAACTGGATAATCGCCCAAAGACGACTGTTCACTAAGATCCAATTCACCAAAGCGTGTTCAACTCTGCGGCTGAGTGCAACTCCCACACCATACATTCCACGAGTCATCGTTTCTGGCTCACCGGACACACGGAGGAAGAAATTTGAAAGGACTGATTTCGTCCTTGGCGTTCTGAGATGCAGAACCACGCTGGGGTCTTGTATGCGTGTTTCGGAGACACAGCATACGTCAATTTTAAGGGAGTACAAGGTTTCAGCAAGCATAGCCTGTTTGCCAATTTGACATAGAGTACGGACGTTAAAAGCTCCTATGTAGAAAGGATCTCGTGGATTTAGAAGGATGTTACTTTGTTTAGTGTTAGTAAGCATCGAGGAGCATAAGGCCCTTCGGTCAGATAACTGACAGTCAAATGGCCCAGCGATGTTTTTTCGTGTGGTGGGAAGGAGTTGGGGAGGGACATCGGAGGGACGTAGTCAAAGCAAAACATGCACAATCGTCACCTTGTTTGATTAACGCTGGTGGAAGTTTATTCGACCCTCGGATAGATGCATTTCAAGGCAGAAATGCATTTTAGTGGTCTATGAACTCACGGGGATGGTGTGGGCAAAGTCAGTGGCCACTAAACTGTTTCCTAAAATACTGTATCCAGCGATTGAAACCTTGGTTCTTATGTAGGTGTTTAGTATTACCTGTGATTAACTTGTCATCAGGTGGTCTCTTGGATCTCATGTTGCAGATCAGCTGATACAGCTCTTGTGTTAGCCTCTTCCACCTCTTGAACATTTCCACAACACCTCTGTCTCCACACAAACTTAATTTATCTCTAGTGAAAAATGTTGGTAGCTCAGGTAGCGTAGGTGGTGGAGTCGGCCAGTTTGGTTGCAAACGTTTCATCACCAATCAAGATGACATCTTCAATGCGTTCTTGGGGGCGTAGCGATGGGTTCGTGCTTGTGTGTTACGTAAAAGTGCTGCCAGCCGGGGCTGACCTTTGACCACGATTGGTTGTTCGGTCGGGCTGCTCCATTCCTTGCGGCGTATTAGGACGCAGGATAACGGAGCAATCGACCGTCGAAGCAAGATATGCTAAGCTCGGAGGGACGCGGTGTCCGGCTTCAAGGTTCTGAGTACCAGTAGTTATAGATTTTTCTATCTGAAATACCAGCGCCACGTACAGTACTGGTTATCTTTTCCAGGCAACGAGACGCTTTTTGGAGCATCATGTACTGGTGTGTTGGTTCATTTCCTGGCTCAGAAGGTTTTTTTCGACCGTGAAACGGGCGGTATTTTTCATCCCCAACTGATCAGAATCAACCTGTTCGTTCGAGAATGATTGACAGTCTTGTGTGGACGACTACATAAGCAATTTGCTTCCATAGTCTTTTAATAGATTATGGAAGACAGTAGTGCAGTCATGCTCACGATGCCTATAACATAATAGCTCAGCTGTAACACTTTCGATGCCTATCTGCCATGCCGCCCGAAGGACGTACGAGGGCTGGGATACTGTCAGGTTGCCCAAGCCTAGACAGGGAAGTCGAGAGCCAGAGGTCGGGTTCGAACCACGGACCTTCCGGTCAGTAAATTCGCGCTCTAACCACTTGGGCCATCTCGCTGGTGCGTAGGCGGAAATCATAAACCCGAAGCAGCTGTTTTTTCCACCAGTGCGACCTCGCGTAGAAGTTGACAGACCAACGGCACAGGGGAACTGAAAGCTATACCAGCACTGACCCGAACCGCTTCAGCAGCTGCAGTCACGGCAGCGAAGGCGGCTCCGCCTTAACTGCTATAACCTAAGCAGGGAAATGATGTCCGACTGATGTAAGCGGAGCAGCGGGTGTGAGTGGCGGTCTACTGTCGGTCATTCCTCTCTGTGCCTGACTTCCCAGTAGCTGAGACCAATTCAATTTTATGACTGAATTTCCCGGACTGCATTTTGAGCATACGTAACGTAATAGACAAACGGGGACAATGCGCATTTAAAGGTTGACCTGGTTAGTATAGCGGTGAACAGGCAGGTAGGTCAGGTGTGGCGACAAGACTTTCCACGGTATATAGTGATTTTTGACCTTTTTGGAGTAGAGAGACGGGGGGGGGGGATGGATCAAGTGGTTAGAGCGCGAATCTATTGACCGGAAGGTCCGTGGTTCGAACCCGACCTCTGCCACTCGACTTCCCCTGTCTAGACTTGGACGACCTGGCAGCATCCCAGTCCTCGTGCCTCCTTCGTGTGGCATAGCGACCAGGCACCGAAAGGGTGCTACAGCTGAACGATCATTGGAGCAGAAAGAAGCACATGGGAAAGCTCATCACAACCAAAAGTGAGCGCTCTGAAGATAGCTCTTCAAATGGCGAGGAAACGTAGGTTATCTATCTGTCTACAACACCGTCTTGCACGGGCCTGTCATTCACCAGGTTAGGTTTAACTGCCTTCTAAGGTTATGTACAACTTACAGTGCCCGGCAACGTTGACTTTTCCATCCAACAGTCTCGTATCAGGGCGATGTGCAACCCACTGCTGTATAGTGGTCGTACTGACTCATTAAAGCTGATAAAAAGCCCACCTTGGTGTATCCAAGATAATGTTAGCTTGGCGACCTTTCAGTGAGTTGTTTGATGAAATATCTGAAGGGGTGCTATGTAGGACTGATTTCGAGTGGCCGAATTGTCATCTGCCTCAGTGGCTCGTTCGCTTTGGGCTTCGTGCATATCGTAGTCCAGTGCATCAATCCTCCGTCTGAGGGAGGTTGTGACTCTTGGACAACGTTGTTCTGCACCAATTTCACCCTTGAAGGGGTATTTCGTCACGCCGTACGACTTTTTATTTATTTATTTATTTATTTTTGTCTCCTCTTTTGACTCACACTCAACTTATCCAACACTCATTTTAGCACCACTGTCGATGTTGTGGCAAGGTCGTCTGTCACAAATGTTCATCCTATCGATGGATGCTACCCTACCAGGGCTCTTCCCGTGTCCGGGTGTGTAGTGAGTGCCACACCGAACTGCAGACACAGAGCCAACGACTAATGGATCGAACCATTGAAAACGAACCGTCGCAGCCTGCCGCTGAACCTGAAACCGGTTCCGAAACGGCCGCATCGGTTACCGAATCCAGCGGATCGCCCGATCTGAACAAGCGCGGTACGCGTTTCTTCACTCCGAATGAACCTAATGCAGAGGACCCAGTTCGGGAACCGAGTGAGTTTGCGATGTTGTTTTTTTTTCTTCAAAAAATGCCTTTTACGCACAAAAAATTAGGTAGGGCTGTAAAAACCTTTCCGTACACAGCTTCCGTTTCATTGGAGGGGGCTGATATATTGTCAGGTAGACAGGAGCAGTCATACAGGGCAACATATGCCTTCTCGTATGATTACTGCCTAAGCCGCGTATTAGAACGTGCTTTGGGTTGTAAAATTCGTAACACCCTGCTCGTGCCACGGGTAAGCGACCTCCTATACGACAAAATATGGGTTAGGTTCGTCCTTTAACCTGTGACAAATAGGCTATTCATGTTAGGCGGACACATCAGTTTTTACACACTATAGGAATCGAGAGATTATTTCTTTCGGCTCGCGATATGGAGTGTGTGGCCGAACGGCTAAGTGTTCAAACAACCAGCCGGGAAGTCGCGGGCACGAAACTCCTCACGGGAATCGATACGATGCCCCGTTCATCTGGTGATAATGAAAAGATAAGCCGTTTAATTCTAGATTTGCGTCTGACTCGAACCAGCTCGTGTAGCGAATGGAGCCTCGGGTGTCATTCTAACTAGCCCGTGAGCAACAACGACCTATTTTTTCCAATACGACCGAGTCCTTCATAAGTTTTCCTCCAAGCCTCAATCCTAAATGGATCTTAGTGAGACAGTGCCTTTATTTTAAAGCATTTGGGTGATATGGTCATCGAGCTTTTGTGGCTCATTAGTAAGGCATCATCCTCTCATGCCCTGGTTATACCACCGCCTCTTGTATAGGGCTGTCGGTGGTGCTACTTCTGGCTAACCTCACCTTTAACCAGAGATTCACCCTAGATACTTTATGTACCCAGGTATCCGGTCCACATTAACCCCTTGGGATCACCAGTGTCTTTTCCTGTGCGTCCACGTTCGATTTTTCCACACTATCGATTATTTACACAGTCGTCGACAGACCGATACTTGTTCATATGACCACATCTGTCAGATAGCTCGGCTGTTACGGCGTGAGGCTACTGACCGAAGGGACTACGTTTCCTAACTGAACCCGGCTCCTCAGTTACTCGTCTCCGGTCTTGGGCAACCGGGCAACGCCTTAGCCTTCGTGCTTCCTAGCGCTGTAAGGAAAGGATGCTACAGCTGAGCGACTGTTACTTAGTGTGGAGCATGTGCCTTGGTCCTAATGAATCTAATGGCGCATGTGAACGAGATCGAATGTCAGCTTAGTCATTCGACTTTAGTGTACGCGATGAAGGTGAGATAGCTGTGGAAGGTCCGTGATTCACCCCCCTCTGCCTCTTGACTAGGCTTGGGCACCTGGAAGTATCCCAACCCCTTGTCTTCATTCGCTGACATGGCAGTTAGGCACCTAAAGGGTGTTACAGCTGAATGATCTTATTCTTGAGTGTACGCGGTACAGATGTGTCGAATGGCAAAATAAATCGACCATTGTTCAAGTGGTTGATGCACACATTCGTGTGACAATTCAGACATTTCAGCCTGTTCATCATCACTATACAGGTAAAACGATAAAGGATCATGGGCTGGTGTAAAACCTAATGTCTTTGTCTCAACTAGACGTGCTGTTTGCCCTTATTTTTCTGTTGATGATGATTGTGGTTGTAATGTAAACAATAATAATAATTAATTGTTCAGCTGTAGCACCCTTTCGGTACCTAGCTGCCATGCCACCCGGAGGAAGCACGAGGGCTGAGATACTGCCAGGTTGCCCAAGCCTAGACAGAGGAAGTCGAGAGGCGGAGGTTGGATTCGAACCACGTACCTTCCAGTCAGTAAATTCGCGCTCTAACCACTTGAGCCAGGTGGTATCCTTTTTTTACTAGCAACTACTTTGATATAGCTACAAAATCTGTGTTCAGGTGTCCACCGGTAGGTCTGTGGTGCGAACTTCGGCAGTTCGACTGCTCCTGTTCAGGTTTGGGGAACCTAACAGTATCTCGTCCGTCGTGTTCCCCTTGGGTGGCATGGCAGCCAAGCACCGAAAGGGTGCTACAACTGAACGATTAGTATTTGCTTTTTGTTATAAAATCGCCCGACGAACGTGTTTGATATCACCAGTACCGCTGCTATCAATCGTCGTAACTGGTCGCTTATTTACACTTTGGACCATCCTATGAATCCAGTTAAAGTCGTACCAACGTTAACAACCCAAACAAGCTAGTTACAATAGAAATCAATTATCCCGGGGAAACAGCGACTACGTACGTAGCTAACTGGTCATCCGGATGGTTCAACAGGAGAAAGCTTGATTTCCCCGAAGGATAACTGTGTGTATTCCGGTCGCACAAGGGCTAGGATACTGCTAGGTTGCCGAAGCCTAGACAGGGGAAGTCGAGAGGCAAAGGTCGGACTCGAACCACGAACCTTCAGGTCAGTAAACTCGCACTCTAACCACTTGGGCCATCTCGCCCAAGTATGTAACTGTCCGTGTGAATTTCGACCGCGTAGACCATTTTCTCTCGACTACATTTTAGCCACTGCGAAACGTTCGTACACACAGTCGCTCTTACTTGAGAGTGCCTTTCATACTTCCTATGGTTGATACTCCACTTTACTCATTCGTGCTACCGTTCTGTTTTGAAGCCTACCTCTACGATGCCCGCTCCACTGATGACCTCAATACGGACAGCGATTCGGAAGTTGACTCCGTGGAGTGAAACTGTTGAATTCAAAGTAAGTTATTGTCTCACTTTGTTGCGTGAAATCCTTTCCCCTGTCATTAGTCTTGATCAGTACCCCGTTTTCACGCGTGCCGTCTCTGTATGGCCGGTCAACAACTGATTTAGACAGGAGCGCCATTCTCCCGCAAAAATTGTCCTGGCTAAAGTATCCGAAGTTCAAAAGGAATTTGCCTCGAACGAGGGGGCGTCATAGAATCTGAAACAGTACGAGGGATCGTTTCCGAATGATGGCAAAGTCCACATACCAGATCATATCCTGGCCTTTGCTGTGTCATGAAATATCACACCTGCTTCCAAGACAAATTGTCCACACGTATTGATTTGAACCTTTTTGTCTGTAGATCTAAAATGTTGTACACAATGTCTTGACCTTTCCGAAAGTGATATATGCCGATCCCATGTGCTATCCCGAGTTTCCTGTAGATCTAAATGTTGTACACAATGTCTTGACCGTTCCGAAAGTGATATATGCCGATCCCATGTGCTATCCCGAGTTTCCGATTGGTTTTTGGTTAAGTGGCATCACTCAAGACTGTCCACTTTCTACAAGAAAACTCAGCTCGGGGGTTGAACCAGTCGTTTTCACTTGGTGTACAAATGCATCAGGTGGTCTGAATTTTAAATTTCTTGGTAATTAGACCACATAGCTGTCGTTCAACTGTGGTCAGACATCCCAGTTGTCGACCTCCAGGTATGTTTGCGGAACAGCAGTGAAAAATCGGTGTTGAACACTGATGTCATCCTGTCGATGATGATGATGATGATGATTGCGAAACAGCTGCAATAGCTACTCAAGCGCAGTGATTAGATGACCTAGATTTCTCCCGTACTGTCAGTGGAACTCGATATGGCTCACTTTTTGAAGCGCGAACTCACAGATCGAAATCCAACCCCTCCATCTCGACTGCTACTGTCCAGACTTGGGCAACCTGGCAGTCTCTCAGTTCTTGTGCTTCGTTCACATCGTTGTAACTGAATGACCATCCTGTCACTCTCAGTACGAGCAAATCCAAACTTTCAAGCACATAGTCCTAACTGTACCCTCCAACGGTCGGGATTTCGGAGTTAAGCTCAACGTGGACCTTGTAAGAATCACATAATACAATGTGGGAACCATGGTTCGCGTTTTCCAACCTACCACCTTTCCAGTTACGATCTAATATTGCAAAACCTGGCCCTCCAGAGCACTGGGTTGCTGAGCACACCACCGACTTCGGTGATTCCGATAGGTCTTACAGAAGCCATGCACGGAACTATCAAACATTCAGTCTAACCATACTCTTGTTGGCGTTATCCGCTACTTGGTGAACTGATTGAACTGTGGCAGAAGCTGATATCAGCAAGCCCAGCCTTCATCACGTACGTGGTGCACACCGATCGACCAGGGATTGGATCAAGGCCCGCGGCGAGTTTGTTCCAGGCCGTAGGCTGTCGCGATCACATCCGGTTCTCCACGTGTCCCAGACTCCAGTGACTGCTTGGCCTTTTCAGCGCACGTGATCTTCTCGTGCGTCGCTGTCTCGCGTGACCTCACAAAAATGTAGCACGCACTCAGCTTCCATACTATTTATTCTCCAAGTGTTTTGGCATCTAACTTGTGATTGCAACTGTGTGGAACATCTACAAGAGGACATACACCTAAATCTAGCCAGCTTCAAAAACAATTTAGTACTACAGGTCACGGCCGTTTTCGCACATCTGTGTTGTTCTACAGTGCACTCTGTGCAGTCTAACTGTGATTTACATTCGCTTGGTGGTAGAGGAATATACGGTTCTCCATCAGCGCAAGGCCGTATACAGAAAGACAGTGATTTGGTTTCAGGTAGATCACAAAGTTGACGGAAACTCGGGAACTGCGCCCCAAGAAGGGCGAAACCGCTCGTGGGCTGTCGAAGAGCTTTCAGCAACTTTGTGAGTAGTCTCCTTCATGAAAATACACTGCGACATCTCGAATATCGTGCCAAATGAATCATGAGGCGGCCGGTGTGCAGCACATGCAGTTGTAGAATAACATAAACGAGACATTCAGTTGAGTCTTTCGTGAAAACCAAATTGATTTGCAAATGAGTGTATTTCTCAAAAACGGTCACTGTTTGATAAACAAATGGGACAGCTGTGGACAATAAATCATATATGATCGTCTCTGGTACTGTCGCTCTATCAACCAGGCAGCAAGTTGAGTGACTGTCCAAGAAGGGCGAAACCGGTCTTGCGACTGTCGGCGAATTTTCAGCAACCTTATGAGTAGTGCATTACGTCTATACATGTATACTTGTAATTCCCAGTCCGGATCAGCCGATATTCGACTGACCGAAAAAATCTCGGTGGTCTGTATCTGCAATAAAACGAGCGTAGAATCAACTTGTGATGAAAACCTGTTAACGCCTTGTGACTACGAGTGTAAACATACAATTTGTGTGACAGAACGCACATTCCCCTAACCTCTGTAATCGCCAGTTTGGAACCTCCCAGCTATATAGATTTTACTGTCCCGTCTCCAGTGTGTTCACGAACTCTGTAACAGTTGTGTGTAATCTGATACGACGCAAGCAGATAGATCGTTCAGCTGTAACACCCTTTCGGTGTCTAGCTACCATGCCACCAGAAGGAAGCACGAGGGCTGGGACACTGCCAGGTTGCCCAAACCTAGACAGGGAAAGTCGAGAGGCAGTGGTCGGGTTCGAACCACGGACCTTCCGGTCAGTAAATTCACACTCTAACCACTTGAGCCATCTCGCCCCCTCAGAATGACTGAGACAGTTCATTAGCATCGTTTTTCTTTTGTGTCAGAATTTCCAGAGAGCTTTACGAACCGACGATGGCCTACAATTCATCTCTTCTTTCTTTTCAGGCCAGCAACCTTTTCCTCGCATTCACACAAAGCCAAACCTCCTACCAAGAGTGGTTACGCGCTTCCGTCCAATCCACACACCGCAATCTCCTCATTCCGTATGGTTACACACACACACACCCTCGTACCGTCCGTCGAATCTCAGCATGCTCCTGTTCTTCCCCGTTTTTTCCCAGCGGACTATTTTTTTGTATTTCCATGACCTTGGGCACTCAAGTCGTACCTTTCTCTTTGATTCCTCATTGTCATAATGTACTTGTCATGCTGCAGTTTTTTTCCACTATTTTCATACAGGCTATTTGTTTTCAACACAGCCTTGAAACAAATCGTTGAATTGCTAGAGACACCTCTGGTTGCCAATAGCTTAGATGAAAAAAATCGTTCAACTGTAGCACCCTTACGGTGCCATGTCACCCGAAGGAAGCACGAGGGCTGGGATACTGCCAGGTTGCCCAAGCCTAGACAGAGGAAGTCGAGAGGCAGGGGTCGGGTTCGTACGAAGAACCTTCCGGTCAGTAAATTCGCGCTCCAACCACATGGGCCATCTTGCCCAGATGAAGTCTAGTCGTGGAACATGGGGACGTTCATGTCATACAGCGCTTTGATGGTGGACCCTTGAACAGCATTCTTTCGGTTTTTCAACTGTTGTTGGCCAATGCTACCAGTGATATCGCGAGGGCTTTTGCAATGGTCGTCCTGATGGCCTCCTGATGCATACCAGATGATCTGACCTTGACTCAAGACGTCAGGTTAACCGAATCTCGGTGGCAATTTCATGAATCGATGAAACCGTTCTTGACTAAGCAGTGCATTCCCTGAAACTACCTAGATTGACTCCGGCCTAACAACATAAGGTGAAGGTGTCCCGCCGGGTCACGAGCGAGGCTGTTCCAAGGGCCTCTTCGTCCGATTGCACGCACAGCAGATCTATATCCAGGCCCTTTTGGTTTTTCGCGCGATACCGTGAAAAAGTGTTGCAGACCTGATTCTGTTATGTAGTTGAAATAAGTTCAACACAAGGAAGCACTTTCCTACAGTCCTAGCAGGCCATTGTTTCTACGGATAGAGGTTGTTAGATCGACAATGTGCTAAAGACTGGTCGTTAGGCCAGTAGGTATAGAAGCGGCTTCTGCAAGACCGAGAGCTCATAGAGATATCACGTGACCACACGTACTTCTGTGTGCTCTCCAGGGTTGAGTGACCGATCACATGATGTTGCGCATAACTTTTCAGGTGCACCAAGGATTGTGTAGTTTCGCAACACATGAGCAGCGATAGCAAACGCGGACAGAATTTTTCTGGCCTTCCACAACAAAAGGAACCGGGATTCTGTTGGACATTGCTGCGGAAGTGAGCTTTGCACCGTCCTACGAAGCTGATGACCCTTGCACGGTGCACTAAACCATGGTATGCACGACTGGCTGACTTTCGATCGTATTACAGTTGAGCTTGCACACATCAGAATCGCTCTTTTTAATCTGCACAAGATTTCTGGACACGTATATCGTTACTCTTCATTGTGGCCAAAACGAAACCTGACTGGGTGTGAAATACCTAGGATAGTGTTTCCAACATATCCCCCTTGGTCCCAGAACGGTGTGGCATCTCTATCTTAGGAAGACACTTTTTCACGGTAACCAATGCCTCTACTACACCCCGAGAAACGAGATGTAACCTTTTATGTTCCAAATGTTGCTACATCATCCCACGACATTAGCGGCACGTTTTTAGCGTCCGGATCGATGGTTTGGCACGGTAGCAGTTTGGAATCGGCCACAGCTGCAAATCGAGTTGAAGCCACTCACGCGAAACAATCACCTTGAGATATTAGATGCTGTTTAGAAACTATATCAATCGCTCAGCTGTAACATCCTTCCGGTGCCTAGCTGCCATGCTACCCGAAGGAAGCACGAGGGCTGGGATACTGCCAGGTTGCCCAAGCTTGGACAGGAGAAGGCAGAGGTCGAACCACGGCCAGTAAATTCGCGTTCTAACCACTTGAGCCATCTCGCCCAGAAACTATATAAGCACAAACAGAAGATGAGGAACGTAACCAATCGACCCGCACTGATGATGAAACGTTAGCGATCCAACTGCCAAGTTCGGTGGACGGGCCAACAACCACGTGGTTACTCCTGTCATAAAGTTAAACCAAACAGGGCATGGTGCGCGTTCGTTACTTTGCATTACATCTTGGTCCGATAATTAGCTCGTGATTTCGCATCCTTAGTCGGGTCAGATGACGATTGCTCGCTCTTGATGACTCCTCATCTGACGGAAACAGGCTACTGTTATGCAAGCTTGTTATGCCAAATCATGGTGCGCCATTGGGAGCAACGAACCGATTCGCTACACAGCGGCTCACTGAAGGTGTCACTTCCATTGCTTGTAGCTAAATCGGCAAATTGAAGGTGAATCTACCAGGATAATTGACAGATTAAACTGTGAGGGTGATCACACCGGGTCAGCCGTTGCCAGTGGCGTGTGGCGCAGACCAACTCAAAGTTACGTAGCCATTCTTTAAAGGGCTGAAATACTGAACCGAAGGTCTCATGCCAGTATGAAAAAAAGTTTTACAGGCCATAACACTCCGAACCTGGTTCCAGAGCGATCGCTTGTGTACTTTTAGTCTGTTACTATACTCATTCTCTTGCTACTGTTCTGCGAAATACAGTGAAAGCAAGACTAGGCAACTCGGCCATAGGGACACAATCCACCCTCGTTCTTTCCTGGGATTAGGTGTACGATAACCAGATCAGTTCTGCAGCATCTAACAGACGGCCCACACCGTGATATCCAGCCAAAGTGTCCGTGCTGTTTACAAGGCGACTGCTAATCGATCCACATTGATACAGCACCGCACAATCGCAGTGGCTACAGCTATCGCTTTGCCGTCAAAAATGCTTTTTTCCCGTGTTGGACTTGCCATGATCTATCTCACCTCCCCACACACAACCACAGCACTGAAAAGACGCGGGTTAAGTCCTATTGGTGACTTGAACTAGCTATTTCTTGACACGTAGACAATGCGGTCTCTCAATGAGCTCCGTTTCCTGTACACCATGCCCATCAAAATGTCGTAGCCTTGGGGCAAGATGGCAAGAATTTACTGACCAGAAGGTCCGTGATTCGAACCCGACCTCTGCCTCTCGACTTCCCCTGTCTAGGCTTGGGCAACCTGGCAGTATCCCAGCCCTCGTGCAAACTTCGGGTGGTATGGCAGGTAGGTACCGAAAGGGTGCTACAGCTGTCGTAGCCTTTGCAATTGTATAACTTGAAAGGACCCTTCCGAAAACATATTCGTCAACCCATGTTTGTTTTTGAATCACTCATTGATGGGTGTTGGAAGAGATGTTTCAACCTAGAAGCACGTTTTTCACATGGTACTGTGGTGAATTTACTACACCGTGCCCAAAGTTTAACCTGGATTGGGTGGGTAGAAGCATGGACTTCATGCTTCGCGCCTAAACCTCCGAGTTAAATTCGAGTTCGGAGAATCGGCATCATCATCATCATCAAAGACAGCAACATCAGTGTTGGCACTGATGCTTCACTGCCGTATGACCACGTTTCCCAAATAAAACGTATCGCAGTTTCCGGAAAGTAAAAAGCCTCGGAAAATAAGTGAGTTGAGCGAGTCAAAAACATCCAGCGCGGTTGCAACCAGGACCAGTAGGAATAAGGTCGATTCTCAATCAAAATGTACTATTCGATCGTTTTGTGAATTTTATGACAGCTTGAAAAACAGTGACTGATTGGACCGAGTGGAGTGATATCGTCTGTGCAACAGAAACGAGGGAAACGGCAACAAACGAGGCTTCCGTGAGATCGAATTGGAAGTGACCGCAAGGAAAGTGTCTGTCTGTGTGTGAAAGTCATAAAGTAAAGAGACACTAAGGATTTCAAGAGAAACATCCGACCAGCCACTGTCGGGTAGGTAGGTAGGTAGGTTCCCGGAGTCTGTGGTTCCGTACTCGATATTTAACAGGGATGTAAGGAATTCGTATATATTTGTGCAGATGGACAGAAATCACAATTCGGATGGAGATGCAGAACTGGCGTCGGAAAAAAATACCGTCAGACACACGTCTTTGGGACGAATGAAATCAACTACAGGTAGCAGGAGAGTTGCTAGGTGATGAGACTGCTGGACCTTTCAGTGTGAGAAACAAACATTTTGGTGCATCCATAGAGGTCACAGATTTACATTATTCGAAAAGAACCTATTCGATGTTCTCGGAATTCTACGGTGACACAAGAAAACGGTATCAGAATTAAATTGAAGTCCTTCGTTGAAGAATATGGGTGGGCGGGGGCAGAGTTGGCGCGGGTGGTCACAGTACACAAAAACAACCAGCCTCCGTTTTCTAGGTACAGATGAGATGGAACAGACCAACCGCTATCTACACGGATCCAGGATCAAGGTGGAAGTAGGTGATAAATCATTCAGAAGAAGTATATCTGGACGAGGTCAGAACAAATCGGCCACGTCAACCGGGAGTTCGGATATTTTGGTGTTGTAGAAGGTTTCCAGTTCCTTCAAAGTACGTTTGTCTGCGAGAGTGACAAAATTGATCGCCACTCCTTTCCGGCCAAATCGACCGCCGCGACCGATTCTGCAAATAGTAGTGAGTGAGGCAGTTAATGTAGGTGAGATGTTTAGCAGAGCAAAGGGCTAGGATTATGTGACTTCCGAAATGAGGGTTACCATTATTTCGGCAGTCGAGCTCAACTGCCGCTCGATAAACGAGCCAAAGGCATCAGAGGTAACGTTGATTGACTGTGCGAAATAACCACACGTCGATACCATATCGTGACTAGGTCAATTTCCCAGATAGACGGGGCCAACTTTCGAACGTAGATATAAGAAAGCACAAAAACGGTTTCTTGATAGGATACACTACTTATAAGGCTGCTAATAACCTCGACAGAAGGGGTTCGTCGATCTTGGGGCTCATCAAATAAGTTTAAAAAAAAAAGATAACGTTAACAGCAACACAGCTTGCAATTCACTATTTCATGTGAACACGTAACCCAAGCAACTTTTTTGCAACGTGAGCCTCATAGATGTCGTAGAAAGTAAATCCAAGCCTATTCCATATATATGCGCTAGCCGACTCCCGACAAGCCGTCCATGGTTTCAGCATACAGGAGTTTTTGTAAATCTACATGAAATCTCAGCTGATCGTCTAGAGGATACCTTCGGAGGTCAGCAATCATTGCAAAAACCGGTTAAGCGACAAGATTCACGTGTTTCAAACGGGGTTTCAAGTTCTCAGGGAGTAAACGTACAGGAGTCATGGGGTTTTGTATTTGAAGGGTAGATTTGTTGCCGAGAGGTATGTTGCGAAGCTAGACAGTCTGTTGGCAAGTCCCAACAGACAGTTGGAATATACATCTGCCCAGCTTACTTTGTGCCAAAGAATAACGGTATTCATACAGCGACCAGGGTTTGCGCCCCATTCAGTACGGACACAGAGCTATCTATACCTGTAAACGAACTGCCATTCTATTTTTGCGTAGGCAGTTGTCCGAAAAAATTATACAACGAGATGGTCTGTGGGTGCAGTTATTTCGTTTGCTGTGACAGCAATGGTTCTCCAATATGTTGAACAACTTTATTGACTAACATTATTGACCAATAGTATTCTTCGTACAGAGCCTTATAGTATGTGTTTTGCTTTTGTCTTTTCGAACGTCCCAATCAATCAGTCAATCAAAGATCAGTGTTGGCACTGATGCTTCACTGCCGTACAAC
>NW_008751759.1:1098054-1105399 GCF_000715545.1 Opisthorchis viverrini
GAGATGCCTTTTTGACGCCACAAGTGACGCAAATTAGCAAACGTGATTCGAGCCTTTGAGATTCTTGCACTGACTTCATCAGACACACTTGTGTCAAAGCTAATACAAGGTACATCAAGTTTCCACAATCTCCAGTGATTCTCCTTGAATAGGAAGTGGGTATGTTCGTAGACGGCAAGTTCTGAAGCACAACTTTGCACTTTGAAAGTGCAGGGCGCATGCCAAAGGGTGGTATGAGGGTGGTCACTTTATTCAACAAGGCTTGTGCTTCGCTTTGATCTTCAAAGACGAGGGCGATGTCATCTGCATACTCCAGAACGACAAGGGTTTTGAAGACCGTCGAGCGTTCACCTCCGTACTTCATCAATGATGAAGTTGAACAAGAATGGAGAGAGTGGACATCTTTGTCTGATACCACTTTTGGTAGGGAAGCTTTTGGAGAGCTCACTATACACTATCACCCGCCCACAAGTATGTGAATATAGGGATCGGATTATGTTTTACAAACTTCTGGGGCATAACCTGTTGAGCAAGTGTAGCTGACAGCACTGACCGACCGACAGAATCAAACGCACCCTTGAAGTCAAAGAATACCAAGATTGTGGGTCGTCTGTACATGTGGCGTTGCTCTAACACCTGACGGAGTGTGAAGATGTGATCAACGCAGCCTCTGCCCGGACGAAATCCCGCTTGATTCTTACGAGTCAAGGCTTCGCATGCCACCGTAAGACGACGAATAATCAGTGCCGTCTACTGTGTGCTGATTGAGATATATCATGCTGTAAAGTGCTGCAACGAGTGAAAGTCTATTTCAGTGACTATCGCATCACTCACTAGGCAGAAAATCTCACCAGGATGAGAGGAGGACTATTTCGACACTTGGTTTGACAACAACTCAATGACGACATCATTTCGATTGGCGACGAAGCGTTTGGGATTCAACTGCCCAGCTCAGCGAACAAACCAATGACCGATAGTTGCACCATAAATGCTGACGGCGGGTGTGGCGACGAAGCGGGATTCAACTGCCCGCCCAGCTGAACAAACCAATGACCGATAGTTGCACCATAAATGCTGACGGCGGGTGTGTATGTGTGCGTGAAGGCTAATTTCTAAGTGTGTATGGACAAGGGAGAAAGGACTGAGAAGCACTAGTCTAACAGAAATCAGCGTGTTCACTCACCGATGAATGTAGTTCTCCAGTGTATTTGGGAGATCAAAGTTGATCACGAGTGAGACTTGTTGAACATCGATTCCGCGGGCCAACAGGTCAGTACTGATCAAAACTCGACTGGACCCACTCCGGAACGCAGTCATGATGTTGTCTCTCTCGGCCTGCTCCATATCACCATGCTTTGCGCAGGGGTGATAAAAAGGGAAGAAAATTCGTTTGGTGAACAGAAGAACAGAATGCAACAGAACTGCCGCAGGAAAATAGTACTGTAACGCTATACTAATTATTGTAAATTCCTTCATCATACAGGGTAAATAGGCTTCTGATGGAAGCTCCTCACATTCCAAGAGGGCTGTAAGACGAATTGCCAGTCAGTTTACTGCAGCCCATCTTGAATGGGCTGCAACACAGGAAATTCACCTTCGGATAAAGAGCTAACCCCGAGTTGTTTTGTTCAGGCCACATACCTCGTACGTCGGATGACCAGGGTTCTTTTCTATTGATAAAGTCCTGAGTTGAAGTCCGTCAAGGACGCGAAAGCCTTAGTCTACAAATTCAGTTACGTTGATGGCTGCTGTCTCCCGGTAGGGACCCTGAAGTACCACGTGCCGTCAACCCTGAAGTGTTTCAAACCAATTCCTTCAATGCAAGTCTGTCCCTACCTGTTCATCTACCATGGCGGAACAAAGAGATATGGCGGATAGAATCAAAATACGTGGGTTAAAGTTGACAATAGGTATTATACACTCAACCCCTTAAGTCCAGATATAGGAACAATGAGACCCAACTCAACTACGCCCAATTCAGAGTGGTAGAAGCAGAGAGGCAGCCAACCCTTGACCTGGCAAAGGGGTATGAAAGACATTATGAAACGTTTGGGTGCTGTCGGTGCTACTCGCCTTTCAAGATGGGAACCGCGTGATCCTCACTGCGCCTGGTTGGAGACAAAGTAATATACGGCTGCTAATCGATATCGATGGCGTTTTTGTTGTCAAATTCTACCCAGATTGCCTGAATAGGTGTATTGAAGTGCATGAACCTTGCAATGATTGTCACTTAGTGCACTTTTACACGTTTCCTTAAAATGAGGCTTTCAAATATATCGTGGTTGTACGGCAGCGAAGTATCAGTGTTGAACAATGATGTCATGTTGTCGACGAGGATGATGAGGTCCCCCCTTGACTCCTGTTCAATTGTGAGAAAATGTTCAGCTCACTTTCGGTCCCAAAAAGCGCTTGCACAGTAATCCATCAAGAGGAACTATAACGTGAAAGTGAGCTGACTCTCTTTTGGAGCTGAGAAGACCACTGTCTCAATCCCGTCACGAAGAGACTAGACCTTACCGTGGTGTGACGGTTTGCGCACCTCAATGATCCATTGAGCTAGGCTGGGGAGTATCCCCGCGGCACTCACATAGTTTCTCATACCAGGTTGGTCAGTGGTTAGAGGCCTGACGAACACAGTCTCCCGGCCCTCTAGCTTGGGGGTTGAAACATGTGGCGACTTGTTCCGTAGAAATGGTAATGCGTTTGCATTTCCTGCCAAACACCGTTACCTTGCGGTTAGGCTCTTGAGCCACCTTAACTCTTTTCTTTACAATGAGGCTTTGAAATAAGTCATGGTTGTACGGCAGTGAAGCATCGGTGTTGAACACTGATGATGCCATACTGTCGATGATGATGAAGATGATGACTGTCTGAATCGTAGCTGAGGAGTAAGGCTGACGTGGGCTAGTCTGGGGAAGCCTCCTTCCAGAGGGTCTCTCTTTGGGGGTTAATATACACTAGAGCCCTCAATATCCAGAGCGGATTCTTAATTCTTTATGCTCTACACACCTGAACACACAATCAAGCAACGCGGGTAGCAGTGGACACGCGCCGATACGGTCATGACTGGTTAGTGTTTCACCGCAACAACAAAAAAAACACAGTTGTTTTACATGAGAGCGGAAGAAATAGATACAGTCCAATCAGTCAGCCACAAACAGCTGGATTCCAGAATGCATGCGGAAAAATGCATGGTCAAGCATGCAGTGTACTTTGAGCAAAGTATGCTATCGTTTTTTGTCACACACCACAAGGCGGTTACCAGCACACATGTGAGAAAAAACTGACAGCGTAATCAATACACAGGTTGTCTGTGCATAAATGAGCGAGCAAATGGTTTTGGTGACGAGGAAAATACGTCTGAGTGGTAGCTGTTGGTAATACCCGTAAAATGGGATAAACCCATTCTATGTTGTGAAGAACATGAGGAGAGCAAAGAGTGGAGAGAGCTATCTATGAAAATTGTTCGAGCCATATGTTAACACCAGAATACGGAAATACAGGAAGTGTTGCCGTAGGACAAAAAACAGGTGTATTCGGACACTAGGTTCGGAACCGATAGTTTGATGTGTGATCGAAGTGAGCCCAACTTACCATCGCGGAGACAATGAAATCCCGCTCAGTCAACTCCTGTGTGAGCCATTCAACCTTTCGTCTCGTGTTGCAGAATATCACAGCCTGTGTGCAAAGGTGTATCGGACACTAGGTTCGGAACCGATAGTTTGAAGTGTGATCGAAGTGAGCCCAACTTACCATCGCGGAGACAATGAAATCCCGCTCAGTCAACTCCTGTGTGAGCCATTCAACCTTTCGTCTCGTGTTGCAGAATATCACAGCCTGTGTGATGGCAATGGTCTGGTACAGATCACACAGTGTTTCCAGTTTCCATTCTTCCTGTTCGACATTGACGTAAAACTGTCGGATTCCTTCCAAAGTGAGCTCTTCCTGCTTGACCAGAATACGAACTGGATCGACCATGAAGTGTTTGGTTACTTCGAGTACTTCGTCGGGAATAGTTGCTGACAGGAGTATGACCTGAACGGGTGAATAGAACGAATGGGAACGATGTGAATAGTACACTCGTCCGCATTGTGTCACAGTCCCCACAGGCAACTATGAAGTGTCACCTAATTCTTTGTCTGCCTATGCTGTACGATGCGTAGTAAAACAGCCCAAAAAGAGAGGATAATTCTTCTGGAGGAGACACACGAGAATTCAAGAGGTCCCCTATGGTCCCTAAATTCCAGACTCACTCCAAGTGAATAACCGGTTTGACCATTGATGTCACCAGAGCATTGCCCAAATCCGGAGGAACATCGGATCAGCAGTCCTGAAGTACGTCGAACGCTATTCAGGAGAAATAACTCACCCTCGATATATGAACTGATCACACTGCATAGGTTGCGCTGGCTTGGCCACGTGGTGTGTATGCCAGTCGACCGACTTCCTCGAAGGGTTCTTTTCGCACAACAACGCGAAGGGTGGAAACGACCCAGGGGATGTCAAACAATGACTTGTCAGCCAATTATAAAAGCCATTACCAGCGAACTCAGCTGCGCTGGTCATTGCGGTCTTCATGGATGGTGACCCAGAGATGGGCCATATCAATGGTTAGAGACATTGTCAGACATGGCCCAGTCGCACCCTCAATGGCCCCCATGTATCCAAGCTATTGCCTTCAACGCATAGCTCCTTTTCCAACCCCAACCCCCCACTTGACAGCCCACTGACAGTGCTGGATTTATGCACCAATTTATGAGCTCCCGCCTCCAATGCACAACTACCTACCCCCCCCCCAAATCATCGGTGAACGAAACTGCCGCAGCTACAACCACTGTACGACGAGCATGCGGTTATTACGGCTGACAATGGGAACAAATCACTGTTCCGATAAGGGATGAAGGTGGGGTAATGAACGGGTAAAACTAATCGAGTTCTTCGTTGTAACATCGTTTTTTGGTACTTTATCAGAATAAAAAATTGAAGTGAAGCACCTTGTGTTGTAGCTTCTTGTCGAGTTCACAGGGTTCGCCACGAAACATTGGTATATACCAATCACAGAGTAGAAAATCTGTGACGAGGTATTTCGACGAAGACATCCGTTGCTGGAACATTGCGGAACTCGCGCAGGACTTTCTACAAAAGACAGGGCTACATATAGCAGCCAGGTCGACCAACTGCATTTGCTTCACTGACCTGACTACATGTTTACCCTTCAGTTGAGAAATAAAACACGGCAGTGCGGTCGCGATTCGACCCATCAGCTATCTCTACGACGTTGGCAAATCAGCCAACCCAAAAGATGGAGATTGCAACGCTTCATGTGTAAGAGCTTTTTAGGATCCAGCTACATCTATCCTAAGAAAGTCCTATTAAACTTCATGCCCAATGACTGATACACATATCATCCGTGAGTGCCGCCGATTTGTCACAGCATAAAGTCTCACTACTCATGAGTAGACGAAGTGTGACAAGGTCAACAACACGGCCGTTTGCGTTTAGTTCCGTCCAAGTAATCCGATTCAGTGAGTAACAACACAAATAACATGTACTAATCTCCCGAAGATATACCACTGCGAGAATAGAGATAGACTTTTCGCCAGTTCAACATGGTGGAGAAAGACAACAACGGACTTTTTAAAACGCGAAACAGACTTTCCGTTTTGGAGCGGATTACTGTAGCGATCCAACCCTTGGCGGACGTTACGCCCGACTATGTACTGTACACATAACTACAGGCATCTTCCTCCCGATGAGAACAACCATGCTGAATACTTCAAAACGGGTTTCTACACGGAACCCCTTAGAAAATATCTTCAAAAAGCGGGCCAAGTGCTCCCAATGGCCCGCGATGCTTTTCTCCGGAGGGGTAATTCTACACCGTAAATTTTGATACACTTTCTGATTCTTTTTCATGGCTTCGGTCTGGGATCCATTGCTTACATAACAAGGTTTCAGCTGGATGACATGTACTCAACAATCCACCATCAAGAAACAATACTAACCTGGACATCGTGTTTCAAACACCGGAAAATCTCCTGGATCTGGTCTTTGAACCCCATACTAAGCATTTCATCGGCTTCATCCAAGACAAAGATACGAATTGAGTCGGTGCGTAGAGATCCTCGACGAATCATGTCCAGCACGCGACCCGGGGTGCCCACGACGATTTGTTGACCCATTTGTAAACGTTCCATGTCCGTCGAAACTTGCGTCCCACCGATACAGGCATGGCATGTGATGTCCATATAGTCGCCTAGGGCAACTACGACCTGAAATGGATGAGGGGATTAATGTGTGGGATAAAAGTCCTTCAGTAGCTCCAACCTTTTATCAGTGAGGTATGCCATCTGAGGCGGACCATTTGTCAGCATGAGATGATCCACAGTATCGAAAAAATAAAAACAAGAGAGAGAACCAAGGCTAAACCAACAAGACACAAGTTACATTCAGCCAAAATCATGCGAAAAAAGCTTTCAGATAGGACATCCAGCTTGAATGAAGTTAAATAAAGAATTCACCTGCGAAACACTGGAAAAAAACGATAAGTTTCTGCGAATTACGCGCTATTCATATCACGCAAAAGGGAGCAGCTAATGGAAATCGTTTCAACATGGAAAGACGATAGGAAACGAATTTATGCACTATGCCGTGGTTGGCATATCTTTTGAGCGACAGGGCTAGACACTCCTTCAAAGGTCGGATCACATATAAACCAAGAGTCCAGATATCGAAAAAAAATCACTCATCGGGGGAGGGTTTGAGATTGGCCACAGTTGCCGGAAATTTACACGCCGTTCACACGCGGTCCCCACAATCTCCGTTTCAACCGGTACGAGTGGCAGAAAAACGGCTATGGGGAAGATCATCTGTCGAATTTAACATAGAATTTGCGCATGTAAAATTAGGTTCCCGTGAATCGGGATAGTACAGTACACTATAGCATGATATAGTGTGAAATTTGCGCATGTAAAGTTAGATTCCCGTGAATCGTGTCGATACTATCATGGTACGGGACAGTACAGTACACTATAGCATGATATAGTGTGTTGGTAGGATGAGGAGAATCGGGAATTTTTGTGGAGATTTCGTCAAGTAAGTGAAGCCAATCTATGCTGAAAAGCCGAGAAGCGTTTCATGCTTATTTGGAATCATCAGCAGTGCGCATCTCACGAAACTCTGCAGAGTCTCGAACCCACGACCTCCTAGTTTGAACACCTAACCTTTCGGCCACGAGCGCCTGATCAGCAGTGTGATTAACTCGCACTTAGACAGGATATAGCGAGCAACGACTTCTCAGATAGAATTTTCGCATATCGGGTGAAGTTTATTCTTCCACTGAGCT
>NW_008751759.1:1105412-1115226 GCF_000715545.1 Opisthorchis viverrini
TGGGGATTTCGTCCTGTAAGTGAAGCCAATCTATGGTGAAAAGCCGAGGAGCACTGGACAGCTGTTTCATCCTTATTGCGCATCTCACCAAACTGCGGAGAGTCTCAAACACGCGACCCCCTGGCTAGTAGTTTGAACATATAGTATATTACACAGCACAGTGTAGTAGTAAAGTACGATCGGTTTCAGACATTCATCTTCCACGGCGTTGTAACAGAATGTTTCATTGCAAGTCTTTCTTATACATGGATTTATTCCTGCTACATAATGGCGCGATCGAGCTAGCCGAGGGCTGTGGTGTGCAGTCTTTCGAAAGCAGGTAGCTTAGAGTGGGGCGGCGTTGAAACGGGAACCTTTTAGTGAGACACGTTTGATGGGATGACTTCCAAAACTGTTTGACAATGTATCACCCAAACTGAGCTGTTCCACTGCACCTGTCAGTCGCTCAAGAATGACCATTTTTGTATAAACTTCTGTGGGGACATCTAGGTCTAGGATGACAACTGGGACGGCCTAGCACATGGAGATTGCTTACATTTGGGACAGCCTAAAGCGGCCTGAGGATTCTACAACAGTGCACGCGCACTAAACAGAGAGTCTTCTGACTTGCCCATGACCCTGCTCTGTAACCTCATCTACGCAAGGTCGATTGTAAGTAGTGTGTGACAGGTAACCACGGTGCGTCTCTCACGAATCTCTTGGAAGCTAGGGACTATGGCTTTCGAGCATTATTAGCTGCTAGGCAGCAAATCGCAGCCAGACAGGATATAGCTCTGTCACTTTCCAGTCGTGTGAGACCGATTAGTTCAAATTATTTTTCAACATAGAATAAATTCACTTACTGGATGAAATCTCCATTGGAACTTTGGGTTGCAGAATCTGCTGAGTTTGCGTGCACAGCATCCTCGTTCTCCTATTTACACATTTTGGTGCGATTGTCGCGTTTATTCTACACTCAAGGGAAAAACCGGTTCATCCGTTTAAAAGCTATCAGCGTACCAGCTAGCGTGCATCTTCAGCCGTGCATACATTTGATATCCGGCCATCTGCTATACGAGACGGACTTAATAGCTGTTCATCGGTCAACTCAAACAGCAATCCCTGGGTCTTTGTTCAAGGTGTCGGGATACCCACAAAAGCGGTTCCAGTAGGAACATCTTTTCCACTTTAGATATGATAACTGATTTGCGTTCCGCCCGCACTGATCGAGAAGTCATAACAAGGACGAGTTCGCATGCCGTATAAGCAGATTAGGGCAAGAACTTTCGCCGATGGCGAGCTGAATAGGAACCGGAGGCCACTGGTTCTGCAGAACTGGTCGCACTTGGAAGAAAAGAGCACCGCCCAGTCGAGAGTGATGTGAAAACAAATTTCGTCCTTCAACCAAAATGGAATTGCTTAGCTCTGGTATTTTTCTGTAGCATAGCTACCATACAATCATTGGCAAGCCTGAGAACTAACGCATGACAACATCCAGAAGGGAGTTTGAGTTGAGAACCTTTTGCCCAAGAACCCGAGTCACACACTACCCACGCTATAATGAGCTAGACCATTTTACAGTCCTGATGGGCATGATCCGAGATTCAAAACGGACTTACGGTCTGAATTTGTTTGGCCAGCTCCCGCGTCGGAGCCAAAACGAGAGCTTGACAGCGTGGATCTGCGGTGTTGATTTGCTGAAGCATTGCAATACTGAAAGTGGCAGTCTTTCCTGTGCCTGACTGAGCCTGAGCTATCACATTACGACCCTCAATAGAAGGAAGGATCGCTCGCTGCTGAATGGCAGACGGCTTTTCGAAACCATAGGCAAATATACCACGAAGAAGACCCTCTTTAAGATTCATGCGGTCAAACGAATCACAGCAAAAATCGTAATTGCTATCAATATCATCATTGTGATGATCCATTGGAACTGGAGAGGCTGAAATAAGAGATATAGTCGAAGCTAATGATTTGTGAAGATGGCCGAGGACGCGGACAACTTTACTGTTCAGCACCACGGCAAAAAGCCAATGTCTAATGGAAGAGAACGAAACGGCGACAATATATACACACTGATCAAATGTGAAGGATACAGCGATGCAAATGTGGAAGGGTTGATGGCACGAGGGATCAGTGCCTTTGCAAAGGAATGGTGAGGTCAAATGGTTTTATTCGGTGAGTGCATGTTCCGCAGTCCTGGGGAAACACGAGGGCTACTAAGACCATAAACAAGGCAATTAACAAAGGAGCAATGGGTTATTCTGAGAATTACAAATGTAAGCCGGTTACAAAATGCTAACAGTGCAAGAGGGCGAACTGTGAAAGCAACATAAATGAGCGGAGGGTTCGGAGTTAGATAAGTGAGAAATGGAGCTAAGGAGCAAATAGTCACGACTTGTTTCATTGTGTCAGTCAATTAGCTAAGAACCAATGGCTTCAGGGTGGAAAAATTCTGACAATCACACGTTTACAAGATATGAAACCTCGGATTAACAACCCAGCATACTGCCACAGCCATTATGTGAAATCCTACCTTTAACATCGACAGCAGATTAGCGAATCTTACAGTACAAAGTGAGTACAACACGTCACTGAGAGAGCATACAAAGGTAGATCCAGACATGAAAGTGACCGATTCCTAGCGCGAACACACAGATCGGTGCTTGTAAGAGTCTTCTGATTCCCAAATGGCCTGTACCTGCTTCTAATTGGTATCACATCATGTTTCTTTCATGAGGAATTTTTCAGTCTGAAGTAAAGTGCGGCTTTGTGTGGCGATGGTGGTCGTCATTGTGTGGCTAGAACTATATGCACCCTGCTCTAGTGATTGGTTCTTCAAAACAAGAGACAAATTAAAGCTAATTCAGTTGCACTACAGTGCTGAAGCTAATACAATCTGATTTGAGTGCAGACTACTTCCAAGTAGTTAATTTTACAACGAAGTTGCATCATTGGTGTTGTCTGCTGCGTGTATAAACAAAGCAGTCAACATAGGTTGAGTTTACATTATCGGTGCATAAATACATGTGTAGCAATCTTCCTTAGCCTCCATTATAGGTACATAGTTGTGATTTTTAGTTGAGTTACATGGCTGTCAGTCAAGCACCCATACATGGAAGGGAGGACGATTAGGACTCTTGAACAAAGTTTTGCTCAAGGTAGCGGGTGGTTCTCAACATACTGCCGCAGTAGTATGAGTTATTTTAAGCTGTCGTACCTGTTTCAACCCCAAATCTATAGGACCGGAATGTTTTGTTCATCAAACTTGTATTCGCTGATCAACCTAGTATGACAAACTCTTGTGGGTGAGAGTGAAACTCCCCAATATAGCCCAGTGGGTCATCGAGTTACACAAACCACCACATGAGGTTCCAGTCTCTTGAATCTATCCCTTAACGGCTATATCAGGATAACGTGTCGTTCTTTATACCACAGAGGGCGAGAATCAACTCAAGGGTCAAAATAGGCGTTACATACACAACAAATTCCCACCCGGAAAATGCAACACCGCATGCAGTGTAAATGATGAGGTCGCATTCTAAAGTATCACCAACCCAGGGATACTTATTCAAGTGGAATCACATAACACAGTTACGACTACATTCTGCCTAGCATTTTGAAGAGACCAGGTAATGTTGAACACCTACAGGAAAGCAATTTCCTGGACCAGTCTCATTTTAGTTTATGAGCAAAAGCAATGCACCTGATTTTAGTTGGGTCCATCTTGAAAGGGTGTTTGGGCAAACAACACAAACATCGTCACCTCTTTCACACCTTTCTGCAAAGTCATACGTCATCCACCTTGCATTTGGCGCCATCCAGAAGGAGGCATGAAGAACAACATTCGTCTCGGCAAACAATGCTTTGGCATGCGTAACACATAGCTGAGCCACCGTAGTTGACAGTGCTGGATGTTTTCTGCGACTGGAGCACCTGCTGCACAACCAAGTTCCCGTTTTCTGATTACCTCGTTGCAACTTCGTCGACGCTATCCGACAGCAGTATGGCTTCTGAGACATCAGTGTTCGTGAACCTGAAGACACTTCACATCATCTGACCGCAGAGGCAATGACGCGCAACCATATACCAACGGAGCACTTTCTGTAGCCTGTTACACACGACCAACAAGGTTCATCCATATGCCTTTTTAACACCACAGGTGACAAATTACGTGATTCGGGCCTTTGAGATTCGTGTACACGCATTGCCGTTCGAGCTAATACAACCACTGTGATCCGTAAAAATTTCCACAACCTCCAGTTGCTGAGAACGCTTTCGGAGATAGCATTTTCTGAAGTATCATTACGCACTTTGTAGGTGCATGCCAAAGGACGGTAGTATGGAGGTCAGTTTAGTCAACAGAGCCTGTACTTCACTTGGTCTGCAAGGACGCGAACAATGTCTCTGTGTACTCCAAATCAACAAAGTTCGTGCAAGTAACGCTCTAAAATCCGAGGTTTTGAAGGTTTTCTACCATTCGTTTCGTTGGTTCATGGATGACGAGGTGCACACTGAGAAGCATGGTTGACCCGAAAGGCCGAAGAAATAGAAGATGCAGAAAATGCCAAAAACATCCGCAAATTACACCACTTGAGTAGTTCGAGTGGTCCCTGGAAGCCTGTCAGCGAAATTATCAGGGACCACAATGACTCCCTGATATCCAGCAAAGGTTTGAACCGCTGGGCGAGGCACTTCGAACACCAATGCAGCTCGCCGCCTACTACCTCCACTCCGGAATCCTGGCTTTCAACAGAGAGGCAGACTGTGAATTTGGAGCTTTCTTCAACCTCAGAAGTGTCTGAGTGTATATATCTACCAAAGCATCATCGTGCTTCCGGTCCTGACGACCTTCCACTTGCTCTGTTCAAGGATGGCGGTGTTCCTCAGTCAGTACCTGGCTAGCCTGTCTGTCTATCCGCGAGACAGACTACCCCAGGCAACTAATGTGAAAAGACACTAGTGCCCATTTTCAAAAAGGGTATTCGCAAAGAATGTGGTAACCACCGAGTTGTTAGTTTGACTCATTTTGTGGCAAGGCTTCTGCCTCCTTCGTCTTAGGGAGGCATGCGAAACCTTGACTCGTGAGGGTCAAGCGGGATTTCGACCAGGTAGAGGCTTCGGCGACTACATCTTCACACTCCGTCAGAAGCTGGAGCAACGCCACATATACAGACGAGCCACACTCATGGTATTCCTTGACTTCAAGGGTGTGCTCGATCCCGTCAATCCGTCAGTGCTGTTAACTACACTTGCTCAAAAGGGTATGTAAACCTAAGTCGATCCTCGTATTCGCACAGATCTGGGGGTGAGTGAATGGTGAGCTCTTCAAAGCTTTTCCAAAGAAAAAGGCGTCCGACAAGGAGACCTCTCTCTCTCCATCCTTGTTTAACTTTGCCGTGGATGGAATAATGAAGGACGCCACAAGGTCTTCAAAACCCCAGGGTACATGTCGTTGTTGGTGAAAACCTTGTCAATCTGGAGTACGGAGAGGACATCTCTCTTATCTTTGAAGACCTAAACACAGCACAAGCCCTGTTGAATAGACTGACCACCGTCATACCATCTTTCGGCATGCGCCTAGCATCTTCGAACTGCAAAGTCATGCCTCGAAATGTGCAGTCTCTTAACATATCCCTTATAATTCAAGGAGAATTATTGGAGGTTGTGAAGAATTCTACATAGCTCGGTAGTTGTGTTAGCTCTGACCGAAATGTGTCTGATGAAGTCAGTGCAAGAATTCTGAAGTCCGAATCGCGTTTGCTAATTTGCGTCACATGTGACGTCAAAATGGCATACCACTGGGTTTTAAGGGTCACGTGCATCAGACTACAGCAAGGGCTGTGTTGTTGTATGGCGGTCTTTGCCGACAGATGATGTAGACCTCCGGTGCCTCAGAAGCGTTGCTGGCTTTGGATAGTATCAACAGGCACAGAAAGGGTGTTTCAGCTGAACGATGCCATCATAAATGAAGCAGGTTGAGGGGTTGGGAGGTGAGGAAGGTTCGTCAAACATTGTATCAAAAAAGGGAGGCCGGTAGTAGGATAAATGGGTTACGACAACAGTATGACGAAGGTGGCGATTGCGTTTTGGTAGCCTCCAATGTAACTTTTACCAGACTTGAATGGGATCGGTAGGGTTAATTACGACGATATGGTATGCCAAACAAGTCGGAGACTGACAATGATACAGGCTGGAACAAATCCGTTACAGATACCAAAGACAACCTGATAATGAAGCATAGGGCAGTGAACATTAGGGCTGGAGACGTCTCATTCAAGCTCGTGTGCCCGATGACTGAGGTAAAAGCTCCATGTGGAGGGAAGTGATGCATGGAGTTATTTGTGAAAAAGCCAAGTAGCGATTATTCAGGCCGAAGTGCTATGGTTCCAATGATGCACACAGAGGGAATTTGCGGTCTCCAAGGCCTAGTCTAACAGGCGACTAGCCGCCAAGCTGTGGGGATTTTGCCCAATGAGGCACTCCGACTGACGTCAGCATGCTACGGCGGATGCGGTAAGTCGAGTTCAAGGTTGTATGTGAGCTGGGATACCACATGGAGGACTGAAAGGGTCTTCAACCGAAGCGTTTAGCTCAAAAGCCTGACCGAAAACAGGGTTTGATGGTTCGAGACCACTAGAGTAATCAAATTTTAAGCGTGACTTGCCACACTTGTTCCAAACCTCAAAACAGGGGGTAGGAGACTGTGGATGCCGCATGGGTATCCTGCAATGCAGCTCAATGATTTACTGAAGTGCGCAAGCCGCCATGCCAGGAGGTCCATCTCTTCGCGATAGCATTGAGCAAAACATGCTGAATGAAAATTCAATCAACCTACTCATCTTCCCCACCACTGGGATTGTTTAAGGTGCCAGTCTAGGATTTCTGCTTTTCTGATTCGTGTGGTCGTCTTTTCTCACACACAGTCAAGGTCTGCTTCGACGGACTATTAGAAAACTGTATTTCATGTAGACACGAAACAAGAGTGGTGGCATCTTCCTCTGGATGACTAAGAGTCCTATGAAGGTGAATTGGCAAAGGACTACATCACGCACACTGGGAATGGGCCAGGATACATTATGAGACCGGGTACCTGGTCCTCTCTAGGGATCCTTCGAAATCTATTGCAAAAAGTTGGCCCGAAAGGCGCTTGGTTACTTTGAATGCACCTTCCGCCGCATTATCCGGACGGATTTACCTACGCTGTAGAGCCGTCACGAAGAGCCTGCACCTTACCGTGGGTGTACCTCCAGGACCCATTCAGGTATACTGGGTGTTCATGCGGCATTCGGAGAGTCGCTTATACCAGGTTGGTCAACGGATAGGATTCCAACGAACAGTCTCCTGGATCTCCATGTTGGGGGTTGGAATACATGGCGAATTTTTCTGTAAAAATTGAAATACACTTGCATCCCCCGCCAAACGCCGCTGTCTTGAGATCAAGCTTTCGAGCCAAAGGTTGGTTGAGGACCATAATCGTCCTCCTGCTTAGGTGTCCCGGAAAGATCCACGTCTACGTACAGCCATGGATTGCACAAATGCGAATAAACTGATACCAAATCGGCTGTTGATTGGTGACACCAGCTGGGTAACTTTACCTACTGCATACAGCAGGGCGGTTAAGCGAAATCAGGCTAATGCTGACGCATCCTTCTTCCTCTTTCAATAATCTTTTCTCCCCCCCCCTCCCCACCCTACTAATAAATATCATTGTAGGCCCAGCAGTTACGACGTCTGACTCCGATCGTCCAGCACCGGCTTTGTAGGCAACATCTGCTAGTCCTCCGGCACCCAGATGGCCAGGTATCTAGCTATCGGTACTGCTGACCGTCCATGATGGGACCAAATGATTCCGATTGCACCTGGTTGGAGATGCTGCAAGATATAGCTGCTGAAGGACGACATTTGAGTTTTTGTTGTCAGTTTCTATCCGGATTAAATGCGTGAGTATATGGAGACGTAAGCACCTTGGAATGATTGTAGTAAGCTGGCACTAAGTCCATTTCCCACCCACCTTTATTCATTTTTCCAAAATAAGGCTCTCAAATAAATCATGATTATGCGGCTGCGAAGCATCAGTGCTGAACACCGATGTCATACTGTCGATGATGAGCCTAGGTCAGGCTATCCCTTGAATACGCGAACTGCGCCGGTTACTCAGGACTCAAGCTATGCACTTTGTTCGGCATGATTAGAAGCGCCTACGAAGCTGGTTGTCGTGTTCAAATTCACAGATGAGGAAACACACATCTTCTCCGCAGATCGTTTAATGTGGAGTTCAGCTGACGCACGCCTAACATCGTCCGCTTTGTGTTCGTCGGAGCCTTCAACGGTTGCTGTGTGCAGGAAATCCATTTGTGTACCTCTCAATGCTTTGGTGAAACTGAAAAGTGAGAGGTATTCACTTTAAGGTGAAAACCACTCATAGATCAGCGAATAAAACAAACGCGGTTTGGAAGAGTAAAAAGCCCAGTTGATGGTAAAAAAAAATAAAATCAGGCGGTGGTTGCAGGCGACGCACCGCAGCGTGCAGAATTACGCTCCGGCGCGCGCGCATTTCAAATACGGCTGCAGCTAGTCACAGTCATTGTTCGACCGCCTTCCGGTCAATTTTTACCACTGATCATATAATGCGCAGTGAAGACACCTCAGAGGTTCTTCAGGACCAGGGTCCGATTATTCCCGCTTCGGGTATTTCGTGCGTAAACCGACCTCACGACCGCAGCCCTCACCACTACACCTAACACTAAGTTAAAACTACTTTTAAATTATTGTTCCCTGAGTCCTCATTTTTCAAAGCTTCCTGCCCGGACTTGAAACTTTAATAAGCCGTGTTGAGAACTTCTCAGTTGTTCCAATCAGGTGAACCGAAGCCATGGAATGAATGGGACAGACCCGGTCCGGAAGCCCTGGGCGGAGGCCCCGGAACCATGTTCTGTTCCGTGGACCAGTACAAATTTAGCTCGTGCGATTAACGTTCTTTTTTTGGGGAAGCGCCACTCCGGGCTCTGATTGGTCAAAAGTTCAGATCAGACAAAATCTTATTCTAAGGCCTACTGCGGGATAAGTTCCAGTGGCACAAACGGCAGGCTACTCGATGCGCAGAAAGCGCAGTTTGTGAGTTTACCCGGATGGTTCATTTCAAAACGCCTAAGGACAGACTACTGACAACTTTCACCTATCCCAAAAGATTGTGACAGCTGTCGACCAGAACCAATGACTAGGCAAAACGGTTCGGTATGTTTACTGCACAGCATGAGGCGAAAATTCTCTTGATCCCGGGGGATCAATATGGTAGCCATCAGGTTCGTTCAAAGAACGTCAGTGCTGGCCCCGCCTCGCGGTATTCGGTGAATGGAGCCGTACCGCAGGAAACTGACGTCTTCAAGGTTATCAAATATAAATGTGTATATGTAATGCAATTTTTCAATAATTCTTATATCGTTGGATTTTTAGAGTGAGCAGATTTTCAAGGTCATTTGTCACCTCAAAACTAAAAAACGGTGCTCAAACAAATAAGGTATCGCTACGTGCATAGCTTACGATAGATGAAGGTTGCAGGTATTTGTGCAGCTGAAACCGTAAATTGAGCACACATAAGTTCACATTGTTCTCGTTGAGGCAAAATGTAGGGAGCGTCCCCTTTCACGACACTAACGTTGTATATCCTGCTTGATTAGAATTCACGGATTCACGGATTCACTAACGTTGTCCTGCTTGATTAGAATTCACGGATTCACGGATTCACGGGTTGATACACAGGATCGAGGCTTTTGCCCAAGTTTCCCGGGCGGGTTTTGTTCTTGTCGGTCAGTGGCTGTCGTTCACCTGAAAG
>NW_008751759.1:1117491-1132277 GCF_000715545.1 Opisthorchis viverrini
TTTTTTCGTTCCGTGGGAGCTCGGTTTGCTCGGGCCTTTTGGCTTTGAGGGACGGAGTTTTTTCCTTATGGGCGAAAATTTCGACGGATGCTGTTTGTAGCTCTTTCATCATCCCCTTTTCGTCGACCAGATTTGCTGTTGATCAAAGGTTTGCTGCAAGATTTCGCCTTTCTGGATCCTTGGGTGTTTTGGCGCGGTTTGACCGGAAAAGTGTCTCTGTGAGCCCTGAGCGCTGGGTGATGGCACCAAGAAGTAATCCTTTTGTGGCGCTCTCAAGAGGCTCGTTTTCGCGGAGTAGCGCACCTTGAAGCCAGCCAGCAGCTTTCTAATCTGGCGAGTTTTATGTGGCTTGTTTGGTTGCAGTCGCTCTTCTTTCGTGTCTGTGTGGACACCCAATCCACCAGCGATCAGCGCGGCCAAGTCGTTTTACGAGGGATTTTCCGGATGGCTGTAGTCATGTTTATGGCTTTGGTTGTCGGGGTCATGGGCGACGGTTGTATCCACAAGCAGAGACGCCACTTTTGACGGAGTGGAGCTGGAGATTGGCTTCGCTTCTTGCCCCCGCACATCTGAGTCAGTCCAGTTCAGAGACTGTGACTTTGTTGAGGAGTGCACGGCTGCAGCTGTGTCCTCTCATACGGAGATAAACGTTGATAGCTCCACGTAGTTTGGACGCTGCTAGCATGTGGAGTTCGCCTCTTCCAGGGCGTCCCTGCCTTTGGTGGGCGAGAGGCCTGTCGTGGTCGAATAAAAACTGCTGTCCGGAGACGCAGCTGGTTTCGTCGGCCTGCTTTCTGGAGCACAGGGGGATATGACCACAACCGGCTTGGTCATGAGTTTGGAGTCGTCTGATTTGGTGCCCGGTGGAAGCCTGTTTCGTGCTTCCACTCCCGACCTGATATGACCTGCTATGAAGAATATCTAGTCCCGTGACCACGAGAATGGCTGATCCTGGTAATAATCGCGATAGACATCCAGCATATTCGGATAACTTGTAGGAGTTTTAAAGAACGTAAGATTTGCAGATGACGGTGGCCTATCAATATGGGTCAAATTTTGTTGTACATTGTAGCACCGCTCTACATTGTAAATCGCAAAATAAACATTGCCATATTTACTCCACGTTGATCACAGCAAACAGTTGAACGGACCTAACTGACGCACACGACCCACCTGCAAATAAGGGTCCATGAAGCCATTTTAACTAGGCAGATGCAATCTACGTCAATCAACTGGCTAACATGCGCTCATCCACCTTGCCCGGGAAATGTCAGTCGTCTAAATTGGAGAAGACTTAAAGTTAAATTTTAACGAGCGTTTTGGATGTCACATATGCCCCGTCATGAAGCGTACAAAAATTGGATTCGACTTTTGCCCGAGAATAAAACACATGGTTTCAATGTGTTGTTTTGTTGAATTTTTCACTCCAACATTATTTGTGCGTATGAATCTATGTCAGACAGCACTCTACTTCAGCGCTGCACCTACATACTCTGTCGTAGACTTAACATTACAGGTTACCGCTATCGGTGGACCCCAATATGTGTCCAAATAGATGTCAATTGCATGGGAGACGTCGAGTGCGATGACACATCTGCAAAGCCTGGTGACATTTTTAATTTATGAACTTTAAGGATATCCAGGCAAGCAATTTTTGAATTTGGACTTTTTCAAACTTCTTGATTCGTTCGTTTGCCCCAGCTGCCTCTATCTTGAGGGTTCCATGCAATCCAAAACAGGAAAGTTAGCTGCCGACGACAAAACTATGTCCCACTTCTTAGTTGGAAAGAAGGACGTACAAATGAAGCTCTGGTAAATGCAGACACAAGGCGAAGTGGCCTGGATGGAAGTTGATGACGAGCCTTCTTCCATGAACCAACACCTAGTGCTCTCCTAGCGGTCCTTTGGCTGCAAAGAAGGTTATCCAGATCTCTGAATTGGTACTCAATATCCCAACGATGTCTCTGATAGACAGGCCTAGGCGGGAGTTCATTCAGACCATCTGGAAGTCCTTCTTCTCAACAATCACACTAGCAAAATGGACATAGTTGCTCAATGATAGTGTCGGAATAAAGTCTGAATAAGAATTACTTCACGCAGAATGGCTAAGTGGAAAGGGAGCCGAGTAAAGTTTGATGCCTCTAGTCACAGTTTCCTCCCAGCTCCCGCAAAAGTTTCTTAGATGGGGTCGTCAGCATTCAATCGTATGTCAGGGGGTCGCTCGCTTGGGGCGCAAAACCTGGGCTCGCTTTGTGACTGATCAGCTAACGTCAAACTTAAAAACAACCCAGCGTTAGGTGTGGACTCTTCAGCTCCTTTGCAGACTCTTCGACCACCTACGACAGTGATGCTTGGGGTGAGGCAAGCGTCAAAAAGACAGCATCCACAATATGTGGAATTGGTCACTGGCTTATTCGCTGATCTAGGCAATTTGATCGCAAGCGTTTTATGAATCCAGGTTATACCGGCATTGTGTTGTTAGAGGGAATATGGCAGCGCTTTGACGGGTTGGTGGTTGTGCGTTGAGTAGTGTTATGTGTCTGTTAATAGACATGCAGCTAGCCAGCACTGGCTTTCGATGACGATTTTTGCTCGGTTGGCCAGTTTTATTGGGTTTTCCAATATCCTACGTCCCTGCGGACCGCTACCAAAATTCATGCTTCCTAAAACAAGACGTGAGGGAGAAATTTCGGAGGCACGGTATCTCATGGCGGATGCACTGAACTGGATCCAGCTTATGCAGCCAACATATGAACCGGAATACTCAAGAAAACCCTAATGTTTGGCTCGAAAACAAGGACAGAGGGAACTCATTGAAGCTGTATTAACAAAAGTCACAAGAAGGAACCCAGAGTGGTCGACGACATTGATTACTGCAGCATCAATCAAATAGAGGGCAGGGGCCAAACTCAAAAGTCACGTAATCTTCAATCAGTAAGGAAGTCGGATAACTGAGTATCCAATGGAACTGTCCAACCAAACAAGTATTCACCATCGAAACTCAGTCCTGGCTAGCAGCATGTGCATTAGCGCACAAGTGACCCACCAAGTCTCCACACCTTGCCAGCTAAACCGAACTTGAAAGCCTAAGAAACCAAATGGGCTAACTTTCACCCCAAATCTCCGAACAAAAACGAATCCAGGCGTCCAAAAAGGCGACATTGCATGAACCACGAGCAGCAGCCTCCAAAATTTTCAGCAACGAGGGGATAAATACGTCCCCAAATGGCAAATGATGCTCGCAAACCGGTTTTTAGAGGGGCTAAACCCCTTCTGCAAGCGGTTAGTGGTTACCGGAATCACCACACCTGAAAGCAGACAAGTATGCGGCGGTGAGCAGTTTGAAGCCATGAAAGCAAACCCAGAATGCAGCTGTCATTTGTAGTTACACACCGCTCGAATCTAACCTTCAGACTTAGCAGAGATGGTGCTTAAGTGCCTTGGTCTTCCTTGCCCCACACCCTTCAACAAAAACCGGAATATTTAACAGTCGGTCTGCCTTGAACAGCCGTCCATAATCTCACATACACATACCTGGCCAGCATCAGACATATCTTACGCAGGACTCTCGATAGACGGCCACTAAATATTTCGTGCTGACCCGAAACGCGGAGGGGTAATTCTGGTAGATTTATGTTTCCATATGGTGAGCCCGTCATGGATGTCTTTTCCAACACCCCTCCAGCACCACTTTGTAATGCGCTGTGGATTCACCTCCGACTGAACAGAACAATTAGCCTCTCAGCGTGGACCACAGTTTACCCTCAAGAACCCAGAAGATGGCCTGTTCGTCATTCAAACATTTTAAAAACTCTCCTGTAGCTACCACTTTACACATTCCTTGCTATCAAGGCCTCCTGAATGTAATTATGGCTCACCGGGTCTAGTGTACAGTTCGCATCGACACTGATGTGTTTATTTCATCACAGAGCTTGGACTCAACATGGCATAGCAACCAAGTGATACTTCGAAGGCCAACTAAGGTGTACAGTAAATTTGGTTACTAATAAAGGAAGATACTTCGTCGATCAAGTGATGCGCCTTCCACCTATCTTTCAGGACGAAAATAACGCAAAGTAGAGACAAAAATCATCCGACTATCGGTCTCCAGTGGCATCATTCAAGGAAGCGTTTTAGAACCAATCTCTTTTTTACTGTATTTCACTGTTGTCTTCGAAACCGTGTCCCATGTCAGAGCCTTCCTCTTTGCAGACAACACAAAATTTCGGACACATTTTCTCTTCCTGCATAAGCGCTCATCTGTTACCCGATCTAAATAACTTCAGACTCACTGACTCGCTAGTTAAATGACTCTGGCCCCAGTTTCTCTTTCGAAAAATCCCGAAAAAAATTCCGCAAAAAATTCCCCGGCGCTTACCTTCAGGCTGACACTCACAATTAATGTAAATCTTGTCATTGATTTCGAAAAATCCCGAAAAAAATTCCGCAAAAAAATTTCTCCGGCGCTTACCTTCAGGCTGAGACTCACAATTAATGTAAATCTTGTCATTCATTGGGCGCAGATCAAAGCTCTTTGTCTGCGATGCTCTTGAACTTTCGGAGTTTCCTACCACATCCAGTCCGAAGCTGCTCAAGTACTTGGGCTTTGCTTTTCATTAGTGCGTTCAACTCACTTTCGCGACACAATGGCCGCCATTTCTAAGCTATGCGTGCAACCGATCATAAAATTCTTCTGTACACCATTTCCTTTTTATACTCGAAGTTGTAGGCTAGCCTATGAAGTCGTCCAAGTCCCGTTCACGAAAAAGTTGTTCACACAGTCCAACCCTCTTGTCACTAAAGCTGTCAAATTTTAGGGTATTTAACAACTGTACCTCAGACGGTTCTAGCTGAATCTAACTCTCTCACACCATCTACTGCAGAAGTATGCCTTTGTAGCAGAGCCACACAAAAGGTCAATCATATCTGTGCTATAGATTCCGCAGCTCCAGGAACACTTAATATGTACTCCAGTAGTAATAACCTGCGCAACTATTTCTTTCTGGTTTACTACGCCTGTGTGTGGAACAAGCTTTTTGAGCAGCTGTGAAACAACATGCACCTTCATACTTTTTTGCGATCCGTGGATAAATTCCCCATATACGGAACTGTTGCCGCCTTACTCAGTGCCTAACTACCCCCGATCTCGCCTCTGATTGAGCCGTTTTATTAGCCCGTCGCTCCCCTCGTTTGGAAAGAATATGGGGTAGCTGGATTCCTTTATTAACGCAGAGGCCGCGTTTACGAGTTCTTGGCAGTCTTCTACCCTGCAGATCAAATATCATGCACGAGGGATAAAGACCTTGTAAGGTGGTCGGTTACGTATTGCGGGAGGGGTCAACCTGATAAACTGCGCCATGGTGAGTTTGTATGCCCGTCACCCCTTCGGTAACACGGGTGCATCGCCAGTCACTTGTGGTTGAGTCTGTCCTTTAATTCAGGAAACCCACAAATGAGCAGTGCGAATCACTGTTGCCGCTAGTGTTGGATTTGTTCCGGTTATGTTATTTATCTGACAAGGCCAGAAACTACAGCTGGCGAAAAAAACGAAGGTTTGACTGACAAAATATTCCTTAAAAACATAACACAGCCTGAAGACAACCTCCGCAATACGCTTACACTGATGTGCAAGGCTGTAGTCGCTTTCGTCATGTTTGCAGTTGCACCGCACCTGATAGCATACATACAACCATCAACTTCCTACTTATGACTGTGTACTCTCGCCCACTGGCGCCCTTGCCCACAACTACAAACAGGCTCTTCAACTGGCCCTGGACGCCTCGAACAAGCATTAATTCTAATCTAATTAACCTCCCGCTTGAACCCAAACATCTCGGTGACTTCCCTTCTGTATTCCTCATAGTCAGTCATTTTCTGTGCAGATTGCATTCCGTCTTATGTGTTGGCACCAACAGTCCCCGTCACGAAATATCTGCACCCGATTCCACTCCGATAGCGATACCAGTAAGTCGCTACAGTTTCACTGTACACCGTGACCCTGAGATTCTCACTACCATTAATCTTTATTGCTGGTTCACTTTCCTCATCATTTCCAAATATGCTTTTCCTGACCCTGGCAATAAATCCACAACTCCGAGTCCACAAAGCTCCATCGGTGGTTTTGTATTCTAGTTCACATTGACCGACCAGATCGTGACAATTCTGCTGCTTAATCAGATCCGTTTTCCTTGAACCTAATTTTCTTCAATACTAAATTTTTTATCAAGTGTCAAGCGGGATGTCTCCTTCGTGCCCTACTTCGTTCCGTTTTCGCCCGCCAAGTTCAAATCTCAGCGACTTGGTCTTGCGCAGATTGGTCTTCCTAAAAAAAAGACAAAGTCCTGTTAACCGTGTCTCATAGCTGATACCGATTCGGGCCTAACCAAGTTTACACCGGATGATGCCAAATGTTTATGACATTGCTCATTTTCCGCACAATCCTGCAAGCCCTGCTTATCGTCTTTTATTGTGGCTGTAACAGTATGGTCGTGCCTGGCATTATGCTATCCGCTGTATGAGAAATAAAATTTATTATTATGCTTCAGGCCTGGTCGGGTTTACTTTGATGAAATCTTCGCATTCCGTCACCTAGAGCAACGCCATACATACAGGAACCCACGATTTAGTACTCCCTAATTAACAAAGCGCATCTCACTCAGTTAATTAGGCTGCTCTTCTTGACATGCTTGCCCACCAGGAAGCGTCCTGTTATTTCGTGGACATAAAATTTTCTTTGTATTAGCCGTCTTTGGGAGTAGGATAACCCAATCGTTAGTGGGCGAATTTACCACCCATAAAATTTGTATTTTGAAACCGGTCTCTGCATTTCGACTGCTCTTTTCTAGGCTTAGGCTAACTATAAGTATCTTGGACTCCGCGCATCCATTAGGTGAAATGGCAGCTAGGCGCCGAAAAGATGCCTCAGTTGAACAATATATCTGTCACAAAGAGATTGAACATCGCCACTGTGTAGCAGTCTGCGTACTTCAACAAACCAGTGAGCTATACTGTTGGGTGTCCCCGCGACAATCGCAGGGTCTCGCACGCCAGGTCTGTCTTTGGTTAGAACTCTACGGATAGGTAGATAGGCAAAGCTATGAAGACCATTGACTTCGTTTTTTCTGCATCGGTTATCTATGGAATATCTGCGCCTATCTGGCGTGGCGTCCTCAGGCATCGCAAAATCACTCTACGAGCCTCGAAGCCCGGTCTGTCTGGCTGCCTTTCTGTTTGTACTGTGAATCAAGCAGGACAGTAAGCCTTTCCAGCTCTCACACTGAACTCGCCTGACATTGATATCTCAAAAACCAGAATTCAAGTTGCAAGCACAATGGTTGTTCTAACCACCCCATTACTCTCGACTTGTTTCTTGCTATACAAACATGGAGATCCAGAGGTTCCGCAGCGGGATTTGAGAGGGAATGGTATCGTCCTAATTCATTGGGCGAGGGTATCCTTGCTTAACCTGATACCCGCTGATAGCCGACTGTGCGTTGTTCGTCTAGCAACGATTGTTAATGATCCTCACCTAAGGTACGTTGATGAATATCAGTTTGTCGGGTGTGCTCACGCCCCAGGCAAATGTGGCTCTGATACCATCAAAGACGAATTTTATGAATCACATAGGGCCCTGTTGCTGCGAGAATAAAGTTCATGTATCGTTGCGCTTGCCGGAGATCTGAATGCACATTTGGGCAGGCTTAGCACATCTGCCGCGCAATTAGGAGGTCGCCATAGATTATATGCTGTTACTCATATGGAGCTCACATTTGACTTGGAACCCTGGACGATGGACGTGGAACTCCTCATTCTCTGAAGTTTACGCCTCCACATATCCGCTCAAGCGCTGTCGAACATTTGGTCCGGATGACCTCTCACTCGCATTGTTCAGAGTTTGAGTTGAAGTCCTCAACCAGCAATTCTCTGATCTATCTGCCTGTATTTCGGAGAAAAAATTTGTCCCAGACAACTGGGGAAATTCGATGATGCTGCTCATTCTCGAAAATGGCTTGTAGTGAGTGCAGAGGATCAGCTTGACCGCGGGCGTAGCAAGAATGTTGGCGTCACCTGTGCTTCGTCGCCGTATGGTGAGTAGCGAAACACGGACTGGGAGCACTAACCGAGATTTCGGCTTGTTGGGGGTTGCGGTGGCCAAATGTTCACTCCGTTCGGTAAATAAAAGCTCTACATAGAAAGAAAACACAATCTTGGTGTTTTTAAATTTACAAGGCTCATTCCTCTCGGCTTACCAGTCTGTATTCCGTAAAAATAATAGTGATGTTTATTCCCAATTTGCGGGTGACATACCGTATAGCATGATCGTAGGTTTTCAGTCAGAATGAAGCATGAATGGGGATTTGCGGGTAGTGCTGATTGTGCAAAAAGAGGACAATGTCAGTAGGAAATGCCTAATGGAATAATAATACTCGATTTCTTTCCCAACTTTTAGGGAGCAATGGGCATGAGGGTCGACTAGTCCAAAGACAGCCGGCTGGCATGAACTAAAACCGAATACTATTGCTGGCCATGAGTAACCTTGGGCAGTTGGGTAAATGGCCGGTGTCACAACGAGCAAAAGTGTGGATAAAGATTGAATAATTCAACTTGGGAGCACATGTCGAGTTTTGTCTCCAAAATGCGTTTTTAGCTGAAAATAGGAGGGCTCTGAAACTAGGAGGGCTCAATGGTTGCATCGTTGTAGGGAAGTCAGGTGGAGGTGATAGGTTGGATAATGACATAGTGCTAATTCATGAGGTGAACCGAACACAGTATACGGATTTGAAACTGGAAGAGGCAAGCCAAAATTGTAGCAGAAAACCAGGGTAGCCAAAATTGAGCGAAATTTCACTGGGTACGAAAGGATTCGTCCCAGAGGCGGGTTCGGATGAAAACGTTGCGCGTAGTTGCGACTACAGGCTCGAGAGGGTAGGAGTTTGTGGTCGAGATTCTGAAGAAAATAGTTGTGGTAGTGCCCCCACACTGGGTATGGCAGTGCCATGCCATTGCCACACTCACATACCTTTGTTTATGGACAGCCCCGTAACGGTCGTCAAGGGCACCGCGATCGGAGGAGGGATACGCAGTTCTGTGGCATCTAGTTCTAGGTGAGACGGAGATTGACACAGAGAGNTCGAGGTGAGACGGAGATTGACACGGAGAGTCAGGCGGATGCAGAGTCGCGAATACTTCCCCTTTCGTTAAAGGGCCGTGTGAGTGTACACCTGGAACAAGCAAGTTTGAATGAATAACAGTTCTACGGTGCGTTTAGGCAACTGCAGTCGAAGTTTGAAGCTTGGTAATGGAGACAACGAGGAGGAAATAGAATGAAAGCAGTAGCGGGTGGCGAGAGCCAGGAGGCATATGATACAACGGTGTCAATAGAGGAACAACTGAAAGGGGATGACAGCAAGCTAAATAGACCAAGGAAAGGTGGGTACGTTTGCTGATCTAGAAACCAAGTACTAGTTGGGCCAGAGGAGGTGCCTAGTTTTAGGAAGATTAGAACTCTGTCGTCGTAGTGGCTAGAAGGAAGATTAGCTGTTGGACTAGTTGGAACGAGCTGTAGCTTTTAGCTTACCAAAGAATCATGAAATAGGGTCTCCGTTGTGCAAAAAGGGGTTAATGTGAGCAGTGACGGTAGACAGGTGAAAAGCGGACAAGCAACAGCTTCCAAGATGATGGATACGAATTGTGGTTTAACTGAGATCCATCGTGTCAACCCAAAAGGTCAGCAATGGTTTTCCAGTTTTCGTTCATGTCAGCCAGCTGAGTCACTGAATTACTCGGACCTCATGCCTATTGTTCCCTACAAGTTGCAAAAGAAACATCTTATTATTACTTATTCGAGTACCTCCCACTGTTTGTGACATTGTCCCCTTTTTGCGCAGTCACCACTACCCGCAAATCCCTCAGTAATGCCCCATTCTGACTGTAAAATAAAAATTTATCATTAAGGATGCCCAGCCGCAGAGCCACTGCTTTCAACTCCGGGAAACGAATGCTGCATAGCAGAAAAGCCATTAAGTGCTAGCTGTAACTGCTTGTAGTCGGGAAATAATAGGTTGTTTGCGTTTTGTGCATATTATCGCTCTGGATGACAAGAGGGAAAAGAATGTGGGCCATATTTGGATGACGAAGTGGACTTGAGGTGGTGTGGCCCAACTAAGAGGAAGGTGATAACTTCTCGTATGCCGACGTTGGTCGTGAGCCTCAGACGTACTCTCAGCTATCCCATGCATATATTTTATAACAAACGGGAAGACGGCTGTCATTTGCTTGTATTTTTTGGTGTTGCGAGACAAACTGCAACCGGAATAAGTCCAATCTAGCTGCAGACAAACAGCAACGGTGCTCTTTCATGCATATCATGCTCTCTCGCAAGCACATCAAACAATGCTTCGAAAGTTTGCAAAAATAATACGTTCTTCGTTTTTTTCAGACCTTTGGACCTATGACAGTGAATTGGTAGCTCCTGAAAAGCTTTCATACACAGGGTGGTTCCCATCAAAAATATTCAATGTTTGCACTCTAATTCAATATTGAGATCGATTATGTAATGAGCTGACGGTAGGGGGTGTCCGGAACCCCGGTTTTCAAACAGCCTCCGAAAAACTCTGTTGATCTACAAAAATCGGACCACATTGTTACTGTTTTCAACAGGCGCTAGAAACATCGCTGATAACGAGGTCCTAGAGTTTACTATAAGTGGACAAGACTAGCGACAACCTGTAGAGTTATGAATATGGGGGTGGTCGTTTGCCGTTGGATGGGGCTGGCGCGCACAGATGTGGCTTCAGTCGGCGCAGCACAGAGATACGGGCAGTTACAATAATTTGCTGAGGTGAGCAAACACGCATACGCTTATGATAATGAGTAGTAGTAGTGGTAAATTGCGGGAATATATTTTCCTGCACTTTCGTTGCAAGTGATATTGTAATTTAGCTAAATTACGTCATGATTTCCAGCAGGAAAGGTATCTCATCGTGGTGTCGTTACTTCAAATGCAGGTACCGGAAACCGCTGAAGTGTCCCCTGAATAGTGTTTTTTGCTGAGAGTGTCATTCAAAGACATGCATACACACTTCAATTCTAGAAACAACATCAAATTGTCGTTTTTGACAACCTGTAGAGTTATGAATATGGGGGTGGTCGTTTGCCGTTGGATGGGGCTGGCGCGCACAGATGTGGCTTCAGTCGGCGCAGCACAGAGATACGGGCAGTTACAATAATTTGCTGAGGTGAGCAAACACGCATACGCTTATGATAATGAGTAGTAGTAGTGGTAAATTGCGGGAATATATTTTCCTGCACTTTCGTTGCAAGTGATATTGTAATTTAGCTAAATTACGTCATGATTTCCAGCAGGAAAGGTATCTCATCGTGGTGTCGTTACTTCAAATGCAGGTACCGGAAACCGCTGAAGTGTCCCCTGAATAGTGTTTTTTGCTGGGAGTGTCATTCAAAGACATGCATACACACTTCAATTCTAGAAACAACATCAAATTGTCGCCTGTTATTTTAATGCAGGTAAAACAACAACCCCCAAAAATTTGTGAGATAGTTCGGCGTTACGCCTGAGGAACATGTCCCATACAAACGTTACTCTGATAACCACCAAGGTGGGATTAAAATAGCATATTGTGTTGATCAAACCTCTTATTGAAAAAAACCGCGGAAGTTAAAATTATGCTAAAATTTGCTAAGTTTTTGTTGTTTATCTCGTAAGCTGATAGTTACATGTAAGCCAATGTTCGGTTACACTGAAAGTTCGCCCAAAATGTAAAACGCGTTTAGCGTTTCATTGAACTGATTAGACTAAATCTCCATAAAATATACAACTGTAAAAACTCCACAATATTTTGGCGGAATAAATTTCGGCTTAACTCTGGTAGGCGGCGCGGGCTAGGTTCGCAAACACAGAGATCAACGTAATATGACGTGCTCCTTACATACTCTCGTTGAGCTTGTGCAACTATCTGCGGGATAACGGTTACCGACTTTAAATCTGTTGGTCATAAAACGCACCTTATGGTGCTTGGTCTAAATTTCCTGGGACACCGTTGCCCTGGTTGAGACCTAACCCACACTTGCACCTCGTCTAACCAGGGTATATGGCCAGCAGGTTTTTCACCGTTCACCTAACCAACGCACGGCGAATAGATTATAAAAATTTTAAGCTCGGATCGCGCACTTTTATAATCCAACAATTTTTCTCATTTTAGGTAGTTGGTGTGGGCAATTACCTTCTTCTGACGGTAGTTTATGCTGCATGTAGTACTCAGTTCAAGGCACTTTCAGACGATCTTTTGGTTGAGTTCGCACGCTAGCGAAATTACTGCCCCGCGCAGGGAACTGGAAGAAGAGTGAAACACCTCTTTTATCGTTTGTGCCTTTCAGGGAAACGGAAGGCGTCGAAAGGAAAAAACGACCCCAATCCTGTGATTTTGGGCGAAAGCCTCCAAATTGTACCAACCCATAAATCCGTAAGACCCGTAGCTATTAGTGGGCGCGTCACAAAATACGCAAATCTCAAATTTTTTCCCCTAAACAGCCATTTAGGTTGAAATACAGTATCCTTGACTACTAACAGCAAGTTGTCAGCCACAGACGTCGGTCGTCTCCGAAGTAGGATTTGTTTCTGTACAATCAGCCGCATAATAGCCGTTGTCGTCTTCCTGGGTTCAAGCGAATGAGGTTTTTTGCCACCCGGTCAAGTTGTTTACACAGGAANAAATACGCAAATCTCAAATATTTTTCCCTAGACAGCCATTTAGGTTGAAATACAGTATCCTTGACTACAAACAGCAAGTTGTCAGCCACAGACGTCGGTCGTCTCCGAAGTAGGATTTGTTTCTGTACAATCGGCCGCATAATAGCCGTTGTCGTCTTCCTGGGTTCAAGCGAATGAGGTTTTTTGCCACCCGGTCAAGTTGTTTACACAGGAACTTGAAAGTTATTAGCGGTGGTTCGGAAGCATGTGTGAAGTGAGTCGGTTGCATCGATGGGTTGTCAATAAACAGCCACCGTAAGTGGATAGAGAAATAACCTTCAAAATCATCCATGAATGATATCTAGCACTGCTAATAGCAGGCCAATCTGTGAATATGTAAAACAAATAGACTCAGGGGACTCATCCAACCTGGTTGATGGGACACTTGCAATTACCAGCATGAGTGTAATCCGTCTATAAACTCTTGGGTGTTTGCACTATAAGCAGGTCAACGGAGATTTACCCAAAATTGTTGGTTCCAAAAATGGTGGTGCGTGCTTGAGGATCGTGGCCCCATGTGTCTCAAAACGAGGAGAAAAGAGGATGTCATTTGACAGGTGAGTATTAGAATGTAGCCGTCGCCCCACATGTTTTCTTGTCGGTCAAAGAGGGAAGATGCATGCGTCTCATATTCTCGAATCAGGCACTCAGCATTCCAGGACACCTGCTGTATTTTAAATTTGAGTACGTTCAATTGGGACAACCGTTCTTCCAGGCGGCCGTTACAGATCTTCAGATGGCTGTTTGTCACGCTGCCAAACTGTACCACCGCGAATTGTGAGTGCTCAGCCAATCCGCGGATTTCCTCGGACAACTGGAGAATCTTGCTGTTCAAATAATTGAATGGCCCAGTCCAAATACCTCAAATTTGACTTCATGTGGGGGCTGTTCGAAAACCGATGTCAAGCCAACAAAGACAAAACACTGCCATACTAAGTTTGATAGCACACTTGCAACTATTTCCTTCCTACTCTTGAAGGTACCATCTCGCTCAATCGTTTAATTTACTAAAAATATTAAAACTTTCTAACTTATCAAGACGCCTCCAAGATGCGCTTCTTCAATTATGCTGGACGTTTCTTTCAGATTTAACCATTTCGGTGGCTTTCAGTCTGTGCTCATCACAGGTCAAGAATTCTCTGTATAGTTTGCGTTCCGGCTTGTTGGTTTAACTAACCCATTCAAGGAATTTTGTACCCGAGTCTACCGCAACAGCAACACCAGCGAGTCTCAACAGTTTGGCTGCACATTATGATTTCGATATTCCTGTTACCATTTATCCATATTGCTAATTTCTCCAATTCAGCATCCCTACTTACGCTCTCCGTGACCCTGGCCACGAGCTCAACAATCGAAGCCACGAGGCATTAGCGGTGGTTTTAGGTATTAGTTTAAAATAACTGGCTGGATAACGCCAACTCTGCCGCTTCACCAGATTAATGTTCTGGATAATCATTTTCCGTAATTTGCAGTCTTCTTGTCATGTCAGGCAGAAAGCCTCCTGCCTCGCCCTTCCTCGTTTTGCGTTTGCCCGTCCTGTTACGTTGCACCACGTCGCCACCCCTCTAGCAGCATGAATGCGTCGCTCTCGCCGGTAGTTCTAAGCCTGGCCTTTAATACAGGAAGACCACAAAAGAGCACTGCTGTTATTTGTATGTATCTGGATCGGACTTGCTCCGGTTATCATCCGTAACGCAACACCAAGAAATACAAGTGAATGACAGCTGTCTTTTTGTTCGATCTAAAATGTATGTATGTATCGGGTAGCCTGGAGGCACACAGTGCGAACGGTTAACTTCGACGTGCAAGAAGTTGCCACTTTCGTCTTAGTTAGGTTGCGCCGCCTCAGGACTACTCCATCATCCAGACAAAACACATAAGTTCTTACCTCTTGTTTTCCGAAGCGATCATATACACATAAAATGTAAATTCCTCATTATTTCCTGAATACCGGCAGTTAGAGATAGCGCTTAATGGCTGTTTTCCGCCGTTCACCATTTGTATCATCCGTTATGTT
>NW_008751759.1:1137261-1139263 GCF_000715545.1 Opisthorchis viverrini
CCATTTAGCTTGCTGTCATCCTCTTTTAGCTTTTTTCCCGCTGACACCGTTTTACCTGATGTCTCCTGGTACTCACTAGACGTAACTTCTCCCATCCTATTGTTTCCTATTTCTCCCTCTTCCCAAGCTTCAAACTTCGGATATAGTTGCCCAAATGCCCCGTATAACCGTTATCTCATCAATCTGGATGGTCCCCGGCCTACAGTCGCATGGTCCTCCAAATGAAGGGAAATTATAAGTGATCCTGCATCGGCCTGACTCCATCTGTGTTAATCTCCTATTCTAACCCAAATCCAGCTGCCACAAAGTGCTTATCCCCTCTCCGATTGCAGCATCCTTGACGACCTCTACATGGCTGTCCATAAACAAAGTTATGTGAGTGTACCAATGGCATGGCACTGCCTTACCCAGTGTGATGGCACTCCCACAACTATATTCTTCAGAATCTCGGCCGCAAACTCTTACCCACTTGAGCCTGTAATCGCGACTTCTAGCAGATTTTCACCCGGCCCTTATCATCTCTGGGAAAAGTTAACTCTAACCCAATGAAAATTTTATCCGGATTTGAACAACCTGGTTTTCTGGTGCGATTTCGGTTTGCCTCTTCCACAAGTTCAGTTCCATATACGGTGTTTGTTTGGCCCTATGCATTAGCACTCCCTCCCCATCTAACCCATCCTTTTCACTGACTTCCCTACAGTGACATTAGCGAGTCTCCCTTGTTTCAGGTTAAACCATATTTTTGAGACAAAGCTTACAATTTGCTTCTACTTCGAATTATTCCATCTCCATCTCCACTGTATTTTGCTGCCTGCCGCGTTCATGCCTCAATCTGCATGTTACCTACAATGTGGGAAATGGACTTTTTACTACGAGTTCGTTCATAGTCACACCACTTTCTTTTAAGCGGTCAACTCCCTGTTCGGGCGTAGCTATTCCGGAAGGACTGCGCTTAGTTTTGCTCTCATTAAAGCTCATCAGCATATATCGAATTGCCGCACCGTGATTTAACCACGGGCATTTGACATGAGATGTGAACGTGTAACCACTATTCCAGCAACGCACGTACTGTACTTTCACACCTGAACAGGCGAAATCGTTCACCCTTGAGCGATGTGATAAGCGTGCCTGACTCATCAAATGGCTACCCAGTATCTGTCCTGATCGTGGCGATTGATTGCTTCGCCAGTCAGGACTTTCCAGCCAGGTAGCGTAACACACGCTTGAAACCTACTGGGCAACCTCTTGGTTGCAGTTTTAGAGTTCTGCACGGTAGATATTTTGTTCATATTCGCAACAATCTCGTTTGAACGATCGACTTCCTGTTCTGGCGTAATTATTCCGGTGAGTCCACACTAAAAGGAAAGCATTGGACTCGAGTTTCGCTCTCATTAGAGCTCATCAGCAGCGCATATCCAATGACCGGGCCGAGATTTGAACCTCGGATATTTCCCAGTGTTTATGACATTTCCCACTTTTTCGTGCACTTTACAGTACTCGCAAGCCCCGAGCCATGCTTTATTCCGACTGTAAACGTATGATCATGCCTGACGGCATGCCAGCCACAAGTTGAAAGTAAACATTAAGATTGATTAACATTGATTCTCCTCTTCGATCTGGTCTTAGCTCGGAATTCCCTCCACTAATACATTAGAAACTGTGCCTTTCTACTCGTACCGGCTTGGTGGTAACCAGGTCTAAATCGGATAACGACCGCTGTATATGTCGCTGTCCCCTTTCCACGGACTCATCTGCACCCGCGACCCCGCCAGTTATGCACTTATGCTGACTGTGAAGTTTTAATCATGCCTGACAGAACGCCACCCACCCATCGGTAACTAACACGGATATTATTATATAATACCATTCGGTCATAAGGTGGGAGACTTAGAATGACTGTGAATAATCATGCCTGACAGAACGCCACCCACCCATCGGTAACTAACACGGATATTATTATATAATACCATTCGGTCATAAGGTAGGTGACTTAGAACGGGCC
>NW_008751759.1:1142204-1146262 GCF_000715545.1 Opisthorchis viverrini
TTACAGTCACAAGTAAGAGCATGGCTGATGGGGGATGGGAATAATGGAAATTTTTTTAGAAAATGGACGGTGATGTAGACAGTGGGCAGTAACGAAGTAGACTTCATCACACCTGAGGTGGCACGGTAGGGACCCAAAATTACAAGGGCTGTTTATCTTCTACGAGAAAATATCAGATAACACAAGATCTGATCGTTAGGATTTAAAAGTGGCGGGCAAAAACAATGCGAGTGAGGGCATAACAAAAAGCTTCCTGCTTAAAACGTGACAGAAAACTTAAAACTGCAGGAAGTGTGTAGCCAGAATAATGGATATGGAGAGGCAGCAGAACTGCTACGACATGGCCGACCAAGTTGAACTAAAGCCCAAAACCGTCACTAGGGCTTCACGGCCTTGGGCATTTGGGCATATAGTCACGGAAAGTGTAAGTGGGAGTGGTGAAGTGGGGTAATATTCAGTGCAGACAAATGGTAGTAGGAAACTCAGAATCACAGTGTACAGCGAAACTTGTGCAACTCACTAGTGCTGGTGCTGGAGCAGGGTCGAGTGTAAAAGTTACTTGGGAGAACGAGTTCACGCAAACTGTACGAAAATTGACCGACTTGGCGAGGAGTTAGAATAAAAGTTACCGAGATCTTTACATGCGACAGAAGGTTCAGATTGCAATGAACGCCTCCCTGTCGTGGCTGGCGGCAAATGAAGACTGATTGTGGTTGCCGGTAAGGAAACGAGTGGGCGTGGTCAATGTAGGAAGTGAACAATCGCGGGTGTGCTATCAAGTTGGGTATCACAGTGCCATACTGTCGCTGCACTGAGATACTTTGGTTTCCGGGCAGCCCCGTGACGGACGTCGTGATTGAGATAGTTAGGCTGAGATGTGCAGTCCTGTGATCAGCGGGATGTTGTGCGTTTGCCAGGGAATTTTTCAGGGTGAGCAAAATCAACGTAATGTCGAGCACAGTATTTGTCGTTGTTGTTGTTTCTTTCTTTCTTTTCAAGTCAGAGATCCCTTCTTCCGTGGTTCACGGATCGGATAGAGTAACAAGGGCCAAACAAGTCGTCCAAAGCGCGATTGCCACGGGTCGAAGCCATTACCACGGGTCGAAGCTCGGGATTAAAGCTGGTGATTCGAGCATTGTTTGTTACCAGCAAAGGCGCCCAGACAGTTATCTTCGGATTACTCGACATTTCGCCTTTTTTCTTGGCTGCTTGCTGCTTTTGTGTTACACAAGCTTGTGCTACAAAACAGCGTTGGTGCTTTGATTACCCACCAAACGCATAAAAACTACATAACTATCCTTCACGTATTCACTTGGCGCCCTCTCAGATGCTGTAAGAGATGCAAGCCAGACGAGAGCAATTTTCTCAACAAAGGTATCTGAGGCCGTTTTTGAAGCCGTGATTGTGCAATTTTAAAATGAAAACCATGCCAATAATTGAAAATGGAGATTGATTAAAACAAACCGCAAAATCAAGGGCATCCGCCAATTGAAGACCAGCGCTGACACCCCACAATTTCTTCTGTCTTTATCGTGCTTGCCAAGTGACCAATGGCTTTCGGTGCGACAATGGCTGGTTGCTTCATGGCGATGAATTCGGCCACTTGCTAGAACAACACACTGCACCGCCAGTGACTATCGCAACATCCCGTCCAAACAAAGCCCATCAGCAGGTCTATGGTAGCCACACCATCTTCACTTGTTCTGGGGGCCTTTATCAACCGGAAGCTCTCAATAATGGCTTCAACTTCAACTTAGATCTCTACCTTAGAGCTACTTCCTCCAACATCATGGTGCAGGTGACCAGTCGCCGACATACTGGAAGTATAATTTGCCTCATCCGAGAATCTATCAACTTGAAAATGTTGTAGCTATCTGCTAATCGGCTTGCAGCCAAAGTAGTAGATAAATTCATGCAGCACGTAGTCGAGGTTTCAGATGGTATCTAAGCTGGCCCAGGCGAACTGGTTGACTAGCCACTAAACCATGGTTTTCCAAGTTCCGAAGCATGCCATCTGTTCATTGCCAGTCTCATGCCACTTTTCTCCTTCATCCACAGCTGGAGGGCAAACCCAAGAATTGGTTAATTTGTGCGCCACCACTTTCTCTTGCACATTGCCCGTCACTCTGTTCCGCCGGACTAAAACGGCGCAGTTCATCATTCTTTCGCTAACCAACTCTTTGGTGCCACCAACGGAATCTACAGTACCATCACTAACAGAAGCGCCCATCGTACCATTCCAGATTTGCCCTCTGCATTTCTTCCTCCAGATTCCACTGACACGGGATACTTGAAGCTTCCTCCGCCATACCTCAGCTCCATTTGGCTTTCGTCATCACACGCGACAATAGCAACGCTCATAGCTGTCCAGTTCCCCTCAGCATAATCACTGCAGTGCATAACTGGCCTCTTATGCAACTGGTTGGTCATGGCCATCAATACTCGCCCGTGAGGATGCCAGTAAATTCAAACCTTCTTGTAACCGGCTGGATTATCCCGAGTCGAATCCCTACTCAGCGCACGTGTTTTGCCCGCCCCCGACTCATTCCCCAACCCACCCTTAGCTGAGCCGGCGGCTAGACGCACACCCAAAATTCCTGTGAAACCGTGGTTCGAAGGAGGAAAAAACCTTTAACATAAACCTTTAACATTTGATAGTAATTTTTCGGATGTATGGGATCTTTTCAAACGGCCGCAGTTTTGTTGGAAGCTGTTTAAACCTACTCAATCCCCACGATATTCAAGGCCCGCGATATTCATATTCTAACGGCTTCTATGGCTGAGCACGTGAATGCGGAGGATGATTTCGTTAAGAATTTAGCTCGTCGAAGTTCTTTCTCATTCTGTGCATTTCAAGTCAGTTTGAAAGCGTATCAGGCGAGAGCATGTCGTTGTTTTCGTCCGCATAAACTCCAAAAAGAGCGGCAATTCATTACTTTTATGTGAAAGCCTTCTGCCGTCGCAGCAGACATCCTTGCCGACGAAGCGGAAGCCGTGGAACTCGTCGCACGTGGTAAGTTCATGGTTGATTGTGTGTACGCGGTAGCACACGTCGTGCTGATTTTCCGGCAAGGTTCTACATTCGCCGGTACCATGACTGCTTGAGGGTTACTTCCTACTACCTGGAGCACAGCCATCCACGCAGCAAGTTTGTTTTTGACAGGCTCCCCATCAACCGGCGATTGACAAATGATGAATTAAACAACCGCCTGGAGAACGCCAACGGACGTTTAAAGAGGCGCGTGCATCACTCAGATAGCCTGGAGCATGCCGTTCTGAAGGTCGCTCATCACAGGGAATGGCTAATGAGCGAATACGAACTGCACACCACTTATTATTGTGACCGTCGAGAAATTCGGGAGGTAGACATCTACGTTTTACGTGTGGTTTCCCGGATGACGACATACGCCGCCAATCAGGTTCTCAGGCACATTGGAATATGCACCCCAAATCTGCTATACAAGCAGACAGATCGCTTCAAGGTGAGAAGCCCGTTGTTAGTAACGGTCAGTTTGCGGTACAAACCCCCAAATGTTCTCAAACGGTAAACACCTCGGCCGGAACCTGCACGTGCATATTTTATCAATCAATGTGGCTGCCTTGTGTACACCTATTTTCAGTATTCAGAGGCCACTCGTTCCCATGCGGTAAGTTGATTGATCGAACATGCAGTGTCTAGGTCAGTTTCCAATCCATCAAAGGTGGCTTGCCGAATATAACCTACCGGAGGAAGCTGTACCTTTATCTCTGGTTCCAAAGCCAGATCCATCACCAATAGAGCATTTGCACAAGCAGCTTGATCGGTTGGTTGGCAAACTGAAGCTGCTGGATCCGTGTAAGGCTGCTGGGTGCATGAAGTGTCTGATTGTCCAAAGCCAGCTGATGTTGCGTCAAAATGCAATTAGTGCACAGGACAACAGCCTCTGGTGTTAGATGGCAACCGCAAACAACCACTGTGGCGTTCGACGCTGTTCCACGTGGTCTCTGCGGCCAGCCAACTGACCCTGCTGATTGGTGGTGTTAACGTGATCGACTTCCATATCACCGTTATTGCTGCG
>NW_008751759.1:1146579-1147056 GCF_000715545.1 Opisthorchis viverrini
TAAAATGCAATTCGCCAATGGTGTTTTCGTAAATTCATGGCGGGCGCATTATCAACACGTGGAGTTATGCGTATGGAGCGCCGTCGTTGGCCATTGTATTACGTTGGAGTGCGTAGGTGAGGCCTAATAATCTGCGTCGCGAATAGCAGTTACGCCAAGTAGTCGGGGTGAGCGACAGCTCATTGTTTCGGCTAATGGAGAGAGTGGTCGAGGGGTACAATCAAGATTGCAGTTTGACAGGCGATGACCACCGTTGATCGTTGGGTTAGTCTATTATGTGGGGCATTATGGTTAGCTACGAGCATGTCTACGGGCCTGGCAGTAACTATAGGTAGCCACCGTAGTTTACATCGACTACAGTTGTGCTGCTTACTGAAGGTAGCAAACATAAAAGGCATCGAGTAAGTGTGAGTATGACGATAAATAGCCAAGTCAGGTGAATTCCAGTACAGTTGTGAGTATAACAGTCTGTAGATC
>NW_008751759.1:1148072-1152149 GCF_000715545.1 Opisthorchis viverrini
TAGGTAGTCGAGGTGAGAAACAACGGCTACCGTCATCGTCATGACCGCTTTAAGGTGGTCACTACCAACAGAACGTCATAGTTTTAATGGGAAAGGCGCCCATAGCTATCACGTAGCACTGTATTATCTACAAGCTAGTTATGCATATCTGGGAAAGGGGATCATCGACAGATGGACCTCGCACTGTCACTGCAAGTTTGCGTTGTTATCTAAATTTATTGCACTTAATGGAATGAGATCCATGAGGAAAATGTGTTGTGAGCAGGTTCGTCGAACAAAAATATCCCATTTGTTAAATCTGAGGTGTCTAAAGCAAACAAACGCCTTCGACTGATTATATAGGGTGGCATTTGCATTAGCTACTCTCAAGATGTTATTTTATTCTTCGGGAACACCGAGGAATGCCAAAATATGCTAAAGTGCGATTTCGTGTTTTAGGTCGCGTAAACTGGCAAAAAATGCAAATCAGTGATGATCAATGACCTTGACATTTCGCTCACTTAAACGAAATGCTACCTGCAACATGTCACAGTGAGGTGAAAATTGATTAGACTAACTCCCCACTAAAGTAGCAACTTCGAAAACCCTACAGTTTCGGCGAACTCAATTTGGGTGGGCCAACAGTCTGAGGCCCCAGCCGATATTCCAGCCCCCTAACAAAAATCACCTGGGGCTGATGCCCGCGACAACCATTCATCCACCAGCGTGCTTCTTGTGTTCGTAAACATATGGCGGATGCTCCTGCTTTCTGCTGACTCTACAGCCGCAGAAAGAAACTCCGAGGTTTTTTACCGTTGACCCAGCAAACACCCGGCGGGGACATAGTAAGAAAATCTTCAAGCTCAGGGCACACACATCCGTTAGACAAAACTTTTTTTCATTTCGGGTAGTAGCTGCCGGGAAACTTGGGCAAAAGCCTCGATCCTGTGTATCAATCCGTGAATCCGTGAATCCGTGAGGTCACCTCGAGACCTCAGGCCATTTCCACCGGTGCCAATCCTTACTCCGAAGCTCAACCTAATGCCAGGCTACAGTAGTGCATTGCTTCACAACCAAGTACCGCAAGCCCGCTTACCCGTATCCAGCACTCATTCTCAAAACAAATTCTATAGCCCGCTGGTTTCCACATTCCTAATTTACCCGCCCTTTCCGAGAACTCCTCATCAGTGGCTTAATTGGGCCTGCATCCACTGGGTGTCCTCAATATCCCCGGGTAACGCGGAAACTTGCAAGCGTTTTGGCCAAGCCATCTATATAGGTAACCCAGAAACTTCACGCAAAGGAGAGTTCTTTTGTTTCACGTTTCCCTTCGATCTTTTTGCCGCCCAACGTTTGACCTACTTATAAAGTCGGCAGCGAAAACTGAGCCTGCCAGAATATGCAAAGCATTGTTTCGATACCTTTGGCCGAATATGTCCTTGCTACCTATCGCCACCCATGACCGCACTCCTCATATTCAGCTGTCTCCGGAAATTACCCGATACTCTCTGGCTCGATCTAAGTCTCAAGGATCCGAATCGGTGGTCGTTGATCACATCTGAAAGTTCACACTGCCGCCAACTGAACTTTGCAATCACTACCAGACGCAACCAACGCCCACATTTTATCAGAGGATCTCAAGCGAAAAGTAGTCAATCTCAAGCGAACAGTAGTCAAACGAGACGGCCTCAGAACCTAACATGGGCTTCTTCTTTATGATATTGGTTGCGACCACCTGACTGAGGTTGCATCAACTATATTCCGCTCCCAAATTGATTAAGAGCAAGTCATCCTCGCTTTACTCTGGGTCTTATTTTAACCAATGAACATGGGGTGGTGAACGCGATTTCTATTCTTTCGTCGAGGAGCAGGAGAGTGAAAAAGCCATTATCTCTTGGGATATTTTGTGCCACTGCCGGTTATATCCTCAAACTACTTCCCACCTTTAAGTTGCCATCACTGCTTCTTTTCGGGAAAAACAAACTGTTCAGCCCCAAAACAGCTGTCCAAATTTGACCTCGCGAAGCCTGAAGCCAATTTGTTCCGACCTACGACCAGCCCACAGAGAAACGTTGGTAGCTTTGAGGTGCATTATCACTCGCTTCTTTCACTCTCGCGGGGAAAGACGTTGTTCCCTCCCATCATTCCAAACCACGAAAACTGGAGATTGTATTCGTTTCTGCGGTTATCGTGCACTCCTCCAAAAGGAAGACTGACCACTTTTGGTGAGGTATTCGTCGCTTAAGCTGCTACATCTCAACCGTGCTGTATTCAACCGTAAGCACCTAAGAGAATGCTGTGGCTTTGTGCAGCACTCCAGGGAGGAGACACTGATGGAACGTTTGGAATCATAAGGCATAAACTCACAGAGAGTTACACTCTAGAAGTTTACATATTTCAAAGGACTCCTTTACTCCGATCTGCTCACCGGAACATCGCCAAGTGAATCTACAATCCCCTTCAGGGACCCATAGAAATTTTTTCGCTTTTTCCCACATAACGTATCTTCGGGGTAGATGCACTTACCTCTTTCAAAAGAAACTCGAAGCAAACCGATCCACGGCTGCTTCAATCTAGACTGAACTCTGAGAAAAGACAATTGGCGTCTTTTCATTTACCATCTATAATCGCAATATGAACTGATTCCTGGTGAAACATGTTCCTCAGCCTAATGTTCGCACCACACCAGTAACCTGACTCGCCTCTTACGCAGACTTCACACGTCTCCTACCCACTCCACACCGCACTCATATGTGATAACTGCAAATGGTCCGCAAGTTTTTCACCACTGTATATTTTTATACACCAACATGCGCATATCTACCTGAAATTATGTTCAAATGGATGGACAAAATATTTAAATAAAATGCGACCTGTTTATGGCTTGACAGCTGACACACATTTTCGGGGCGTTTTAGCTTACATACAATCAAATTACTCTTCGGGATATACTTCGGGGACAGGAGTAGACGGCTATTTGACTTTTCTGGAATCGTCTTCAAGTTGTTGAACCTTATACCGAAAATGACCTTTCTATGAGTTGTCGAAGTCCACATTCCCCTTCGCTACTCCACAAATTACCTATAGACAGGTAAAGGCTTATGAGATATTTTTCGCAATTACTCTGCATAGTTCCGTATTTTGTCCTGTCCAAATCGCACCTCTCAACAAAATGCTATTTACTCCTTATTTCCAGGCACTTAATATGACAGATGATTTCACAAGCTCGAGCATTACTAATCCTTTTAAGGCCCATCATCAAAAGCGATGGAACACCCTTATCAATTTCTCTTTTCCATACGCGACTCGAATCACCGGCAGGAGTCGGCTTCTGGCATGGTCAACTTAGGTTCTTCCTGAAGTTTCTTCCTGAAGTTAGGTTCTTCCCTCTGAAGATGACCAATTCCTCATATGAACCCTTGAGCAACTATACTCCAACTACCGCCTCACCCATCTCCTGATGTTAGGTGAATACAACGCCCCAAATGCCTCCTAGTTGGAGCTCCAGCGCGCGAATCAGGCGGACTTTTTGCATCGGCGCTGTCTGAAATCGTTAAACGGAGCGCTTGGACCCAAAATGTCGTTGCACCCACCAGATACCGCGTCGGCCAAATACCATCCCTCCTGGATTTGGTCATCACCAAAGAAAGACACTTCGATGATCAGGTAACAATTAACGCTCCACTGGGGCATAGCGACCACTGTGTGCTGACCTTTGATTTCATCTGCTATTGGGCCAGAAATCCGAAACCTCAAACGTGGTTTCGGGACTTCTGCCGTGCAGACTTCTCACGAATGCGCATCTTCCTTGAACAAGTCACACTGGGACCAGCTCCCGTGGAAGAACTATATAGGACCATTGTCCAGAAAGTTCACGAGGCTGACGCGACGTTCGTCCCAAGAAAACCAGCACGCACTCGGATGAACCGCAGATTGCCAAAAAGGATTCGGCGACTTCTGAAAAAAAGATCCCAACTCTTTTTCAAAAAGTTGACCACGGGGGACAGAGAAGATGAGCTGGCATTTCGTAAAATGCGGAATCGCTGTAAGTCGGAAATCCGCCAATGGAACATACGAAAACAAGCCACCATTCTGGAC
>NW_008751759.1:1153163-1159208 GCF_000715545.1 Opisthorchis viverrini
TCTCGTGACGCTTGATCTCTTTCCCCTGGAGTGCCGTCGCCTCCGAGGGGACCTAATTCTTACCTACGCCCTGTTTGAACAAAGCTTGGCAAACAGGTTTTTTACCGTTTACCCAGCAAACACCCGGCGGGGACATAGTAAGAAAATCTTCAAGCTCAGGGCACACACATCCGTTAGACAAAACTTTTTTTCATTTCGGGTAGTAGCTGCGTGGAATGACCTTCCTCCGACGGTTGTGCACGCTCCTTCTCGAACCCAATTTAAAGCACTATTAGACATTTGTTTATGCGAATTTTCGCGCTGGCGAGGATACTGCCCCGCGCTGAGAACATAAAGAGCAGTGCTACACCCTTTTTTCACTTGTGCCTTTCAGGTGAACGACAGCCACTGACCGACAAGAACAAAACCGACCCAGGAAACTTGGGCAAAAGCCTCGATCCTGTGTATCAATCCGTGAAATCCGTGAATCCTGATTAGGCCAGAACTCCTGACCGAAAGTGCTTAATTTTGATTGGCCTATAATCGGCGCATCCTCATGGTCTGCGCCCGGTTTGCAGAACGTCCTCCCAGTCGGTCATTTCGGGCGGCTCCGCCCCATACTATTTTCTTCCGGCAAGGTTGCACCTTGTTGAGCGAAACTGAAGCACCTATAAGCAACGTGATGGCTGCAGTACTCTAGGCTTAATAACGCTTTAAGGTGACAACTCTTGGTTGGATGTCTTATTGGAAACTCGAGATGCCCGTATGTGAGATCTCTATGTACTAACCCTGTTACGAGGCTCGGAATGTCGAATTTCTCGCACATAAGATGCTATGGTCACTCCTAGGCAATTTAGCCAGTGATAACCATTGAGTGAACGTCACGTGAAGGTAGACTGCCAGGATTCTGTAGGAGCCCGGAAAATAAGGAGTCACTTCAATAAAAACTATGAAGCTATCATCTCTTGTATACATATATTCCTTTTGGATTGAATGATTGATAACAGTGCAGAGTTCCGCATCTTATTGCGCACCCGAGCATCTCTTGCATCAGGCGTGGAAACCCGTTTAGGTCAGGGGGTCGAAATTAAACATCGCTGCCGTATTCCGGTTCCGGGAAAGAGAAATACCCATAGTTTCTAAAGTGTGTCATTATGAAATAATGCGACGTATAGAACTTGGTGAATGCGTGGGAACGTCAACTTGAATGTGTTCGAATGTGTGATGCTAAAACTGGGTGCACTGCGCGGTCGTGTGCGTGGTTAGTGTAAGGCTTTATTCTCTCTGCGATTGATTTCTGTTGTATTGGAATACACAAGACCTTGAGATTCGTGTACATCATAACTTGTGCGTCGAGTTACGGACAGAAGTTTCACTCAGACAATGTCCCTCCTGTATTCTCATCCTCGGTATTATATCCTATGGTCGCCGGTCACCCAACAAAAACTCTCTATTCATTGCCATATTTGAAGTGAACAGATTCATACTCGGGATTGCATTCGACTAGCCCTGGTTATTCCACAACAGGCCCCTACTTGGATGTGAGTACGAGGTAGCTCAGTGACATCTTACTGACCTGAAGGTTCGCGGTTCAAATCCAACCCAAGCATCTTGACTAGTCCTGTCTAGCCTTGAGCAATCTGACTGTATCCCAGCCCTCACTGTCATGGCAACTAGGCACCGAAAGGATGCTACAGCAAAACGAACTCGGATGAACGGAGGCGGGCAACGTGTGACTTGGCAGAAGGGTATGAAACAGATTGCGAAAAGTTTAGATATTTTGGTGTAGTCCGCCCTCCAGGTTGACTTCCTCGTATTTCCCCTCGTGTTTCACGGGATACATTGCAAGAAATGGCGGCTAATCGATGTCAGTGGCATTCGTACTATCATTTTTTCCAGATTATCTGATTAAACGCTCAGAGATGTAAGTACCTCAGACTGTTTTTTGTTGGCTCACACCATATCCCTCCATTCACCTTTTCCTCCTCTTTACTTTGAGTCTTCAAGTACAATTAACTAAAGTTTGTTGTACGGTAGTGAAGAATCAGTGTCAACACTGTCACCGTCTCTGATGCTGTTGCTGCGGATGGTGAACGGAGAAACGCCATAACCGATGAAGACCTTCCCCAAATAAAACGCCATTCGTGAGTGAACGTTCACCCATGAGGAGTGAATTCTTTAGCTATGCGTAGAAAAGAACGTAAGAAATGCCAGGCATGTTTTCAGTGACTAACATGAAGCATAGTACTTCAGATTTAGCGTAGTGGTTTTCCAAAGGGTACCATGAACCGTTCAACTTAGCCATTAACTTGAGTTCTCTCCGGAGTAGTCCTGCTGCTCAGTGTGTTTCGCGTGTGGAAATTCCTTCAATTTTCAGGACACAGAGAATGAGCCTTGATCCGGATGGACGTAATCAGTGAATAAATTATTCGGTCCAAGGCTACCACCTTGTCGCTGTGGTCGTAATAATCCTACAGGCCGCGCTTGCTTGAACTCTGTTCCTAAGGGCTCAACCATGCCAGATAGGCCAACCGAAAGCAGTCAGACCAAGGGCAGCAAGACCCAGTATTACAAGCGCGAGAGCTGGGATACTGCCAAGTTGCTCAAGCCTAGACAGGGGCAGTCGAGGTGCAGAGGTTGCATTCGAACCAGGGACCTTACGGTCAACAAATTGGCACTCCAACCACTGCCATCCTGCCCCTTTAGGTGGTGCGCATGCTGTAATTTCTCAGTGGGACTGTCTAGCTAAAGTTTATTTGTCGTGCGCTGTGCTCATGTTAGGTGAGGTCCGCGAATAATGCCTCGTTTATCTTGCTGATGGCACCCTAGTTCGACATAGTGCTCAGATATGTTGTCCTAAAGTGTAGGCACTGCATTCTTGATCGTTTTCTTAAAGGATCGTTCATACTCTTTTGTCTTCTCTCCCTCTTTCCTAAGGCTTTCTTCGCTCATGGTTGTATTGAGCGCGGGTATTTATTACTTTCGTATGTAATACTGTCATCAATTTGATTATATGACACATCCATTCCACCGAAACCATGCTGTGACTTGCAAACTGTGGTGACCTGCGCTTTCTTTTGTCGTCTCGGAGGACAAATAAACCTGATTCAGTGTTGTCAAAAACAACAATCAATGTTGCATGGCCTTTCAAGCACACTTGGGTTCTTGGTACTACTCTGTAAGTCTACGCAGGGCGCTGTTGCTGAGATGATAATGAGAGCTCGTTTTGCAGCATGTGATGTTGAAAATCCAATTTGACAAAAGTGGACACAAGAGTACTGCTTAATTTTCGAGGTCGCTGTGACGACAATTGGGCGAGATTTTGTGGGTTTCTTCTGTTGGTTGCTGTAAATATTATATTACGACATTCACTATACTGAGACAAATTTGAAGATGATTACGGATTCTGGTGTGTTTTTGGAAAACTCAACATACCGCCTGGTAATGTCACACTTTACTTGAATAAAAGCTATCCAGTTAGTGGTGCAACCAAGTTCACTTTTACAAGACAACCATAGCTTCTCGTCCAGTTGTAACACCCTTTCGGTGACTAGCTGCCATGCCACCCGTAAGAAGCACTAGGGCTTGAATACTACCAGGTTACCGAAGCCTAGGCAGGCGAAATCGAGAGGCAGAGGTCGGGTTCGAACCACTGACCTTTCGGTCAATAAATTCGCACTCTAATCACTGAGCCATCTCGCCCTAGTCATGGCTTCTGGTGAATTTTCGAGAGCTAGCGTAAGTGTTGACGATAAAGGACAGGTTCAGTCAAAGAACGTGAAACAGTTTCTGAGAAGATATTATAGCAAGTTTCCTCAGGTCTTCGCAATCTTCAGAAATCTGGTACGTTGACTGCGGATAAAACACCTTAACTTCACCTCAGCATGACATTTCGAGAACAGGCCATAGCAGCCTCACTTCAGAGAAAACGAGAGTCATACCGTTTTTTCGTTGTACTTGTAAATCACAGCGGGAGTCGGACTTCATTTCCGGAGACTTTATAAAACGCCAACAAAAGAACGAAACGCATCAAACTATAAACCGGAAGGTCCGTGGTTTGAATCCGACCTCTGCATCCCGACTTCCCCTGTCAGGACTTTGGCGACCTAACAGTGTCCCAGTTCTTGTGCATCTTTCGGGCGGCATGGCAGTTTGGCACCGAAATGGTGCCACAGCTGAACGATTTTTTGTGGGTTCATGTGGAATGTACCACGGTCTTTTAAAATTTTAGGGTAGCAGAGACGCATCGGGCTTAAAAAAAAAGTAGAAACGGGGCAAAGTTCAGATTTTATGGCTGAGATAGTGGATAAGAAAATGCCAGCTCTGCTGACCATCTTCGGTGGTAGCATCAGTGAAGCAAGGCAAGCTGCCCCACGTCTGAACAGTGGAGAACGTTTTCAAATACCCCATCAGGAAAGGATAGTAGGTGAGGTCTACCGTTTTTCAGTGGAGTGGACAAATGAGGAGTCCCACCCCAACCACAATGGAAGTTTTCTGGGTTAAAGGGGATACATGTTTTTTTTAGATATTTGTAGGATCAAAACGTGAAGCCAAACTTCTTGGATGCTCATGTCACGAGGACTTTGGATAGGATTTCAGGAAATGTCAGACCTAGATGGGTGCACGAAGAATAACCAGGGGCTGAAAGCCGACTCATTCCATTCCACGAAGTGGTCTTTTTGAAATTGTGTAAACTAAGTTAACCAAGTGGCCGTGGTAAGAAAGGTCTTTGATGAGTACTGAGGTCCTGTAGCTTTGATGGATACCGTGCTGATGACTGTTCCACTTTAGTAATAAAAACCGCAGATCGTATTATCGGGAACCTTCACTTTTTGATTCCCCGGTTCTAAACTCTTGGATGCTTCTTTCTAGTCCAGGGCCATCGTCAATGTTTTAGTCATTGCTGCTTTCCCATGAATACGGTGTGCATAGGAATGTCAAGTTTTTTCTTAACTTATACCTCTCTTTTAGCGGAGTTTTCAGTGCGAACTTTCCTTCCAACAGAATTGCACCTGCATTCTGCACGTCGCCCCACATCATGACTTTTTACGATAGTTTCCTTCGCGATGTCTCATTTGTTGATTCTCTCACGCACACGAATTTGATGCTGTTCATACTGTTAAGAGAGTATATACTATCTGTTCGGCTGGGACAATCAATGTTTGATGATTCCGTGGATGGAACCCCAAAAATGCGAATGTATATGTACTTTTACGATTTACTTCGAGTAAGTAGAAGGCTGTTACTTCACTTATTCGAAGAAATCTTCATTTGATGATTCGTGGATGGAACCCCAAAAATGCGAATGTATATGTACTTTTACGATTTACTTCGAGTAAGTAGAAGGCTGTTACTTCACTTTTTCGAAGAAATCTTCGGATGATCCGTTTCGTTGCATCAGTGAAGACTCATCTCTGTTACCTACTTCCCTGAAAGCTCTGGTACATGGACGGTACGACAGTTTATCAATATCTGGATCCATTTTACCCTCAGTATTGACCGAATCCGAGACAGCTTTGAAGCCGTCAACTATATACATCCTTCGGATGTGAAGACGTTGCTATTATCCAGTAGTGTCTCTCTGGACGAAGACGACGGGTTCTTTCTTACAAGAGACAGCGTTTTTGGTAACATCAATTTCTCGTCAACATCAGTTTCCTTTTCTCTAAGGTCTGTTCTTACGCAAATTCGCACTTGGATTTCACCACCAAAGCTTCGAGGAGATGTGCAAATTCAAGTATTCTTTTTTGAAGGCTTATGACAAGGCGACAAGTTTTAAGCGGATAAAATACCCGTTTCCACTGCAGAATTCATGTAACTTGCAGCTCTTGAACTCTTCTACGTAAGCTTTACGTGCTTTCGCTAACATTCGCTCGGCCGTATCGATAGGCGGACGCATACATCAGAAACGGCCTTACAAATATCTAGCGCTGTGGGTCAGCTCGGCGGACGCCCTGGTTTGGATACGAAGGAACTAGACGAGACATTTTCTCGGTGTAAAAATCTTTTCCCCGAACTGCCCGCTCCGGTAATTGCAACACTTACCATAAGACGCTTTTTTGATGT
>NW_008751759.1:1160169-1234784 GCF_000715545.1 Opisthorchis viverrini
AGCTTTGAAGCCGTCAACTATATACATCCTTCGGATGTGAAGACGTTGCTATTATCCAGTAGTGTCTCTCTGGACGAAGACGACGGGTTCTTTCTTACAAGAGACAGCGTTTTTGGTAACATCAATTTCTCGTCAACATCAGTTTCCTTTTCTCTAAGGTCTGTTCTTACGCAAATTCGCACTTGGATTTCACCACCAAAGCTTCGAGGAGATGTGCAAATTCAAGTATTCTTTTTTGAAGGCTTATGACAAGGCGACAAGTTTTAAGCGGATAAAATACCCGTTTCCACTGCAGAATTCATGTAACTTGCAGCTCTTGAACTCTTCTACGTAAGCTTTACGTGCTTTCGCTAACATTCGCTCGTCCGTGTCGATAGGCGGACGCATACATCAGAAACGGCTTTACAAATATCTAGCGCTGTGGGCCAGCTCGGCGGACGCCCTGGTTTGGATACGAAGGAACTAGACGAGACATTTTCTCGGTGTAAAAATCTTTTCCCCGAACTTCCCGCTCCGGTAATTGCAACACTTACCATAAGACGCTTTTTTGATGTCTTTTAGCTCACAATATCTTATTCCACTCCTCTTTTCAGTCTCAAGCTCGGGGGAGCTCAGTGATTAAGACGTGGACTTATGGACCACATGATCGGTTGTTCGGACCCAGTCCATACATATGTACCCCTGTCTGTGTTCTGAAAACTTGGCAGCGATTCAGCTCTCGTGCTTTCATCGGGTAGCATGGCAGCTAGGTACCGAAATGGTGTTACGACTCAAAGAGTGATTGGATGATTGATTCATTCATTCCCAAATGAATGACCTCACTGTCGCTATTCTGGACAAGCCGTGTGGCAAATGATCGCAAGAAATAGTATTTTTTAGGCCCAAGGTTTCAACAGTCCCCATTTTCTAGACGAATATCGTGCACGGACTCGTGCCGTACTTTATCGAAACATATGAGAAATTTCTGTCATGGTGGGTCTACATTCGACCGTGCACTCAGGAGCTCTAAACTCAGTCGAGGGCATGCAGAACAGAAATGTACTGACGCTCACATGCTGCCGGTTTATGAATGGCCCAAATATTAATGCATTTGTATTCATCGTAGTCGTTCGTGTCAGCGTCAGTACCACCGACACTTTCCGTCTTTGCGTCTTCGTTGCTAGTGCCCGTTTTTCACTTAATGGCCCGCTTTATTGACACATCCAGACAGATAGCACACTAGCTGACCTTTTCGGGCTTTGGTCGGATCTCAAGGAGGGGAGAGGTCCTGAATCACACTATGGTTGTTGATAACTAGTAACAATCGTTTAGTTGTAACACCCTAGATACCATGCCACTCGAAGGAGGCACGAGGGCTAAGGTACTGCCAGATCATCCAAGCCTAGACCGACGCAAACCGTTGGCCGAACAGTTCGCGGTTCAAACGGTGCATTGACTGATCTTGCGTAGGCTTCGGTGGCCAGTACCTCAGCCCTCATGTCTGCTTTCTGTTGCATGCCAGCGATGCACCGAAAATTTTCGCCGCCAAACGATTTCATTTGATCTTTTGAGACTTGTGTAATAGGCGTCTTTGCGTGTGGTCACCTTCTCAGTAATTTCTTTGAGGCCTGTGGTAAACGTTACTTCGTTACTTGACACGATGGTTGTTATGTTCAGCACTAGCTACCCGAATCAGATATTTTGGTTTAGAAATGTACCGTTTCATGAAGACGCAAAAGCGTTTATTTGTTCGCCCAAGAATGCAGAATAATTTCTCTTCGGGGAGTGCTGGATGCTCCCTGGTGGGGTTTTCGCTGAGAAAAGGCTACCTTAATACTTCTAGCACCGTCAAAGTTAAGGCTCACCTCCAACGGTTTATGGATCCGTTGTGAGCTCTGAACATCATTACCATCGGCTGTGAACCCTATACAAGTTCATACTGTACCTCATCTCACTCTTGTTTCATCTGTTTTTCTTAGTTTGGGTTTCGAACGATTAGTGGGAGAAATCCCACCTCCTGATATATGCTTCTTTTTTAAGTTAGCAGTGATGGTTATCCGTGCATTGTTTGTATTCGTATCGACTTACCTGTGCCAACTAGGATTCTAGAATCTATTAACTAATGAATTCGGGGAATGACGTAAATGGGCGACTATAAATGACATACGAGGGGCCCTTACAAATGATCGCCCACATTCCCTCCTATTTAATAAGACGGCCATCGCTCGTTACGAACACGGAACTGACAAAAACATGTTTTCGAAGCGCTCCAGCAGGCCAGCATTCGCATACCATGTAAAGCAATACCATAATCTGGCGCAACGTTTTAAAGACGTCCAATCTAGGATGGACTAGTGTTGAATGAAACAACTGGGGGAGTGCGTGTGTGTGCACGTTTGAACCTAGTTGTTGGCCGGGTAAGTTTGGATGCTTAGACTAATATCTTCGACGAAACACAGAGACGGATTGACCAAACGGATCACTACCTCTTCAGCTATGGAGGACGTCCATTGTTTATTGCTTGTCTTGGATCTGCTTGATAAAACACGACTTGCGATTTCGTCTTCGTTTACCACACGTTCAGCTGTAGCACCCTGCCGGTGCCTAGCTTCCATGCCATCCGAAGGAAGCACGAGGGCTGGAATACTGCCAGGTTGCCGAAGCCTAGACAGGGGAAGTCGAGAGGCAGAGGTCGGGTTCGAACCACGGACTTTCCGGTTAGTGGGCCATCTCGCCCCACACAACCAGCTCTAATCAAGTGATCAATGCTAGCACTCAGATAGGCTTTGACAGTCCCTGATGTAGTATGAGTTGACAGGTGTTCTTCGATCCCTGCGGATATATGACTTGTCGTAAGAGCACATCGCCATTCGGGAGCATTGGACCGGTATGTTGTCCTTAATTTTAAAGCAAGTCATACCCGAAATGTGTAGAATATTATTCAGGTCTGAAGTACAAAAGGTCTTGACAGCGGTACTCCTGAGCTGACGCATTCACAAGGAACATCTTGCGAACGACATACTCAGAAGCAATTCTTTGCTGGAGACAGACGCGTAGTTAAGGTGCAGATTTACTGACCACAAGGTCTGTGGTTCGAATCCAACCCTGACATCTCGACTACTCCTGTCTAGGCTTGAGCAGCCCTCGTGCTTCTTCTGGGTTGCGTGACAACTCTGAATTGAAAGGGTGCTACGGAGCGGGACCGTTACTTATTATTATTACTACTATTATTGTTATTATTAATTGTCGCCTTACATTTTGTACCATCACTGGCATAAACTCGTTTTTTTCTACTGTTGTAGTATTATGCCGCGCATTTACTGGCAATTCGAAAGCGAAATATTTCCGAAGCAGTGGATAATCTTTGTTCGTACTTTGAAACACGGATGGCCTCAGAATGGTCGGATAAGGGATTGAAAAATACCTGTGCCTACATGGCAGTCGCCTCAGCCAATATGCATTTGTCGTTCGGTCATTGGTAAGAATTCGTTTGGATCACTTCTAAAAACGCTTGCTCACTGTTATCAAACTCAGGCTGAACCACATGGCCTCTTCATGTCATTCGTTGGTCTCTCGACTGCACTTGATCCACGCGGACTAGTACGCTCAGTGTATGGCTACCCCCGCCACCAGGACATTTATGTGAATAGGGTCATTTTTGTCTCTCCCGCCTGAATGATACAGTATCTTTGTGGGAGACGTGCATCGGTTTGTGGGTGACGAATGGCTCAAGTGGTTAGAGCGCGAATTCACTGACCGGAAGGTCCGTGGTTCCAAACCGACCTCTGCCTCTCAACTTCCTCTGTCTAGGCTTGGGCAACCTGACAGTACTCCAGCCCTCGTGCTTCCTTCGGGTGGCATGGCAGCTAGGCACCGAAAGGACGCTACAGATGAACGATTATCATTATTATTGACGGAAAGTGTTGTTTTAAAACCTGTAGGTTAGTCTACTCAAGCATAGTTTAGCAGCTTGAATATGAGCTGTTTTGGGGGGCGAGATGGACCAATTGGTATAGGGTGCGAATCTACTGACCCGAAAGGTCCCTGGCTTGAACGTGGCCTCTGTCTCTCCACTTTTTCTGTATAGGCTTGGGCCACCTGGCCCAGCCCTCTTACTTCTTTCAGGTGGCATGGCAGATAGGCACCGGAAGGGTGTTACAGCTGAACGATTTTTAAAATATTTTTAATGAGCTGTTTAGCTGCTGTGCCATACTGTCATAAGAATGTTTGATCCGCTCAGGACAGCCGTGGTCGACACGTCAGGGAGTGGATATGATGCACAAACCTTCCGGTTAGGGACTCATGTTTCAACTACTGAGTCCTGGGGCGAGATGGCTCAAGTGGTTAGAGCGCGAATTTACTGACCGGAAGGTCCGTGGTTCGAACCCGACCTCCGCCACTCGACTTCCCCTGTCTAGGCTTGAGCAACCTGACAGTATCCCAGCCCTCGTGCTTCCTTCGGGTGGCATGGCAGCTAGGCACCGAAAGGGCGCTACAGCTGAACGATTTGTTTTTTTGTTTTTGTTACTGAGTCCTGCGGAGAACGTATGGAAGTAGACAATGTCGGCAATGTGTCTTTACCCCAAGTGGATTTTTGAATCAAAGTGAATATATGGGCGGAGTAGCAGTTGCAAAACCGCAGCGGCCTCAAGGTTAGAAGTTCACCAACCCGTGTGGTTGTCTACTTATGCAATGCGAACTGGTAGTCGATCAACGCTGAACTTATTTGGAATGCTCGTATGGCTTGCAGTTATCGCTTGGTTATGTTATGGAGGGGACCAGCCTTCCATACGCGTTGTGCCGTACACTTGCTTCCCAGCTGTTACTCAAACAGTTTTGACAAAACTAACAGCACGGTTGCTGTCAAGACTAGCCCTAACACACGTCCTTGGTTGAACTCGGGGAGGTGTGAAGATCCAGTGTGAGATCCAGTGATTGGAATGTGCGGTATTTGTGTCTCTGCATCCCGTATCGTCTGCTGTGTTCTTCACGGGTTGTTTAACACTTACGGAGCGCGCGACTCGCTGGAGCATGTGTAATTATTTCAGCTTGTTTGTCCTTCATTTATTTTCCCCTATGGGTTCACATCATTTGCTTGTCTTTCTCCGCTTAAGGCTTCGCGGGAAATGTTTGGAAAAGGAAGCCCTGAAGAAATCGTTGGAAAGTGAATCAGGTGCATCACTGAATCATTTGAAGGTATTTTCAATGTGGTTTATTGCTTTTTCATTGAATCACACTTATGAAGAACGTTTTAAGGCATTTTGCGGGTTTTCGGCCATTCCGGAAACTGCTGTGCTCTGTGATCGAATGATGTTCGTTGTTCACCGTTAAATTCGCTGATGGACACAGTCAGAGCGACCCACTTCCCGTCTCACCGAACGAAGTCGCTATGATACACCACGGTCCTCAAACACGCTGTCATTGCTGGACTAATTTTTGGAGTATGCCGTGAAATGGGTGAATGGCGAAATGTAGTGGGTCTTAAAGTCTTTTTATTGTAGACAAGTTTCTTAGTAGGAGTAACACTACTCGGAGATGCGCTATTCATGTGTTTGCTTGTGCCACTTTCCACCATAGACTGCCAGATTCGAGATTTGGTTTAAAAATTCCCTCTATTTTACAGAAGGTAGAGTCCCAAAATGACGCCCCCCCCCCAAAAAAAAAAAAAAGGACATCATACGGTGTTGAAGACTTAGCCTCTCATTATGTCGGCTAATCGCTGTCACCTTGATACAGTGGTTGAGCGTGAATTTGATAACGATTCCACGGGATAAACCGGCTAAAAGTTCTTTGTAACGTACTACTCATAAGGTTGCTGAAAGTCCATCGCCTTTGTCCCAGGAAGGACGGGTTAGAAGTCATCAGTTCTAAACACTGCACACTCCGATCGCCCAACGGTTGACCGTATCTGCGGGCGGATTGCCCAATATGGTGGAAGTACAGTAAAAACCCACTAAGAGCCCGATGCGGTTTCAAACGCGCATCTATTGTGTACAGTGGTATGTGGAGTGGGACAACTAACCCTTAGTTCCTGCGCCATCGGGCTAGGCTAGTCCAGTGGCCAAGCGATTCAAACTATTGGGTCATTGGCTCTGGGTAGGGTTCTCCGTGGGAATCTTAATACCTATCGTCTCGCGAGTCATACTTTCGAGTCAAAGGCTACGAGCAGATCCCCGAAACAAAAATATGGCTCATTCCACTGCATTGTGGGTCAGACTTTCGAGTCCAAGGCTCAAGGTGAGGTACATCAAACAAAGCCCCTTCGACCTAGGCAACCGGGAAGTATCATCTGCTCACGCAACTTAGTAGCACTGGATAATCTCTCCAACTTACCGTCAACTCTCATGCCACTAGAACCCCGTCTGTTCGTAGCGTCGATTCCCACCTCCTACCCAGAAAAAAAGTGAACATGCAGTACTAATATCGAAGGATCAATTCGACGTCGATTTGGTTTTAGCCTTGTAAGTTTAAAGACAGGGTCTACAACGCGTCCAATGTTGCTTGACGAAGCATTGTACATGTAACATGGGAACATCGGATTGACAATGCTGAAGTGCTACAAATGTTTTTGGCAACAAATCAATTGGTTACCCAATTGATGGTTTGTTTCGACTGTACCAGCTACACACTCGGCTGTGTGCTCTGTATGCCGCATGATCGATTGTCTCGCCGGGCGCGGTTTGCTGAGGCCTGTATCGACTGGAAGGTACGACAAGGCGGACAGCACATGACCTGAAAATCCTAGCAAAGGGTTTTGGCTACTTTGTTAACTGTCGTCTGCAGGGTCGGGCTATCAAAGCCTCCCCACCCCAGTCACTGATTGGGGGTACTCATCGATATGGCAGTTCTCAGTCCTTCAACTTCTGTTCCTTCTTGTTGTTTTCCCCAAAATCTATTCATATTTTACTTTGCTATCGCTTCCGGAAGCTGCAACGATCCACCGTACGAACCTATACGGTTCGTACGGCCAAACTGGACTGAACTGAAGTCCTCAATGCTAATAGCATTTTTTTAAAGTGCGTTCTCTTAGAAGGATTACTCCATGTGGTACCACGTGGGTTGAATCCATCTCGCCCACAGGAACAAGTGCAATTCAGCTTCCGTTCGGACTTTTGTTATGTGATCCAAACAGACGTTTGCTTGTCTGACGAAATTCACTGAATGCTTGAAACGCAACCTCCATTGTTTTGCAGATAACTCACAGTCTTCTGAACACGGACACGGCATCCTTTCGCTACGATAGTCAAATTCCACAGCGAATTATCAATCGGATGCCAGTAAGTTTTCGGATTCGGTAATTACCGTGAATCGTGTCAGCATTTTTCGTGTTGTTCACCTTCAACTTTCTAAATAAGACAGAGCAGGCTGTTTCACAATGTTGTAGCCGTATACCAAAGTGCAGATTCTTTCAAGAAAGCATAAAAAGAACCGCCAAATAGTGGACTCTTCTTGGAAGGACTGTACTGTTAAATCGTCCAGCGGTAACACCTTTCCGGTGCCTAGCTGCAATGCTACCTAAAGGAAGCACGATGCTGGGATAGTGCCAGGTTGCCAAAACCTAGACAGGGGGAGTCGAGAGGCTCTAACCACTTGAGCCACCTCGCCCCCACTGTACTGTTAAATTATGTTTCGAGGGATTAACTTAACGCGATTTCTATGTAGAGCAACAATTGTAAGTTCTCTCGTTCGGTAATCTCGATATGGACTTCTTAGTCTCACGGGGGATGGCTCAGTGGTTATAGTGCAGATTTACTGACCGCGAGGTTTGTGGTTCAAACCCGACCTCTGCATCTCGACTTCCCCTGTTTAGGCTTGGGCAAGCTGACAGTATCCCAGCCCTCGTACTTCCTTCTGGTGGCATGGCAGTTAGGCAACGAAACGGTGTTACAGCCAAACGATTATCTTTTGTCTCACCACACGTTACACGCTGCATAAAGATGATCTTTGGTCATCATCATCCCTACCGGCCTGGGGGAACCATCAGAGAGAACATACTCCCAGTTGCACATATATGAACAAGCAAGTAAACTTAGCGCGCATTTGCAGAGTAACCGTCTGAATCATGTTTTGAGCTAGGTTGATGTTGACACGATACTCAGCCGAATCCTACCTGAATGTTTGGTTTATGCTATGGACTGCGCCCACATGGTGAACCCCAAGAAGGGTGAAACCGGTTATGGGCTATCGAAGAGTTTTCCGCAACCTTAGAAACAGCGTGCTCCGTCAACTACACACAGTCATTCCATTTTCTGGTGATGGGAAATGGCTACAACCAGGCAGCCACTGACCAAACTTACGTGCATGTCAAAGGTGAACCAATAAATCGGTGTTCGCTTCACCTCGACTGACTGAACTGAAGCACTAAAAGAGTGGTACAGCTGAACGATTAATTTTGATTCATTATACTGTGGGAACACTGGATCAGCAATGCTGAAGTTCGTCGAGTGGTATTTGGGAAAAATAACTCACCCTCGTTAGATGAACTGATCACACTGCATAGGTTGCGCTGGCTCTTAGCCACGTGCTGCGTATGTCAGTCGACCGACTTCCTCGAAGGGCTCTTTTCGCACAACCACGTGAAGGGTGGAAGAGAGCCAGAGGCGGCCAAACAATGACTTTACAGCGAAGTATAAAAGCCATTACCAGCAAACCCAGCTGCGCTGGTCGCTACCGTCTTCCTGAATGGGGACCCCGAGACGGGCCACACCAATGGCTGGAGACATTGTCAGATATGGCCCAGTCGCGCCCCCAAGCATCCAAGCTATTGCCTTCAATGCATAGCTCCGTTCCCAATCCTCCCATTTAAAAGTCCACCTAAAGTCCTGTATTTACGCACTAATTTATCAGCTCCCGCTTCCAATGCACAGCTACCTACCCCACCTCCCCGAATCATCGGTGAACGAAACTGTAGCAGCTACAACCACTGTACGACAAGTACGCGGTTTTCACAGCTGATAATGATTATATTTGTCGCTAGCCATCGCACATCTTGAAGCACTTCTTATATCTTCTTACAGCTAATTTATCCTTTACGGACTACGTTATAAAAGCCCCCTTTATCCACTTTTTCCGGTCAGCACGTTACCATGACTGAGTTACGAACAAAGTTCTGGAGTATGGTAGATTCAGGAGCTTCACCGTCTGAGTAAGTTATTTCATTAACTCTTGAGATTTGTTCTTTCAACCGCTGCATATCATCCTTTATCTGGCGACTGCACTTTTCAATCGAAAGATTGTCACTGTGAATTGTTATCACATTCCACCTATGGGGCTCACGTCACGAGTCTATGTGTCATCCACAGTGCCACGGCAGCCGAACTGGTGAATATTTTCTGTTTAACTTTACGTCCTTTATAAGTTCTTGGTGAAACATATCAACTGATCGCTTTTTTATCTTTCTCAAGATAGTTTGTTCTACTTTGATCCACTGGAAGACCAACTTGTTGTACTTTATCGATCCAGCTGACTTCCCACCAACACTGTTCAAAGATTGAGGTTACTTTCTCATTGAGTGTTTGCCTGGCTTATTCGTCCCTATTTGGAAGCAGCTCGAAATGGCTAAGTGATTACGTCGCGAACTTACGGACTGAAAGATCCGCTGTTTGAACTTAACCCCCAGTATTTCGACTGTTCCTGTCTAGGCTTGGGAAACCTAGCAGTATGCTACGCACTTAGAATGCCTTTTTGTGGCTCATTTTGTTCTCACGTGTCAGGTGGGCGTAGAAGGGTTTGGCACATGGCTCTTTGACTAACGTTTTCATGGGTCACCCGTATGTTTTAAAATTCAAAGTACAAGAACAATTAGCATGGACGAAAGGACAGCCCCCCAGGGCTGGACTCCAGCCGTCGACCTAAGGCTGCTCTGAGCACAGTAGAAGACAAGCCAGGCTGATTCCAACTCATCTTCATTCCGTATTTTCTTACCCTTGAAGCACTCTGCCGTCTTTTTTGCAATACAGTGCACTTTTCGGTTATCGAGTAAATGTATTTTCGAAAAAATTTCCCAACACTTGAAGCCTAATCACGTCTTGTGATTTGACTGGTCGTTTATGACGGACAGATGAGGGACGTAGAATCTATCCACTAGTTACGCTCATGTTGAAAATACCTTCAGCGATGCAATACATGGGGACCAACAAACAAAAGGGAATTCAGGATAATCATGTGACGTGCATAGGTGGTTCATACTCGGTCCAAACTTGTCCTAACTGACCAGTGTCACATGTGCGGCCTAGTGATCGGCACATTCTTTCGGTCACACATTAAACCTGGTTGACCTCAGTTCACAGCTCGACCTATTTAGAAGCCGTGCTCACCTACGGTCATCTGTATGCACCTAGGTTTCACCGGGATAGCTCAGTGGTCAAGGTGCGAACTTCCTGACCGGTAGTTACGTGGTTCAAACACCCCCTCCCCGGCATCTCAACTGCTTCTGCCTAGGGCTTGGGCAACCCGACAGTGTCTCAGCCCTCGTGCTTCCTTAGCAGCTATGCACCGAAAGGGTGCACAGCGGAATGGTGGCGACGATAGGCTTAACCACTTGACACCCTCCAAAGACAATCACGTGGTACTCAATGAGCTGATACTTCGATCGGGCGCACTACCATTCGGTCCGAATCTAGTGTCGAAAGCCCTGTCTACGCAGTCTCTCAAAAACTAATCATCTCATGGAAGATACGGAAAGCTGTGCACCCTCAAAGCATCATCAAGACTTTCCGACTTTTGCTCGTTTCAAGAAAAGGAGCATGTATCTACGCAATGTTGATTGAACTGTTCTCCCAGGTACTGTCGTCTGTTGGGTGAATTGAGTGGTGGGTCAGCAGATGATTATTACTAATAATAATACTGATAACAAATTATTGTTCGCTGTAATACTCTTTCGGCGCCTAGCCTTCATTCTAACTAAAGCAAGCACGAAGACAGACACAGCCAAGTTGCCCAAGAGTAGACAACAACAGTCGAGATACAGAGATTGGGTTCAAACCACAAACCCTCCGGTAACTTAGTTTGGGTCTTACCCAGTGGGTTTTCTGGATCTGGAACCTAAAAGAAAACAATACCGATAGATTTTTCGTTTAGTCATTGGGTTCACGTCTGCAGTCAAGCGCCACCTTTTGAAAGACCTCATGTATTGGTTGTTAGGACACCTTATGAGGACTGCTTGAGCAGAAGTACGCCGGACACATGAGGGGTAGCGCGAGAAGCTCAAGTCGTTTGCTTCTTCTGAGCCGTCCTCCTTGAGCTGAAAGCAAACATCTTAGCAGCTGGCAGATATCGCTTCGACGGTGCCCACTGTATGCTCATGTATACTTCGATATTCTCGTCATTTGGATACCTCGCAACATTCGCGTGACCCTTGTCTTTGTATGAATTTGGATGACTCTCTGTTTTTATTTGTTTTCCATCGATCTACAGGTTGTTCCTTCTCTACTTCAACTCGCCTGTCACAATGCTCCCGGCCTGTTTTTCAATGTGTCTGCTAGATATAGCTACACTGTGGTCACTCTATGGCTACCCGTAAGTAATTTTTTTGAGTTCAGTACATTGTTCGACCTCCTTTAAATAGGGTCAATCTTGAAGGGACTAATTTACCCCTGTCCTATGAACTTCACCATAGGACCTGTGAGCAAAACATAGCACTTCTCAGGTGGGACTGGAAGATCGTAATGACTTCAGCTTCCCAAAAGGGACAAATTCCCTTCTGAACCCGGGCTATGCCCGTCTGACCGCAGTTCGACCAGAAATTGAATTTTTCCTAATCGGTTACGTTTGGAGCACAATACTGGTGCTCGTTAGTGACAGTGAAGGTATACGGACGACTGTGGTCACGTGATCTGTGTTTTGTTGCGACCCCCTAGATGTACTGGTATGGGTGGGGTCAACGATTTTTCGTTTGTTGTTCCAATTAAGCGAATATATCGTAGCACTGATGTGTCCGGTAATTGCGCAGTTGCGTGGCAGAATGTGGATGGTTCGTGATCAGGATTAGCGAAGCGGGTTCGCCAGAAAACGAAGGAGCAGCGACAAGTGGCCAACAAAACTCTATCGATGTGGTAGCTCCTGAAGGCTACACTAAAGAACATTTACGTCATGATTCCACCTCGTGCGGCAACTGGTTCTTTTTGAAAGACGGGCTACCTCTGTGGGTTGCCGCTGCCGATGATCAACTTCACTCTGTGCAGATAGTGAGGGCCTATACTGTTGGCGGAATGGAGCGAGATTCGGTTGATGTTCAGTGTGTGCGACTGTGAGCCGCTAGAACGTCAGTTAACCCCTCAGGGGAATTTGTCCACACGCCCGTTGGTCTACACCTCCAATCACTTTGTCTCACATGATCCCCTAAGGTTGGAGGAATTACGGTCATATTCATCACCAGTTTCTTTTCTGTGGGCTATCTCACCAGTATCCATCCATTTCCACTGTTTTAATCCGTCTAGTCCCGAATCATGTATCTCGTGATCTTTCTTTCGTTCCTTTCTTTTCTCTTTTTGTCTACTCTCCACCCGGGATTTCTGATGCAGAATCTTATACACAGCTCTGCTACAGTGCGTCATCAATGCAGATTGTCTACAACCTTGTCCGATGTCGGATGCGGTCCTGTCCACCGCGTTTGCCGGTATGATCAAAGAGTTCAGCGCCGCAGTGAGTCATGGTTCTTGTTTGATCTGCTCGCGAATTCAAAGTATTTCTGCGTGAGACTGACGTACTACTGATCCCAGTAATTGTGTTACAAACTTTCATGAAGTGCTCTTGAAAGGAAGAGCGCCTTCGAGTGTGGAGTTGTGTATTGACCACCACAAACTAACCGGTTACAGGCTGTTAGACACAAGGGTAGGAATCTCGCTGGCACAGGGTTTTTGAAAAAATGGACATTTTCAAACGTACTCTTGGACTTTTCTGGACGTTCTTTAAGCAGGGCACAAACTCTCCGAAGCGGTTCTGTGATTTCCGTACCAGCTTTCCATTGGATGTAAGACATCATCACCATCATTGACATCAGTGTTCAACACCGATGCTTCACTGCCGTACAACCATGATTTATATGAAAACCTTATTATGAAGAAAAGAATAAAGGTGGATGGGGAAGGGACTTGGTGCTAGCTTACTACAATCATTCCTAGGTACTTACACCTCCAAACACTCATTCAGGCATTCTGGATAGAAACTGACAACAAGAACACCAGTGACATCGGTTGACTCTTGGTTGTAAGGACGGTGCCTTGACACGTAATCAGACACTACTCGCATGTTTCATCAATGATGTACACCGTTACACTTTTAGTTGGGTTTATCCTCTCTGTACCATTTGTGGCGGCTCACTTGCTTATTTGGTCGAATCGACAGAGCTTTTGATGACAGTTTACATTGAACTCCTGTCAAAGCACTATATGTATGATGTATGTGAGAAGTGATGGAGATGTTCCACAAAATTGGCATCCTTGGGTTTCCCAGAGCAGCCCTTTCGTCCAGGTGACAACTTGCTAGGGGATATCCGGACAGTTGCCGCATTCCGCCTTTCTGGATAAACGCTTTGCGGGAGGTTGGGACCGTTGACAGACGGTCCGTTGTGCATCCACTGGCGTTCATGCACCAAAGCTATACTACTCATATGGGCGGTTAGTAGGAACAGCAGCACTCACAGTCGGGGCGTTTTGTTAGAATAGTGGATGTCGATGAAACATGAAAGGACAAGATAGGAATATTGGAATTAGTGCAGTATGCCTTTAGGTCACTTGAATAGGCGTGTTTGAGAATGGAACGTACGTGTAATCTCTCTTAGGAAAAGAGGATTATGGCGAAGGAAGTGGAAAAAATCAAGGAGACTAGGCCATCTTGGTGCGACGGTGTTAACTATGGTGTGACAGCGATTGCCTCTGGGCTAATGGAGTTTTGCCGGTGTCATGGATTATCAGTTTGGAATCGGGTCTGCTGCGAAATCCCACGTGTGCCAGATGACGACAGCATGCTGCGGTGATCGTGGATACGTCAAGTACCACGGGAATTTGGGCTACTTTTCAGAATATGTGCTGCGTGAACAGTTCCTGAAGACCATAGAACCCTGCTTTACTGCGAGTCGCGTGCGGATGTGCAGATAGGACATAGGAACGAACTCAAACAAATACCAGACCCAACGGAGTGGACGGGTGAGATCAGTCCGAGATCCAGCGGCTCTCCTGGCGGTGTATCCCCGATTACTCTGCGATCCAGCGGCCTGCGTTTGGTTGTGCAAAGGCTATAGATGCATCCTCGAACACAGACCGTCTGGCGCCGTTCGCACACAGTAATCATGTTCCAACTGGGGTGCTAATCGTGATTCCTGGATATCCTCCGTAGGTTATCCTTAAGGGAAGGGATGATGTGCAGTTGAAACGAGTCCTGGAGCACAGATATAGTCCAAAGTAGAGAGATACCATCCAATTCAGAGTTGTCAGCAGTGGAAGCCACTGACAAACAGTTCCTTGAAAAATGGTGGCGATAGAAAACGGTGTTGAAAGCTGCTGGAGTGAGTTCAGAACCGCATTGAAATGAGGACAAGAGTAACAGGAAAGAGACAAGGATATCTCGCTCGAGTGATTTTGCAACCTTCCAAAAGCAATCACTCCCAGCTGATATGCTGGACAGTTGGGTGGTCATGTGTTCGCCGAACAGATCCTTAAATTTCTTCGATAGTGGTGATACGTAAATCACGCACAATAATTTAACGCCTGAGCCTAGGGATAAGCGTTTTCGAGACGCGAAGCCACTGACTGGAAGGTTCGTGGTTTGTACTGACTGCTCTTGTCTAGGTCTGAGCAATCCCGTACTCTCTCTGGAATGACAGCTAGGCACTGAATGGGCAGGATGGCCCAAGTGGATAGAGCGCGAATTTACTGATCGGAAGGTCCGTGGTTCGAACCCGACCTCTGCCTCTCGACTTCCCCTGTCTAGGCTTGGGCAACCTGGCAGTATCTCAGCCCTCGTGCAACCTCCGGGTGGCATGGCAGTTAGGTACCGGAAGGTTACGACAGCTGAATGTTTTTTTCTAGGCACTGAGAGGATGTTACGGCCGAAAGATTATTTACAAAGATAACCATGTTTAAAACATTCCAAATCTGAAAGTTCGTGTTTAGAAGAACTGGAGCACTTGGGATTCTCAGCGGAAATCGTAGGACATTTGGGTAGGATCCAGGATCAAAGCCAAAGGATGGCATCACGCCGTCCCAGTTAGTAGACAGGTAACCCAAATAATCCGCGAGGTGGCTCCTTATGGGTAACCAAACGAGATTGGAACATATCTCAACTCATCAGTCATCAGAGCCAATGGAGACAGTGGTCTAATGAGGGTCTGTTGTCAAAATGACACCTAGAGTCTGCGGTGACTCGCCGTTGTGACTCAGAATTCCGGTAGGAAGCGAAAGAATTTGAGATATGCTGTTGGTTGTGAATACTTCTAACTCATAGCCGACTGCACTTGTGTGTGCTGAGCAAACTAACTAGAGACATGACCACCGAAGTCCGCCAGGCTAGAGTTCAGCAGCTGGGTCGCTAGCCTGTTTTCACACTTGACGATGAATAGAAAGGTGGGCAGCGTCATCGCGATCAGTTTACATAACAAAAACGTTTGAAGTAACGTGAGTAACAATCGATGGAAGGCCAACGAAATGCAGATGAGTGTGCATACAAACCTCATCATTAGAGCGCAAGTGATTGTGTGGGACGGAACTGAACGAAATTGGGGTACTCGTGTTTCATTGGCAAAGGGGGCTGGTGTGTTGGAGGTTGATGAAAGTTGAAGGACGAGTTTAAGTGAAGTTACGATTCAAAAACGTATGCTGCTGAACAAGGCTTTGTATTTGTGTTTGGGACGTGGGAGACCAGATTTCACAATCAGTGGTATGAACCGACGAGCCTTACAAGTCCCTTTGTAAGGTGATGATCTTTCGCCGGACAACAGCGGCGGGGTCTACCCTTCTTCCTGCACACATCACCGATCGCTTTCCGATTTACAAGGGTAGTAGCTATCATCGCGGACGTATGGTACAGCTCTATCCGAATTCTGTATGCGCTGGACTTAGCTGTCTATGGAATGCAACACTGCGAACAAAAACGCCGCTTAATACTTGACCCGGATAAATCTGCCGGTGTTTTGTGTCTCCGAGTTGCTAGCCAAGAACACGGTTGCCGCCGAACCTCATTACATCAATCGTATATTTCATTATTCTTTCCACCATGCAAATACTTGGGTGAAGCGTTTTTCGAGGCTGTCTACAGACAGTGTCCAGCTGATGACTTTGCAGGCACTCGTAATCCGTCTGTTGTTGAGTACCTTGTTCCGTTTTCCCCATGCACCTATGTAAATGGTCGACTAACTTGTCAAACCAATCGGTATACTGTGCACTTTCCTAGTTCGTTCTAGATTTCGTTAATCTGTTTAACTTTCCTCCCCAAGGGTGCGGTCAATGAAGCATTGAATCTGGCCAACTGCGTGGAGACTGTGATCTGCCGCTTTTCAGAAAAGTCCACAATTCATCAGGCCAGGCTACAAGTTGAACTGGAGCAAGCGTTGCGTTCCGGTGTTGATTTGGCTCAGTGCGATCGTCTGGTTAATGCACTCCGTCTTTGCTGTCCCTGGGAAGCTGCACTTTAGTAAGTCTTGTCTACCTTTGACGTGACTGGTTCCACGCTACGTGTGCATCCCCATGCTTCACTCCCGAATATCTTATAGCGCAAAGAAACTCAGCTGCTTTCCTGTAGATATACTGCACACTCAAGCTTGGCTTACTTCATGAGCAAGTGTTTGTTTGTTGCCCACGATTTATAGCGAAATCAACTCTCGGGGGTAGTTTTGATGCCCCCAAGATCAGGGTGCCGTATACGTTGAATTCGATTCCTGATGCAAAAGGATCCTAAAAGACATCGCTTCAATCCCCGAACATATGGGTGAATAGTGGCTCCTACGATCGTGCATCTTATAGCCCGTTTGCCTGACAGCCAGGTGCGGTGACCCTTCTATTCACACACACACACACACACTTCGCATCTCAACGGTGGAACAGTCGAGTAGAAGGGCTACGGTATAGTGCCCAGTGAGAAGGATAACTCGGATGAAGAAGCTACGATGACCGCTCAATCTGGACAGACCAGCAGTCGAGGTGCCGCATTTACGGAATCGCCAATCAAATTGGCTGTTTTTCTTTAAAGCAAACGTACAGGCCCTTGAAGCTCATTATCATTATTTAAAGATTTGTCAAGAGCTGAGGTTGAAATTTGGTCTAGCACGTATCTACAAAAAGTCTTGGAATTTCAGGCCAATTCTTTTGGGATCCGTCGAAATTTGTCAAAACGTTTAAGGTGTAGTAAAGCAACCCAGTTGTTTGGAAGTCCTACCTAACCACTGGGTCATCGCATTCTTCCGTCTACATTAACGACCAGCATCGTTTCATTGTAGTTGGTCTGTCCACTTTTCTTACACATACTCTTCTGTTTTCCAGCCAGGCTGAAGTCGAACGCCTCCGGGGCAACTGTGTGACTAGCCATGATCTTCTGCAGCACGTTGTACAATCCGCACTTTCTCGTCTGAAAAGCGCCACTATCAAGACTTCTGGCGCAGCTGACAGCTCCTCGACACCTCCGAACTCATCCATCACGTTCCACGTGGAACCGTTCTCCCACCTGAGTATTCCGGTTTTCGACCAACATGTCCCGCTGGGTGGGATAGCCAGACTTGCCCAAATCGCGGTCCGAGCACAGCTTGCTTTGGTATGTACGGTTTGACCAGTCACGATCATCTACTCGGTCAGAATCATTCGTTTTCTAAATAATAAAAGTTGGTGATTGCCCTAAATCATCGTTCAGCTGTAATACCCTTTCGGTGCATAATCGTCACGATACCCGAGGGAATCATAAGTGCTGAGATATCGTCAGGTTGCCCAAGCCTAGGCAACAGCAGTCGAGATGTTGCAGTCGGGTTCGAACCTCGGATCGTCCGTCATGTTCACAGGTTAGTTCAATGGCTACTACGTTTGGGACGCGATGCGCCGACGGCTAATGACAGGCTTGGTTCTGTCACGCGATCGGCGACAGCCCTGTGTCCTACTAATTGCTTCAAATGCGTACGCGTTTAAATTCGCGCTTCATCACACAGCCGGAACAACTCAGTAACGATAACCTATTGGGCCGTCGCGTTTGGTGCATGACTCCCCTTCACGATTTTTCGGTGGATCGGGTTGTGACAGCTGATTCCAACACACTGCGTGTACGTGCTTCTTAATGGAGAACAACCGTGGAACCCTTTCGGTGCCTAACTGCCATGCCACCTGAAGGAAGCTCGAGGGTTGGGATACTGCCAGGTCGCCCAGGCCTAGACAGGGGAAGTCGAGGGGCAGAGGTGGGGTTTGAACCTTCCACTCAGTAAACTCGCGTTCTAACCGTTTGTTGCAGGGAGTGACGCTGCAATGATCATCCGTCCATTCTTAGACCCTAATGTATTGATTGCTGTGTTTTTAGTCACTTTCTCTAAGGAACTTGTTTCGGTCTCCTTTTCCATCTGTCACCCTCCGAACGCTGTGGAAACGTGAACCAATATGTACTCGTACGTGGTTTGTAGTCAGAAAGACCTGAACTCGGCTTGATTGGCACATGTTTTATGCTTGCAAGATATCAGGTGTCTCTCTCATATTCTTTTGTTCTGTGCAGGGCTGTATTTAAATAAGTTGACATAGCGGTAATCCATTGACGCCAACTTTAGCTCAGTGGAACACATTTTCACCGTCCTGAGTTAGAGTCGGAAACATGTCGGTCAATCAGGTGTCTCTGCCATATTCTTTTGTTCTGTGCAGGGCTGTATTTAAATAAGTTGACATAGCGGTAATCCATTGACGCCAACTTTAGCTCAGTGGAACACATTTTCACCGTCCTGAGTTAGAGTCGGAAACATGTCGGTCAAAACCCTCCTTGAACATCGCCAGCCTTCTATTCCGCCTCTTTTATGCACACCGGGGGAACCCGTACCATTCAGTCTTCAAAAAATTATCGAGGTTTCTCTTCTTGCCTCTCCTGCATTTGTTTTTCTCGAGGTGTTTTCGGTTACGCTGAGTAAACTCGATTGGTTTTACTCCACGTTACGGGAGCCGTTCTCATTCCAATTTCTTCAGGTCGAACTCCTCATGTCAATGCAATTGTGTGCACAAGCCGACCAAATTTTGGACGAGGCGCAAAGCTTGGCAGTACAGTATAGACTTTGCGCAGCTGCAAACAAAGTTTGTCTCCTAAAACACGCTCTGCACACACTCTGTAGTGCTCCGTCCTCCGAGCCCTCAGTAGAACTTGACCGGGTTCTGTGTGAAGCGTTGCATCAATCGGACCACTCAACACAGTGGCGTTGTTTAACCTATGCCAGTCGCCTTAGGCTTCGGACTTTTCGTAGTTCGACCGAACTTGGTAATTGTAAGTGCATCCCCACTTTCTGTATCTAATTGTTTTTTGGTATGATCACACCTTAGTGTTTGAACTCATGTTCGATGGCCTTGGCACTTGGATTAGCTAAACTGTGGGTCCGCCCAACGGCTTAAACCGCATACCCCCTCCTAAATCTCCTCTCTTTGAAAATATGGTACACGACAGTCCGCGGTAACAGGTCGTCTAATGGCTACTATGGCCGCTAGCTGGGTAGCAACCCCCTATCTGTGCACTTCTCACTATTCCAAGGTCATCTTTTACTGGTTCTCAATTTCTTTTTGATCGCGCTTTCCTCTTTGCAACTCGCACATGATTATCCTCCCTCCAGGTCTTGCTGACCCGTCATTTTTTGGCAAATGCAGTTCGGGTAGATAGGTGCTAAGAGGACATTGTTTTACTCATTTTGAAAGGGACATTAGGTATCTGAGAGTTTGTTACCGTTTTGTTTCTCATGGCTCGCTTCACAAAGCTGCCACTTTGATGTGGTGTTCGGGCATGAGTGCTGCAATGATCCCGCGGGCTATATTGGCTAGAAAACTACGTTCCACTAGGTACAATCATGCAAGGAAGGTCAAAAGGGAGCAGTCAGACCAAATGCAGTGAGACCCCGGACCACGGGCAATCGTGCTACAAGGCGCTATCTGTGATGGGAATGTGAAGACAGTGAGCAGTTTCCCTCATGCGACCGGCATGTCCATATTAATGGAAGTGGCAATGCTGCCTCTCTCCCCTCCCCCCGAGGAAGGACGGGTTAGAACAGATTGGCCCTAAAAACAGCTCACTCCGATCGCTCAACGGTTGACCGTGGTGGTCGGTGCATTATTCAATACGGTCGACATAATTGTAGGACCAAAGAGTCCGGTGCTGCTCAAAAGTCACCTGCTGTGCGCAGCCGCATTAGGAATGAGACAGTAATACCTTATTCCTGCGCCCTCGGGTTAGGCCAATCCCATAAAGCCGAGCAGGTCAGACTGTTGAGTCATCGGCTACGGGAGGGGTCCCCAAAGAAAACTCTACTCTGCGCTGCCTCGTGAGTCAGACTTTTGAGTCAGAGGCTCAAGGTGGGGTATCCCACTAAGCCCCCTTCTTCGGCCCGGGGAGACGGGAAAAAATCATTTGCCCGCGCAGTTCGGTGTCCACCGACTTCCCTCCCCAACCCCTTCCCACTGCACAAGCAAACGTCGCTGGGCCATTTGACTGTAATTCATCTGACCGAAGGGCTTTATGCTCCTCGCTGCTTACTAACAATAAACAAAATAACACCCTTCTAAATCCACGATATCCTTTCTGTATAGGAGCTTTTAACGTCCCTGCTCTATGTCAAATTGCCGAACAGGCAATTCTTACTGAAACCTTGTACTCACTTGAAATTGACGTATGCTGTGTCTCCGAGACACGTATACAAGGCTCGAGCGTGGTGATGCATCTCAGAACGCAGCTCTTTCACATTTCTTTCTCCGTGTGTCTGGTAACCCAGAAGCGATGACTCGTGGAATATATGGCGTGGGAGTTGCACTCAGCCCCAGAGCTGGACGCGCTTTACTGGATTGGATCCCAGTAAACAGTCGTCTCTGCGCCGTCCGGCTATCCAGTTCGATCAAGCTCAACGCCTCTTGGCATAAAAAGCGGTGCTTGTTTGTAGTGTCCGCTTATGCCCCAACTGACTGCAGTTCTGAGGCGGAGAAGGATACTGTCTATCGAGAGTTATCCGCGCTCATCCGTCGAGCAAGACGTATTGCCATTGTGATCCTTCGGGGCGATGTGCATGCCCAAGTCGATCGTCTGAGCTCCTTGGAATCACATTTGGTGGTCGATTTGGAGTGGATGCTGGTACGGATATCGACTCATTCAGTTGTGTTTAGATCATGAACTGCTTCTGGCAAGTACGAACTTTCAGCATAAACATGCGCAACCTCACAGCCACCAACTGCAAATCAACCGTGGACCCAGTTGAACTACATGGCTATGGACCACCGGTGTCGCGAAATTGGAGAGCTACGGTTCAAGACTACCGTTCCGTCTGGAGCACGCAACTTGATTCCGATCAAGTCATGGTGCGTGCACGCCTGACAGTTTGTTTCGCTTCAAGCCTTTGTAAGCCAGCGAGAAGCATGCCAATCGACCATCTTCGAAGAACTACTATAGGTCGACGCTATCGATCTGAGCTACATCAACAAACCTCTACAGTAATCCGATACTTTGGTGGAAGTGACCATATGGATGAAGCGTGGCAAAATGTGAAAGGAGCTATGTTAGCGGCGTTCAGTGCTATCTGTTCGACGTCTCCGATTCGACCACAAGACCACTAAATATCGTCGAGCTCGATGCCAGGGAATTCGTACCAGAAGGCAACGAGTATCCCAGGGAATTCGTACCAGAAGGCAACGAGTACGACGGCGCGCGCACATCCCTCAGACGCCAAATAGTGAAGAGCCTATGGAAAGACCGAGAGCTCTGTTGGGCATCGAAAGTTCGGGAGATGGAGAAGGCCTTTGCTCTCGGGAACAGCCGTGCCCTATATCAACTGCTACGATCGACTGGCCCTAGGAGAGCAACGGCCAGTGAAAAGAAAAAGATGGCTCATTAATTCGCTCGCGAAAACGTCGAACACTTCGAAGAACAATCTAGCTGGCCTCCTGCAACACAGCTTGTGAAAGTTGTCCGTACGGATGAATGGAATGTAAACCTTGATCGTTCGTCGGAAGAAGAAATAAAGTACAAAATGTCGGTACTGAAACGTGACAATGCACCATGACCAGACGGTCTCTATCCAGCCCATCTCAAACAAGAGGGACAATCCCTGGTGACCCATCTAACGAACTTGATATTTCCATCCGGATTGGGAAGACCAGAGCAGCTTTTGCGAACCTACGTCCCCTGTGGCGTAGGCGTGACATCAGTTTCTCTGTCAAGGGTCGGGTTTACAATGCTGCGGTGCGCTCCATATTACTATATGGATCAGAAACCTGGCCGCTGCGCGCCGAGGACGTCAAAAGGCTTTCAGTGTTTGACCATCGATGTCTTCGGAGCATTGCCTGAATCTGGTGGGAACACCGGATCAGCAATTCTGAAGTACATCGAATGGTATTCGGGAGAAATAACTCACCCTCGATAGATGAACTGATCACACTGCATAGGTTGTGCTGGCTTGGCCACTTGCTGCGTATGCCAGTCGACTGAATTCCTCGAAGCGCTCTTTTCGCATAGCCACGCGAAGGGTGAAAATGAGCCAGGGAGTTAAACAGTGATTTAGCAGCGAAGTGTAAAACCCATTACCAGCAAACTCAACTGCGATGGTCATTGCCGTCTTCCTGGATGGGGACCCCGAGACGGGCGACATCAATGGCCAGAGACATTATCAAGACATTATATCAATGCATAGCTCCTTTTCCAACCCTCCTTCCGAGACGGGCACATCAATGGCTAGAGACATTATCAGACATGGCGCAGTCCAAGCATTCAAGCCACTGCCTTCAATGTATAGCTCTTTCTCCAACCCCCCACTTACACGTCCACTGACAGACCTGTATTTGCACACCCACGTCCAATGCACAGCTACCTACCCCATCTTCCCAAATCATCGACGGACAAAACTGTGACAGCTATTACCACTGTACGACAACTACGTGGTAATTACAGACGATGATGGTGAATTAAGCTCAAATCAATAAGTCATTTCTGGCTTCGCGGAATAATTGTGCGGTAACGCTGGTGTATTCGACCATTTGATGTGACAGTCGCCCGGTACCTATAGTTCAGTGGGAAAGGGAACTTTTGTTGTAATGTTTTTCTCCGAGAGCTGAAACAGACATTTCGGAAATCGTGGTATTTCGAATTTGATTAGGTACTTCAGGTAGTCCTAGTTCCCGGAACTTGAGATAATTAGTCCTCGACTTGAACGGTTCAGTTTTGAGCTCGTGAGTGTAGTACTCATAATCGTTCAGCTCTAGCATCCTTTTGGTGCCACCCGAAAGAAGCACGAAAACTGAGTCAGTACCAGGTTGACCAGGCCCAGACAGAAGCATTCGAGTTTCAGAGTTCTTGCAGAGTTCGAACCACGAAACTTTCGGTCAGTAAGTTCGCGCCTTATTTCTTGCAGAGTTCGAACCACGAAAATTTCGGTCAGTAAGTTCGCGCCTTAACCGCTGAGCTATCTCCAGCTCTCATGAATGTTGATATTACTAGGACTGGAGACTGAATGGACTCCCTTTGACAGTATATTTCGGATTATACAAAAGCATTGTATGCGAGGGACTCTTTCAAGTTCACAGTCCCAGAAGTGTCAGCATTCGCACTGACTTAAAAAACTATCACCAAGTCTACCTCCTCAAGCGGGGATCATGAGCAATGGGAGGATTTTCTGGCCGTAGAACTTGCTCCCCCAAAACAACATAGGGGTAGCTTTTTGTAGGGGTGTAGTGCAGTCTTAGAGGGGGCTTAGCTGATTAAGTGGCTAAGAAAACAGTGAAACAGTTGAGGTGAAATATGCATGTGCCGAATAGACCTACTCAATTCCAGCGCAGTCCAATCTGTTTCTCCTGTTCTTCTTTGCCTGTCCGCTCCAAAAGTTGCCCAAACTCCTACTCAGGGTCCTCTGTTTTGTTCGTTTTTCAGTTCTCCAATCGCACTTACAACAGCTTTATGGTGCACTAACTTTCTATCGCTCTGTGGACGATCGTAGACGGCTACTGGATACACTGGCTTTGTTGGTGAGCTTCTGTTTTGTTTTACCTACCACATGATACAGTCAAACGTAACTGAATCGCTGATGTGGTTCTCAAACAGAAAATGCGCACGGAATCGTAGGTGGATGGAACGCCTGCCCTTCCGTGGGTACGCTCAACACAATTTATTCGGTCCCGAGCGAGCCTCATGTGGCCTGGAAGTCGCGAAAAGCTTCGAACATTGGCTTCCATCTTGTGTGGACTCATATCCAGAGGCTGCAGTGCTTACACGTACCACTTTGTGGTTTTGGTGCAACAGGAACTTCAGTCGAAGAACGTGTCTGGCACCAAACGCGCGTTGGCTAGACCATGTACTGTGCATGCAGAACCATCGTCTACCGAAGAGAGTGCTGCTTTCCATGCCTAATTCGAGAGCAACCTATGATTTGGCGGAGAGATGTGAAAGGGATTTCGAGAAGTTTGGGTGCTGTCGGTGCGATGTGGCATCTAGGATGGGGACCGCATGATCCCTAGTGCGTCTGGTTGGAGACGCTCCAAGATATGACCGCTAATCGGTCAGTCGCACTTTTCCCTTCAATTTTTATCCAGATTGCCTGAATGAGCGTCTGGGAGATGCGGGAACCTCGGAATGATTGTGATAAGCTAATACTAAGTCCCCATCCACGTTTCAGAATAAGGTTGTACGGCAGCGAAGCATCGCTTGTGAATCTCGATGCTGTGCTGTCGATTATCGTGTTAGAATAAACTCGGTGTACAGATGTGTGTGGACCGCAACCGAAAATGCCATCGCGCTTTGTTTTGTTTTCACTAATCCATGCAGGATTCTGTGTACCACAGGCGCACATTACTCTTTTCGTCGTCAGAGCTTCCACATGTACACGCGTTCGCACATCTCCTTTCGTTGTCCATTAAATGAACGTGAAATTGGTTGTCTCAAACTGGGTTGACCGGAAAACCGAAGCGCCGTGTTTATCCTGTATTCAAACGGAATGTTGAAATAGAAAAATTGGAACAAAAACGCTAGAGTTAGGTCATCATCTGCACTGTCCTGCTCTCGAGATGAGTATAGCACCCGTAGTTTGTCAACCTGTCTTTACCGTTATCACTGAATATTAGCTACCGATACAACCTGTACTATAGTGTCATGGTAGATACATTTTTCTTGAACAGCTATCTTCATCTTGTGTAGCGCTCACCGAATTTCAACGTAGGGTGGACAACACTCATCATCCCGGTTTCTCAGCATTGTTAGTTTGAGTCCCGGCTTGCTAAGAATTTCAAATTGACTACTGTCTTCTTGAACCCCCCAGTGATAGTCATTCTCAAATACGACCCTGTACATTGCGGAGCTTCATCTGTCGACTTCGATCAGTTTATTTCAGTTACATATAATTGGTTCCTCTTCTCATTCGCAGGCTGTAGCCCTGAACTCTGGTGGTCATACCAAAGAACGCAACGAGCTGGCAAGCGCATTTCATGAGCTACGGAAAGAATGCCAATTTGTAGAAAGGTTTCTCCGGGGCAAATACGTGGTTGCAGTTTTATGATATTAGTATGCACTCAAACTATTCCATGTTCCTTTAAACCAAAAGATTCTGAGAAACTGTATATTTGATACTTCAATACACTTATTCTGATGTTTTCGTCCTTCATCCTGTGACCGCCAGATATACGCAATTAGATAATATTTCAGGATAACAATGTCTTCATTGGTGACGATGAAGATGGCTGTAACATTCTGACTGATTGACGACGTATCATCGCAGCGGTAACTATGGTTGACTGACTGCCATGCAACTTGGGCCAAAGTAAGTTAAAAAAAAAAGGTTTGAGATAGCTCAGTGGTTAAAGCGCGGATTTACTCACTGAAAGCTCGGTAGCTAAAACCCAATACCGACATCTCTTGGGCAACCTGGCAGCATCTCAACTCTCGTGCTTCCTTCAGATTGCACACCAGCTAGGTACGCCAGATGGACATAGGAAGAAAGAACTCTCTAGCTATGGATGAATTACTCACGCTCCATAGGTTACGCTGGTAACGACATATACTCCACATGCCGTAAGACCGTCTACCTCGCAGAGCTCTTTGCGCCCATACCTGTGTTGAGTGGAAGCTACAAACGATCGCTACATTTTTATTCACATTCACACCACTCTCGTTTGAACGCTCGCTCTCTTGTTCTGGCGAAATTATTCCGGTGTGGACTCACCGGAATTCCCCGAAGAGTGTTTGCAACTCTCGGAAGCGACTACCGACCACCTCAACAACAAGTTACCACTCCCCACGTTCAACCGTCTGCGTCTAGAAACACTCATACAACAGATTGCCACATTGAGTCGTGGATAAACATCTGGACACCACAAATATCGGATTCCCGAAAATAACACATCTTTCTTAGTAATCTGTCCACTAACTATGGTTTCGATATGTCCGCCAGTGTCAGCAACAGTTGTTCAGTTGGTCCCCGGGGTCCCCATCCAGGGGGGCAATAGTTGTCAACCTGATTGAGTTTACAGTTTAATGCTTTCATACTTCGTTGCCAGGTCGTAGACTGTTCATCTCTTAGTCGCTTCTACCCAGCACAGGGTTGAGCAGATGGTTCTCTGGCATGCCAAGTACATGCCTTAACCAGCGTAACCTACAACGTCCTAGTAACTTGAGATGGCTCAGTGACAAAGGCGCGAACTTGCGGACCGAAAGGTCCGCGGTTCGAATCCGACCTCTCGATCCCGACTTTTTCTGTCTAGGCCTGGGCAACCTGGCAGTATCTCAACCCTCATGCTTCCTTCGGGTGGCACCGAAAAAGTGCTACAGCCGAACGAACATCATTTTGTTGAATGTCAAAACGTGCAAGAGACTGAATAATGCACTCGGACCTTGCTGTCAATTGTGCTGTGTGCGAAGCAGCGACCCGGGATATTCTTGGGGTCGACTAATCCTTCTGGAGGAAGCTGCTGTGAAGCTAATTAGAGCAAAGTACACCTTCGGCAACTGTATCAGACCGCTGCTTCCCAGCTGTTTAAAACTTCAGCCCCTCTTGGTAATTGTAACCTGAGATTAATCACGATGAAGCTGGCAAGCGGCGTCCACAGGTACATCTTTCTTCATCTTCTGTTCCCAGAATGCTCCCTCCTCTCCCCGCTGGTCACTAGAAATTCCATATGGTACTTATGCATGATAAACGCGAAGTGGGCGTCACCTTTAAGTTGTGATAAGAAGCACGAAATCACTTCTACGTTGGTTTAACCAGTACGATCCGCAAGGTATTCCCTCCCACCTATTGGATCTGCATCCGATAACGTCTGCATCGACGGGACTTCTACACCCTGCTAGCATTACCCATGCAGCCATATTCTTAAAGCTTATTGATACTGATAGCACGCTCGGCTTAGTCTGTTGGCTAGCTTCTGATCACGGTCGCACAATACCGCTCGCGGACCCAATTCCGCTCCCTCAATCCGCGTCTGTTTATGGAGAACCCGCTAAGAGCCCCTACCCAGCGAGAATAGTGTGCTGCCTTGTTGATGAAGTAGAAATGGATACCAGAAATTCGTCAAGATCCGTCTGCATCATAACCTGAAAAAAATGGTTGAGTAACCTACGCTTGCAGAGTAACAGTGGGCTAGACATTGACAGATATCCAGAGAAAAGGTTCCTCTTAGAAGTTGGAAACGCGTCGACTGTGACAGTGTGTTGAAAAGGATATCGCTGGCGTAATTTCGGTGCACTATTATCAGTGCCTATAAAAATCTTAGCAATCTGCTCCAGAGCCGTCCGTAGAAGCCATGTTCAAACTCACCTAGTGAACTGACCTCACACAGTGGGTTCCTGTGAGACCAACAGGTCTGCGACTTTCGAACCGACACCTTCCGTGGCCATATCAGTTTCATTGTATTCGAAGCCCACACACCAATATGGAAGCATTGGACGCGAGTTTAGCTTTTATTTGATTCCATCAGTAGAACATCTTTGATCGTGCCGTACATATGACGCGCGGCAGTGAAGCTCCATCGAGGTGAACGTGTCACCACTATCCCACCGAATTACTTTAAACGCACACATTTTTTACTCACCGAGACCACCTGCTATTTCGCACACATCAAGCAGTTTTCATCAGAGTTCCCCAAACACGAATCCCTCGTATGTTTAATAGAATCTGATTGCATTGAATCTTAACGGGTAACTAGATTGTAAAGTAGGAATCTACCAAAGATGTTTTGTTTTACCGCTCCGTATGAAACGGCACACTACGCGAATGCGGAACAAGCCTCGCAACCAGGATTTCCAAAGACTAATCTTGTGAATGCGTGCACTTGCGGAAAGTGGTATCGTGGAGTGTTTTCACCATACTTCTGACTACTGATACTAAACCACTGGATGAATGCCAGTATTCGAACCCACAAAAATAAAGCGTGAACGTCTTAACAGACCTGTTAGGTCGCAGGGAAACTGCCTCCCCCATTGCCCTATATCAGCAGTCAAGCGCTTCAGCGGTGGCATCCTTCTGATATATGGTTACCATGCTGCCCGAAGGACGAGCTGAAATACCGCCAGGTTTTCTAGCATACACACGGTTAGCGGTGACAGGGGATGAGTTCTTTGGGTGCCAACTAAACACTGCGAAATACCATCAGTAGAGGCACCTGATCACGGCAAATGGGGTGAGTGAATTTAGAGGAAAGTGACGCTCATTTGCACGGAAGCGTTGGAAAGACCTTAAGTTAATCTGGAAAGTAGACCGTAAAACGGAATACAACGGTCTGATGCACGACATCCTCAAACTGAGTAGCGTCAGGTTCATTTAGCGACCCTCATAGTTATTCTTGGCAGTAACACCAACGTAGCGTTTCACTACTGCACAATACCACGCAGCCAAATTTTCAACACAGCAGGCACCATGGATGATCTGTATAGCCCTTGAAGGTTTCATTGAATTGGAAAGAGCGACGGACTCTTCAGGTACGGATGTAAACTGCTTTTTAAATAAATAGCTCACGCCGGAAGACGGCTACCGCGTATATATGGGCCATCCACGCTATGTCCCAGAGGATCCGAAAGCTGAGTAGTTGCTACCAGGGTAGATGGTGTAAGTCTTGTCGCCTCATGTCTCCACATGCGATCAACCAAATAACCCACTCTTGGGTTATGGGTGTCCAGTCAAAATACCTTGCAGTGGTGGTACCCTGTCAAACCATTGGCAGGAGAACTGTTCACGGTCGCGTAATAGCCTCAAGCAAGTAGGGAATAAATACTGAACCAGAAAGCTAAAACCTAACAACGACTCACCGATACGAGAAACGACTTGGGCCACGTTTCATCGCTCTTCAAACTACACACCTATAGCATCGCACAAGTGGCTAGATTAGGGAATACTTGGGAAACAGGCCCTGGTTTACGCGGTAAATCCTCTACGCCAGCCAGTTCCACGAATGAAACTTCCTAGGGAACTGCACCCGTCGAGTGACAGCTATCCCCTCAGGTTTGATCAGAGAACTACGTGGATTTGGAGGAAATACGACAATACGGCTGGACATGAGGCCCTCGACTGGACCCACCTGGGTGTTCGGTCTAGTCTGAAGACTAATTTCAAACTTTGTATATACTTCCACAGCCTTTTAGGTCCATCGCTACCATTCAGCTATGAAGCATGATGATTAAAATACTGTCAGCTTGTCAAAGCCCGGACAGGAGCAATCGGAATGCAGAAGTGTGGGTCGAGTCGAAGACGTTTTTGGTCACTGGACTCAGTCCCCAATCATCGAACCACAGGATGCAGAGTTCAAGGATTTGAGTCACTGTACACAATACATTTGAGCTGCCGAATTAGAGCAGCAGCTTCATGATCCAAGGAGTTGGCACCAGCCGTAGCCCCCATGTATGGATTCCACTATGATGTGCCATCGTAGGGCCACACACAGAACCCTCGAACAGGCTGTCGGCCTCGACCCTGATTTTCAGTACTATCTTGCTTCAGGGATAACGTAAAAACCCTAATATCACCTGGAGTTTTGCGTCTAGCTATGATTACATTATGATCACCTGCAGTAAATCCAGGCGAGGACACTGGCGCTTCGGTGCCGTGTCATTCTACCTATAAAAAGATGCTACACTCAAAGAATGTATGAATGGCGAGCGAATGAACATACCGACCACTAGTTTCCTATATGGGACCGGAGCGCCGATGTCTCAGCAGCGACCACAAGGCAGTGATGGCGCCTTCATCAAAAGAACAGGCTTGGTGTGCCACTTACGTCCTAAATCTCACTTAACCAACGGAGTAGGGCACTCAGTTGGTTGCGTCGTGTTCTGGTCTGCTGTGGGATGCATATCCATTTAATGAACTGCGAAGTGAGTACACGTGTATGGCTGCCACTCCGACCGGATATACAAACCATGACCTGTATGTTGCACGCTTGCGGTAGATGCTGTCTTCACTTGAAGGCATTTCTTCATAAAAAAAAAAACAAAATCTGATTGTTCCAGGAAAGCCGGCACAACTGAATTTAACCGTTCTCAGATCGAGGTGATCAATGAATACAAAGGATGCGCCGGACTTTTACTTATATCTGGGCAAGCGCTAGGTTTAAGCCGGCACAACTGAATTTAACCGTTCTCAGATCGAGGTGATCAATGAATACAAAGGATGCGCCGGACTTTTACTTATATCTGGGCAAGCGCTAGGTTTCTCCATCTGATGACCTCCTCCTCTCAATTAAAAGTGCTCGAATACGACAATGTCATCACCCACAGCAACGTATGTCGATAAAAGGCTAGTGTGGCACCAAAGACATCTGTTGGAAGACATTTCGTAGTGCGTCTATCCAGGCATGAGCCACGTAAACCTGATCCTCGAAGACGGGCCGCTGGCAAAAATGCATGTGGACCACCAGCAGAGATTTTGGTATGGGGAGTCCAGATAGGGTACACCTTCAACCCGTGAAGCGGTGATATCGGTGAAGAAAAGCCAACTGTCCTTGGATCTGAAGCCTCTGGAATATAAGCAACTTTGAGCACAAATGGCCCTGTCTCGGGATGTGGCGCGCACTTTATGCGTTCAACATGCTGCCGTCCAAGCCTGCTTAAAAAATGAGCTGACTGAGATCTGTGGTTTAGCTAGACATGGTATTTTCGTCCTGTTAACTTGCACCACCTATGACGTAGACGTGAAATCATTCTATCACTAAAGTGTCCGGTTTAAAATCTCCAAGTGCGTTCCACATTGGTCGGAAGGTCGCCGCTGTTAGCGGACATCAAAACTTTTCACTATTTGACCCATGGTACCGTCGACGCATTGTCCACATCTAGTGGGGACATCATATCAGTAACGCTAAAGTTCACCGGATCGTTTGGGGGTAAATAGGTCGCAGATGTTAGGTGAGTTGGTCCCACCCGAAAGGTTGCACTGGGTTGCTCGCGTGCTTCCTCGGGCAGTACTCGCGAAACCATGCGGTTGGAAATAAGTCGGTAGGCGTCAATTGACAGCTTGATAGGGGAGTTCCCTCGAACCGGATGAGAACCGCCAAGTACATGTCAGGTGTTAGACATCGGCAGACGTTGCTCAATGTTGGCATGCATCCAAGCTCTCACCTCCACTTATTTGCTTCCCTTCTCAGAGGAAAGTCCGCTGCACCCCCGTATCCAAGAAGTACGAAGCCCATATCACTGGTGAAATGAACTATGGTAACTAAAATTACTGCTGTACTCTATGCGGCCTCCGGCTGGCAGTGGAGTTACCGCGCCTTTAGCTGAATAACCTCAACTCATAGAGATCTGGCAAGCAGTGGATTCATGCTATAATAGCATAGTTGTCATCTCTGGTTAAGTGTCTTCCTGGAATCAATCACCCATCATAAATGACTGGAGGATTAACATATCTATGCAGCTTGAGGACCCCCAACGCCTTAACGTGGACACCCGGGCCACTCCGCGTTCAACGGAATCCCAGGGGTACGGTTAGTTGAATCAAGTGGTTGGTATCGCCGTCCTCCTGAACTTCTTTGCATTTAAGCTGACTACTCTTCACGAGTGTATGTCAATAGAGTTGTTACAGCTCATGACTGTCCCACATTGGTTTAAACACGAATCGGTGTTAGTAATCCTTGTAAACACAATGGCCGCTGCAAGCGATATGGACCACTCACACGGAGAACCACTATACGAGTAGTCATCTGAACAAAACAGTTTCAGCTTGAGTTTGTGATCGCACTCTTAATAGTCACAGCACCAGATCAGGGCGGGCTGTTCAGCAGACTGGACTGAACATGTCTGAGAAAATGCAGCCATTACCACAGTTGATACATCTCAGTTACTCTTCATAGAGAACCTCCGGATTGGCGTATTCAATGGTGCGCCAAACACTGTCCGTGCAGTAAAACCAGACACGTTTTGATCGCCATGACGTAGGCAAAAAAGCAGATAAATCTGAGTCGGCCCGAATATCGGAGAGTCGCCGAAAAAGTGAAGTGCTAACGACATTTCTTCAGGTAATTCAGAGCACGAAAAAGGAATCACATCCTAAACCGCGCTGCACAATAGATGCACGGCCTCTATGAACCGATAGAGCATACGGTGTCACATCGACTAATTTTGCTAATGAGCCGTTTTATTCCCAAGCCCATATTGTAAGAGATAACAAGACCCCTGAGGATTGTCGGATGTGAAATTCAATATTCACATATTCAATATTGCGAAAGTCCAAAATACAGAGCAAACGAAAAAATAATCACTTTCCAACTATGATGCTGTTGATGGGGACGAAAATTAATTTGATAATGAAGCCCAGAATTCCCATGGCGAGGAAACCGATTGCAGTGGCAATTGCATTCTTCTTAAACTCTATGGATAGCATTGTTCATTAGTCCAAAATTCTAATACCTTTACGATCTGGTTTAGTACACCGATTGATGAAGTGCACAGAATCTTTTGTGAACCTTACTAAGGGCTCTGTAAACGTCGAAACACGATCCATTTGCAAGACGCAAAAGCACTTCGTCCCTGGCGCCCTGCCGCGATGCCTAAGCTGCTTTAGCAAAACAAGAGGAACATCCTTTGGGAAGTTCAGGTGATTGAAGAAGTCCATGAAACCTGCAGGAGTAAATTGCTTGTTCAGCACTGGGCTCACGAAGCAGGTTTCGGTCAACTTTCAATTTCCAATAACTCAGCGAGCAACTTGAGCTTTTCAGGTGAATGACAGCAGCTGAACGACNACACCGGGAAACTGGGCAAAAGCCTCGATCCTGTGTATCAATCCGTGATCCCGAAGGAAATGTCACTCAGGTTGTGAAAGCGTTCCCCCTATTGTTTTTCAGGCAGTAGACCACCCTTTTCTCCTAATGGAAGAAAGGGACTGCCACAGCAATCAACAGGTCCGGTGACTGCCTACCGTCCGGTAGCTACAGACCCGCCAGACTCATTAGCATACGTTGCTCGGTGATTGGATGCATACCGAGGCTGGTTATTTCAAATCCCCTCACTGCCAAACAATTGATGTTCCCGACGCAACACAAAGCGTTCTTGCGTGACGATCATTTACGGACAGCTAAGCAAAAGCCGTGGACGAAATACCCATATCACGGATTCACGGATTGATACACAGGATCGAGGCTTTTTCCCAAGTTTCCCGGGTCGGTTTTGTTCTTGTCGGTCAGTGGCTGTCGTTCACCTGAAAGGCACAAGTGAAAAAAGGGTGTAGCACTGCTCTTTATGTTCTCAGCGCGGGGCAGTATGCTCGCCAGCGCGAGGATTCGCATAAATAAATGTCTAATAGTGCTTTAAATTGGGTTCGAGAAGGAGCGTGTACAACCGTCGGAGGAAGGGGGACATCTTTCTCGACTTTTCAGAAGCATCTGATAACGTCCCACAGGTTCCACCGCTATACCAAGTCGGTTCTCATGGGCTTCAAAGAGAAATTCTATGCTTGAATGAGATACTCCCCCCGACGAACCTTCAGATTTAAAGTCGGCTCACACTGAGCGAACCCTCTTTTCGTGCATGGTGAGAATGAACCAGAAGATATCAAAAAGATGAAAGCTTAAAAGGATTTAGGTATCTGGTTGCACCTCACTGTGCCAGTAAAATATCGACTGAAAAGACATCCACTGTTCTGTGGATGATTCGGCGCATCTTGTTCTGTATCGCTAACATGGGCTTTCATGTACCCTACGTGGCATCAATCGGGCGTTCTCGTGAATACGCCAACCAATCTGTTTACTCGGGATACAAGAGGGGCGATACTCTCGTTGTGAGCGTCCAACGACCCGCTTCCAAGATGGTTGCTATCCCCAAACCCTATGCTGATGAAATCATTTTTTGGGTGCCTGCACCCTTCCTCCTAGAGTACTTTCACCTCCGAGAGGACGAGAGGATGTAACTTATGCTCCGTTTAAACAAGCTTTGGCCGAAAGTTTCTCTACAGGCTAACCATTTATTACAAGGCGAATTCATGGTAAGAGTCTCCTCAAGCCCAATTTTAATGAGCAACAATATTGCTCATCCCGAATATTTCGATGAATAACCTTTGTCCGATGGTTGTCCATTCTGTATCTAGAACAAGGTTCAAAACACTTTCAATTTCTGAACATAGAGAGCGGCACTGTACGCCCTTCTCGCTAAAGCCTTTCAGATAAACGAAAGCCATCTAACGATATGAACAAACTTGACTGGGGGCGTGGGCAAGGGCCTTGATCCTGTGCAATAATCCATGGGAATCTGTTTTGATTGGCATATACTATACAGCTATTTCGACCCCCCACTGCGCTCATATTAAAGTGGTTTGTGAACTACCCATTGTTTCTTAAAATTTGTTTGGTGTATCCTTACTGCGCCTATGTATGGTGAGCATTTCGGTCTCTCATTTGCCTGCCGGCTATCACGAACTGGCAAATTGCGGCGTGGATCCATGTGGTAGTCGCTTTGGGCCGTTAGCAGCTGCATGTTTTCCATCCCTCCCTGCACTCACGAAGGCTTCTTCTGATTGCATTTACTCACAGTGTTTGAAATGGTGAGATACCAGGAATTGCGCGAGGATGGAAAAATGAATGCAGCTACTAAATACAAGCAGCGCTCGAAGCACCGTCTACCCGAACTAATACAACCTAAGCTCTAAATTTCGTTATCCAGTTTCTGCCGAAACTCTACCCATAATTTCAAACGCGGATAATTATCTATATTTGAAATCTGCGTCTGAACTTATTCACCTCTCCGTATATAGCTAGCAAATTAGGTTACGCAAAATAGAAGGGCAACTGAAGGTAATGTTTTACTCACATGTGTCTCCTGTAATCTTGAATGTAGTCCACGACGCCCTTTGTGGCATTAGTTCATGTGACTGTCGGTGGCGTGCGATTGTGGGAACCCTTAAAAAGCGCCATATACGGGATTGAAATTCAATTCCTCAGTGTGAAAAGAGGGTGGCACTTCAATTCTGGATTAGTGGTTGGAGTAAGTGAGAACCGGAAGGTGACACCTGGACGATTTGATGCATTGACTGGGTATTTTAGAATTATGGTTACTTCTATCAACGCAGTAACCTTTGGACTTAGACAGCAGTAACATACCTGTGAAATATGAAGTGGTGATAAGCCAAATTTCGGCTGAAGACATTTAACTAGAGGCGAGAAGGTGATCGAGTTGTCCGAGTACCGAGGGTGGGTCAGGGCTGCTGTCGTAGGATTGATGAATTATAACTGGGCCCCACAAGAACGGAAGCTTTCTTATGTACAATGGGAGAGTGCGAATACGAGAGGGAAGTTCATGACTGTATGCGAGTTGTTACATTTTGGAAAGCCAGCAGGATTTCGCAGATGATAATATTCCAATAAGACGAGGTCAGGTCATTTTATGGGGACGCCAAATATCAAGATTTGCTCTGCGGAGCAGAAGAGACCCCGGATCTCGGGTGCGCCAAGTTCTGCGTATCCCCTCAAGAACTCTCCCTCAGCTACCGTGCCGAATACGCCTTTAGTACACATTTGCATGTGTAAGCAATCTTAAACTCTAGGCTGGGTTAAGCTACTTTACTTTTACTATGGTGTGCGTCAATCCAAAATTTCTTTGTTTATTTTTGAGCAGCCGACAATAGTGCTGATTTTTATCCCTTACTGCGACTGCTCTCTCCGCCTCCTGTATTTTCTGTCAACTATCCAAGTATGGAGAAGGTGAGAACGATGCCGGTTTTCACCGAATCCAGCTTTCTACCGACAGATTTTGAGAAAATCCACTCATCTCTCTTGCTTTTACGTAGCTTTACGAAAATGTCACTTCTTCCATCTTCCAATAGGCGTTTGATAGTCATTAACGTTGGGGCATTCCGCTTAGGGTTATTTCCCGCATACAGGACACTCAACTTTCAGACCATTTGCCCCTCTCTGGTGAGCAGGCGAGGTCCACAAAATCACTTGGCCAATTCAGTGTCACCCCTACTATTTCTGCAGACATCCTATTCTCCAGCACGCCCCAAACAACTTTCTGGTGTGCCCTTAGATCCAGGTTAATATATTTTATCCCAGAGTTCGCGCATACAAGCGATGAACGGAACTTGCCATAGCCCAAGGTTTGCAGTGCATTTACTGTATGCAGACCCAAGTGCATCATGTGTCCCATCAACCGTAGAAAATGTGTCAGTTCCTAATGCCACCAGAGATTTAGAGTTCCATTTGTGCATAGTATGTTGGGTTTCCAGTGCACCTGATGGAACTCTGCTCGAAGCTAGGAAGCCCGTGGCAGATCGTGTTGCTGTCCTGCTGGCCATCCTGACTGTTCCATAACCAAAACCACGCAACCCCCTTCATTTTTGTTCCCCAGCTGGCTGAAGGTTCGGCCAACTGTTCCTGAACCTGGTCTATCACCCGCTCTTAATTAAGCACATTCTTGTCAACACCGGGAGAACTCTCGCAGCCCCCATCGGCTCCGAACTCCCTAGTGGCTACTAACCAGTAGTGGCTTGCAAATTCTCGAATTAATCCTCTTTCTCCCGTCATATCGAGTTCTGTTATGCTATCTCTGACATCCGCACGGTCCTGGAGTGCCGTCATTCTACAAAATCTGTTTCGTCACGTAACACTTTACAGGTTAACAACAATTGCGGAAGTGTTCCCTCGTCAGCTCATCCTGTTTTTTCGCTTAGATTTTCTGTTCTACCGGTGAAAGGAAGAAGGCCCCCGCGCCAAGAGAACGGTTACAGACTAATGGACAAAGAAGCAAAACTCTCATATAATAATAATATTTATTCCCAACTAGTGGGTAGCATACCGTCATGCATGATCATAGTATCAGTCAGAATAAGAGCATGACTGATGGAGGTTGTGATTAACGGGAATTTCTTGGAAAAGGGACGGTGACGTAAATAGTGGTCATTAACGAATTAGACTTCAGCACACCTGAGGTGACATGGGTAGGGATCCAAAATTACAAGGGCACTTTACCTCCTATGGAGAACATATCAGGTGACAAAAAATCTGGTCGTTAGTATTTAAAAGTGGCGGAAAAAAACAATACGATTGAGGGTATAACAAAATGCTTAATGCCTAGAACGTGACAAACAAAAAACTTCAAACTGCAGGAAGTGTGGAGCCAGAATAATGGGTGTAGAGAGGCAGCAGATCTGCCACGATATGGCCGACCAAGTTGAACTAAAGCTAAAAACCGCCACCAGGGCTTCATGGCCTTGGGCTGCTGGTCGACGCCGGCGGCAAGACGCACACCCGAAATTTCTCTGAAACCGTGGTTCGAAGGAGGAAATTTGTTTAAACCTACTCAAGGCCCACGATATTCATATTTTAATGGCTGCTATGGCTGAGCACGTGAATGCGGATGATGATTTCGTGGAGAATTACTCGTCAAAGTTCTTTTCATTCAATGCATTTCAAGTCATTCTGAAAGGGTACCAGGCGAAACATTTCGTTGTTTTCGTACGCATAAACTCCAAAATGAGCAAGGTTCCACTTTCGCCGGTAACATGACTGCTTGAGGGTTACTTCCTACTACCTGGAGCACNCTCACTATCAAGGATGTGCGTAACTACCGCGTCAAATGTCTACCCCCATTGTTAAGCAGGTCGTTGGTTACCTTTTAGTTGGTTTCTTAGGTGACATGTCATCCATCATAGCCAACTTTCGGGAGTGCGGTCGCGTGCTGCTGGCGAAATCGGAGGGTGGCAGATAAGGTCACCTGTGCTTTCCTTGAACACAGCAGATAGCACACTTTGGACGTTTCCCGGACGTTGTAAACGTTGGTGCTATAGACGGTACTAACCGTCTTGGGTAGATAAATTTAGAACCCCTGACATTCACTGTTGAGGCACAAGATTTATAAATTCCTTGTGACGGAAGGCATGGGTATCGTTTGACCCGTAATGTATGCCTTTGTCGAAAGCGAGCACTTTGCGCCATTGCGTAAGCTGTTCAGCTTGTACAAGGGTGGCATGGGTGAACACTATGAAGTCAAAACGTTCGTCATGAACAAGATGACTTCGCAGATGCGAGCTGCCAAATCCGTATTCGGCTGCGATAAAATGCTGTGCTATTTTCACGCACGGCAAGCCATCCGGAAGCACGTACGTATCACTGATTTGGTGCAACTTTTGCAGACGATTTCCAACCGCAATCGGCACATATTCCACCGCATGGCTCGCTTTGTTAATGTAGCTGAGTAAGTGACTGTGCGCCAGACACTAATCCCATAGATTTCGACACGATTTTGCCGATCTTGAGGCGAACGGATCCCAGTTTTGTCTCTTATTTGACTGCCCACTGGCTCCACATCACTAGAAATTGGGCCTAATTTCTTAGCATACGCTTTGCAGACCTCGCTTTCGAATTCCGTGATGACGAGGAATTCATGTGACTGTAACTCAAAGGCCTATAATGCCGATTCAATGAACCCATGGCAATCCGCTCATGCCGTCCAGAAGTTCGCTCATCACAGCGAATGGCTAATGCGCGAATATGAATTGCACACCACTTACTATTGTGACGGCCGAGAAATTCGGGAGGGAGACATCTACGTTCTACGTGTGGTTTCCCGGATGACGACGTACGCCGCTGATCAGTTTCTCAGGCACATGGGAATATGCACGCCGAATGATATACACCCAGACAGATCGCTTCAAGGTGAGAAGCCCGTTGTAGTAACAGTCAGTTTGTGGTATAAACCACCAAATGTACTCAGACAGTCAACACCTCGGCCAAAACCTGCACGTGCATATCTTACCAATCAACGTGGCTACCTTGTGTACACCTGTTTTCAGTATTCAGAGGCCACTCGTTCCCAAGCGGTAAGTTGATTAATCGAAGATGCATTGCCTAGGTTAATTTCCAATCCGTCTACGGTGGCTTGCCGAATACAACCTATCGGAGGGAAGAGTACCTTTATCTCTGGTTCCAAGGCCAGTGCCATCACCAACAGAGCATTTGCACAAGCAGATTGATCGGTTGGTTAACAAACTGAAGCTGTTAGAACCACGTAAGACTGCTAGGTGCATGAAGCGTTTGCTTGTCGAAAGCCAGCTGATGTTGCGTCATTGCGTATAGTAAAGGGTAGAAAAGAACGTCGGATGATGTTATTGTGCATAGGTGCAGTCTCATTATCAAAGTTGCACACAAACGCGAGCCTAGCAGTTACAACAGGTATTCGAGATGAGTGAAAACTAGTAGAGATACGAGTACAGGGGCCGTCGGTTCTCACTGGATTGGGCTGCCGCGCATATGGGGGAACCGTCGTTATCGTCGCACATAGACACGGATCTAGCAGCTACAATATTTAGTCAGTTGAGTGACAACGGCTACCATCATCATGGTGACCGCTTTATGGTGGTCACCACCTATAGAACCTCATAGTTATAATAGAAAAGACGCCCACAGCTATCTCGTAACACTGTATTATCTACAATCTAGTTATGCATATCTGGGAAAGGGGATCATCCACAGATGGCCCTTGCACTGCCACTGCAAGTTTGTACTGTTATCTAACTTTATTGCACTTAATGTAATGTGAGGTCCATGAGGAAAATGTGTTGCGAGCTGGTTCGCCGAACAAAAATATCCCATTTGTTAGATCTGAGGTGTCTACGACTGATCGTATAGGGTGTTATTTGCATTAAATACTCTTAAGACGTTATTTTATTCTTCAGGAACACCGAGGAACGCCAAAATATACTAAAGTGCGATTTCGTGTTTTATGTCGCGTAAACCGGCAAAAAATGCAAATCGGCGAAATTTCGCTCACTTAAACAAAATGCTACGTCCAACATGTCACAGGAATATGCAAAGTGATTCGACTAACTACCCATTAAAACAGCAAATTGGAAAACCCTATAATTCCGGCGTACTCAATTTGGGTGTGCCACTAGCCTGCGGCGCTGGTCGACTGGCCACGGAAAGCGTAAGTGGGGATGGTGAAGGCGGGAATATGCAGTACGGACAAATGGTAGTAGGAATCTCAGAATCACAGTGTGCAGTGAAACTTGAGCGACTCATTAGTGTTGTTGCTGGAGCAGGGTTGAGTGTAAAATTTACTTGGGAGAACGAGTTCACGCAAACTGTACGAAAATTGACTGACTGGGTGAGGAGTTCGAATAAAAGTCGCCGAGATCTTTACATACGACAGAAGGTTCGGCAGATTACAATGAACGCTTCCCGGTTGTGGCTGATGACAAATGAAGACTGACCGTAGTTACTGGTAAGGGAACGTGTGGGCGAGAGGTCGCGATCAAAGCAGGAATTGAACAGTTGCGGGTGTGCTATCAAACTGGGTATCACAGTGCCGTACCGTCACTGCATTGAGATACCTCGGTTTCTAGATGGCCCCGTGACGGATGTCGTGATTGAGGTAGTTAGGCTGAAATGCGCAGTCCTGTGATCAGCGGGATGAGCAAAATCAATGTAATAACGCGCGTAGTATTTGTTGTTTATTTCTTTTTTCTCAGTTTAGAGGTAACTTCGCTAATAATGCACAGGTCAGTTGGAGTGGACAACGGCCAAACAGGTCGTCCATATCGCGTATTACCACGGGTCGAAATTTGGGGAGAAGATGAAATGGGACGAAATGAGATGAGAGTTATAGGTGTCATCAGACAGGATATGGTCCCATAATAGGGGAACATGAATGACTGCCACAGTTATGGTCGCGACATCGGGTGGTTAAGCAATACAAGATAAGGATGGATTTGCACTCAGTAGTGTAGTCATGAAAGTCAAGCTAAGATTGCCAATATAGTTCCACTACCTAAGACGGGACAGTTCACTGTATGTAGGCTAAGAGGTGGGGTGGTGAGAGTAACCAAATACGTGACGACTGGCGGGGGTGTAAATTCTGGGATGGTGAACTAGATTTCCCGTAGATTATTACTGAGTTGGACGATAATAGGGCAATCTAGGGGGAAGGTTTATATAAGGAAGATGATAACCAGTCCCCGGAGCACTACTATCACCTTTAATCAATGAGTGGCGCATGACGAGGAAGACTTTTGATGCTAGCCTCGAATGCTGATAATGGAGAGTCTGGAGTCTCACTGTATGTTTGTGTGTTGTGTGTCCAATCCTGAGAGCAGCAAGTTGGTGTCTTTTTGTTTGGTTGACGAGGTGGGTTTTGGTGCGGTGTAGCCTCGATATTGACGAAGGCGGCTACAGTTATGCACGTCGACCCAGGCCATGGGCATCGCAGAGTTTCTTCCTGCTATCCCATGTATACTGTTTTATTAAAATACCTATGAACAGGCGAAAGGCCTGTTTCTGTTGTTGTTGTTGTTTACGGCAATGCTAAATAACTCAACCGAGGCGTGGCCAACACCAGTAGCAACAATCAGAAGGCAGCAGTGTTCTTTTTTATTTTTACCTCGCAAATTCAAAGGCCAGGCTCAGGACCACTGGCGATGAGCGAGGGGTGGTGAGTACATGAACACAAGTTGGTGCAACGTAACAGAGCGACCCTCCCTGCAGAGCGTACCCACCCACCATACTAGGTTATCATCCCTCGTACATGCTACCAGGTCTGCAAGGTGGGAAACCATCCAAGCAGTCATAAGTGCTGCTTGTGCATTGATAACGTACTCCAGCTACCGTTTTTTCCGGTCGGAGGGGCAGCGATAACGTACGCTACCGTTTTTTCCGGTCGGAGGGGCAGCAAGGCCAGTAAAATTAGCTCAGTCAATTCGAACTAGCAGACAGAAAAGAGACTCTCGTAGAGGCTGGTCGCGGAGGAGATAGTGAAATGACAGTTGTCGATAGGACAGTAGGGGAGGAATGGTGATATTCAAGGCGAGTGCGCTACGGCTAAACGGCGATTGAGCGTTGTTGTGAGCTACCATTTCAAGCAGTAGCGTACCGCGATGTTGCGCGTGTGAGTGTTTAGTGAGCTGTGGAGCAAGTCATCATATAGATTTGGTGTATGTACATCGGTGTATAATGTGCCAGAACGATGTTTAAGTTGGTTGGGAAAAAGGATAAACAGCCAGGCAGGTAACACAACATACTTAGATCGGGTAAGAGTTTAAGTCCCACAGTGACTTTAAGTAAGGAAAATATGATAGCTGGATTTGTTACTTGCCTACTTACTTTCTCGTCGCTATACTCAAATGTGTACTGGACTTAATTCATATAGGAGGTCCGGGGGGTATGGCTGGTTTTTAAGTAGGACGGCAGCAGTTTCACAGGTAAGGAATTTGTCCATGGACTGAGAAAAAGTATAATGATGCATGAGGCTTTGCAGCTGCTCACGAAGCCCGTTCCAGGTGCGAACGTAGGAAACTAGGAAGGAGTAGTGGCGTAGGTTTGAACGAGCACGGGGGACATTAAAATTTTGCAGGGGTTATGGAATCGGTAGCGAGGACGTGAATTTACGTTTGGTCGAGCCTCTGATATAAAGGCATTTTTGTGCAGCAGGCGGTGTGGGAGAGTTAGATTCATCTTAAACCGTCTGAGCCATAGTGGCTCAAGGCCTAGATTTTGACAGCGGCACCGGTAAGTGAGAGGGTTTGATCGAGGGAACAGCTTTTTCGCGAATGAGCGTTGGGCGCTTCCAACTGTGAGCCTATGACTTTGAGTATAGAAGGAGGAGAATAAGAGGCAGAATTCGTCGATTGATCATACGCATAGGTTAAAAATTGCAACCGTTTGTCTGGAAGGTGAAAGGAGAGCAGTATTAAAAAACTGAGCCTGCGTGCTCGGGTAATCTGTCACTGCTCTTGGTGAGAAAAGTTAAACCTACAGGAGTATCTGAGGTCAAGATCATTGATATCCGTGGGATGAATGATAGGGTTCCCATTTATTGTGAAAGCATCAGCCGGGAGGGAGCAGCGGCAGGAGAAGCTTAGGCCAGAGTCGTTTGACCAGTGAATCAGCCAGTCTAATTCTTGCTTAATCTTGTGAAACGTAAGGGCTCGTGCAGATGGGGAAAATGTGTACGAAATCTTTACATCGTTCGTGAGGAGGAAGACTTTACCATGGGATATGGCACCGAAGACGCCGTTGATGTACAGTCACAAAAGGATGGGGCCTGGCACGTTTCCTTGGATGACTCCAGTGGTGATCGATAGTGGAGATGATTGTATGCCTCCAATTTGTGTTACGTGAGTCCTGTCAGAGAGGTGGGGTGCAAACAACCGAAACAAGATTCTTGTGATGCCAACGGTACTAAGTTTATGCAGTGGGACTGCATAGAGGACTTGGTCAAAGGCTTTTTTGAATATCCAGGTAAACTGTTACAGTGGAGTATCCAGCGTCGTAAGCTGCTGTGAGGGTCTCGAAGAAGTGAAGCTGGCAGCCAATAAAGGATCTTGAAGACAAGAATCTATACCTTCGTTCATTTATGGTATTAGTTGCCAGTAGGAACTTGGTTAACGGACCCTTGACCAGACGTTCAAGGGTTCTCATTAGGAGGGAGTTATGGTGGAATTCCCTATAGTTAGAAGGAGTTTTTCTAGATCCGGATTTGGAATACGGATGGATTATAGAGTTCACCCACTGGGAGGGGACGATTCCATAGTTTATAGAGCGGGTGGAAAGATTTAGTGCAAGGATTCCAATATCTCGTCGCCTTGTCTCAGAATACGGAGTGAAATGCCGTCAGCGGTCTTTAGAAAAAGGAAAGAAACATCAGCTAGGGAGATGGTTACGTTTCTGTGAGTCGGGTGGTTACCTCGACCGTTCACACTTTGGAGGTGAACAGCATTGTATATGGGTTTGGAGTTGGGAGGTAAGGGTAAGCAGCAGCTGGCGACGTAAGCTTCCGGATGGTCTGCTATGTCTAATGGTTCGAACGCGTGCGTTTCTACCTGTAGCACATCATGGAACAGCAGGGTCTTTCCGTGAAGGAAAATTCCTTTGAATGCTTAAGTGGCTTTTTAGATGGTTACTTTCTGTGAGTCGGGTGGTTACCTCGACCGTTCACACTTTGGAGGTGAACAGCATTGTATATGGGTTTGGAGTTGGGAGGTAAGGGTAAGCAGCAGCTGGCGACGTAAGCTTCCAGATGGTCTGCTATGTCTAATGGTTCGAACGCGTGCGTTTCTATCTGTAGCACATCATGGAACAGCAGGGTCTTTCCGTGAAGGAAAATTCCTTTGAATGCTTAAGTGGCTTTTTTTCTTGAACATTTCATCAGGTAGTGTACGATGAGTTTACCGAGCTTTTATATTCTCCCGCAAGTTTGTGAGCAAGCGGGGTGACGTGGCCCTTGCGCCTGTCCGCGCTGAAATTTTAAGGAACGTAGCTGTTAGCCTCTACGTAAACGGTGTTGCGATTAACTACTTCCAAACTTCAGGTCCCTGTCTTTCGGTCGTCGGAAGTTTCGGATGACATAACAAGACAACGGCCACATCATTGACGAGTTTACGCACTCAGGTGTTGCGGAGAGTGATATTAAATAGGATCCCTGATTGCCGATCTAGTTAGCCACCGTTACACATTGTCCAGTTCTTATATTTGCCCCTCAATGAAGAACATGAAACAGGGGTGGTATGTTGGGGATTCGGCCCCAGTCGTCTGACAAAACCAGCAGGAAATTCAGAAATTTGGTGGTGAAGGAGAACTGATCAAACGCGGGAATTCGCCTTGTCGTTACGTCCTTGGGTGTAATAAGAGGGAAGAAACACTCCCCCTTAAAGAGTGGACGACATCACCCTTGTTGGAAGCACCGATACAAGGGTGTGTTCAGTAGTGTACGATAGCATGCAGTCCGATGCAGTTAGCCAGTGCTGTCTACTATCTTTTGCAAAGCAAATCTTGGCAGCATCCTTAAAGTTGACTCCATCGTTTTGGGCATCTCTACCTAAAAACCTACAGAAGGCCCGTTGTTCAGGCGTTTACCACTGCATATCAAGCATAGCTCTCACAGCAACAGCGAGAAATTCCTATAGCCTAGTTCAACAGATTTGATCTAAGATAGAAGCTGCTGATGCATGCAAGTAACGGAACATGGACTTGCGCTTTCATTAAGAGTTCCTATGAAGCGTTCTTTTCCGGAATACCCGGTAGATATTCCAGGTCACCGGAAATGCGTTATTTCTACGTTCATAAGCTTCAAAATTTAGATGTCACAATTTTGGATTCCAATCAAGAAAGGGCGGACCGAGATTGGCGGGGCTGCAAGACGCTACACTGAACAGTTTCCAATGTTCCAGAGCCAGACTAGAGAGTTTTTGTAATGGTGTAACACAGCTCTCAAAAAGGTCAAGTAAATAAATTGTGCTCATGAGGCCGGCATCCAAGGGGCTCTCCGAAATGTGGAACAGAAGGAAAATAGCACAGCTTGGGCTGACCAATTTACCGCTGTGCACAAAACTAATGACTACAGGACTTACTGCCCTATGAGTGGTCCAAGTCGATCGTGACTGAAGTTAACATTAGAACAGGCTGCGGATTGCGGCTTGACTACAGCGCGTGTCGCATGATCTAGAAAGAAGGAGAAATACGGTTGAGGTACAAATATACAATAAATCGACAACCATGGGAAAATGGCCACGGGAAGCGCAAAAAGTGCAATCGAATGAAGTTTCACAACCTTGGTAATGGATCGAATCGGTAACGGATTGCACTGTAAAGCAAAAGCAAATACAGATAACGTACGTCATGATGGATTGAAGACAAGCATAATGACGTAATTCACAGATTCATGGATTGATACACAGGATCGAAGATTTCACCCGAAATTTTCGGTTCAGTATTGTTTTTGTGTTTCAGTGGCTGCCGTTCATTTGGTAGGTATTGGTTAATAAAGGGTTAAACACTGCTCTTTAAATTCTCAGCGCAAAACAGTAAGTTTGTCAGCGCAAGGATTTGCATAAAAAAATCGCCTAATAACGCACTGCACTGGGTTCTAGATAAAGCGTGAACAACCATTGCACCAGGGTTATTCCACACAGCAACTGCCCGAAACGAGAAAAAATTTGCCTAATAAAAGCGTGCGGTCTGATTTTGAAAGTCGTCTTATCACGTTTCCGCCGTGAATTAGCTGACCCAGTTGTAAAATAACCGTTGGCGAAACCTTGTTCAAACACAACGTAAGTATGTATTGGGTCTCCTTGGGGACGGCGATTCTCCAGCGAGGAAAAGTCTGACACTGCCATTCACGTTTGACTGCTCACAGATTTAAAGCCGGCAACTATTTTGTAGCATCTCGTTGGACCCGCTCAATAAGGGCTAGGTCCTTCGTGCGTCCTGAATAGACAACTTTTTGGCATATTCAAAAATGGTCGAACGTAGGCCCCATAGAGTATTTGGAAGTCCATGCGAGTTATAAGGACAAGGTAAGCCGAATGAAATGTAGAACGACGAATGTATTCTGAGCCGCTTTCTAATTTTTTTAGTGAGAGGAGCATCTTTGGAGAAAAATATTTACCCAATTTTATAATGTCTATCCTCGTGATTTCTTCTGGTCCATTCCCGCGACACAAGGCAGAGGCGTTCGCTGAGTGTCTTCCGACTGATATATGGACGCACTTTTCGTCATTCGGATGGGCATGTTCATTCAAAAATCACCACTTTGTCGCGACTCCATCGAGTTGAAGGCATTATAGTTGTAACTCCTGTTTTAACTTCCGAAATAAGTAGACACGGATTTGGGAGAACACCTGATTGTTGATATAGATAAAAAACAGTGGTGATCCCAAAACGGAGCCTTGAAAGACTCCGACGGCGACTTGCGCCGTAGAAGTTTATATCGAGTCTACTTTCATCCGGAGTGTTTCGTGTAAGGGAAACCCACTAATCCAGCGTAGAAGTTCTCTTCGAATCCCGTACCACTCGAGCTTTTGAAGCATCGGGATATATGGGGCTTTTCAGAAGTCGAAAATTATTGCATCAGATACAAATCCTTAGTATTCAGTCCGATTTAAGCTTTCTGAAAATATGAGCGTGTCTGGGAGGCGAGAACCGTGTTGCGTTGGGGGTATGAAGCTGTTTGCAGTAATCTTGGATGGTCCCCTTCAGAATCCACTCCGTCGGTATGCTAGTTAGGCTAATGAGTCCGTAGCCATTGAGCGACGGGTGTTCACCCTTAGTATTCAGCCCGATTTAAGCTTTTTGAAAATATGAGCATGTCTGGGAGGCAAGAACCGTGTTGCGTTGGGGGTATGAAGCTGTTTGCCGTAAAGTAAACTTGGATGGTCCCCTTCAGAATCCACTCCGTCGGTATACTAGTGAGGCTAATGAGTCCGTAGCCATTGAGCGACGGGTGTTCACCAGTTTCGCAGACTGGCGTGACAATGGCTTTCACCAGGTAGAAATGCTTCACCAATGTAAACAGCGTTTACTTCAGGATCCTTGGTTGGATCTTTTCTGATCGCGACGAGCAGAACGTATTTGTCTTATGCAACAGTTAAGAAATGTTCTCCTCTGTGAAGATCAGGTTTGCTAGAAACCGTTCGTAGTTACGTCTTTACAGGACTTAGTGTACCAAGAACGCTGGGACCAAATGCAGGCCTGCATTGTGTCCGCTGTAGACTTCAGAAACAATCATTGGGTCATCCGTTGGTTCATCGTTTCTGTCCACCAAGGAGGAAGCCTTTGGCTAATTTCCGCGGCGATGTCTCACATACTCAAACAGCATATTTTAGTTTAGGTCCAGTATAGTTATTTGTTTTCGTAAGTTCCACTGGCAGATTTCTGCTCTAGAGCAGCTCCGCATTTTACGAAGCGTAAGCCCATCTTCTATGTCTGTTGTATTCAATATTTTGAAAAGTAGTCTAGGCCTCTTTTCCGGAAGACGCCAAATCATTTTTAGTAGCTTGTGATTCATCTTACTGCGCGCTGGTTTTTCGGGACAAACATCGCGCTAGCCTTGTGCACGTTCTGGACAATGGTCATATATAGCGCTTACAATGAATCTGACCACAGTTCAACTTGATCAACAAAGCTGCACATTCCTGAGAAGTGTGCTAGGCAGAAGTTCCTAATCAACGTCTGAGGTGCGGGATTTCCGACACAGTGGCCGGTCAAATCAAAGATGGGCACACATTGGTCGCTATGTCCTAGTAAGGCAGCTGATCAAATAATTGTCATGATCAGAGAAGTGTCCTTCTCTGGTGACGACCACATCCGGGGGAGACAGTAGTTGGTTTGTGCGGTATCTGTTGGGCGTGACGGCACTTTGTTTCCAAGTGTTCAGCTGAATGACCTTTGTCAGTGCCGCTGCAAAGGGTTCACCAAACCCGACAAACTGGAACTCTATTTAGGGGGCTTGTGTGTTTTAAACTTACCTACTAGCATAATATGTGAAGTGGCGGCTGGAGGAGAGTTGCGCAAAGGTTTCTGCCAGGAATTGGCCATCTCCCGGAGGGCAGGAGGGTCACGGTAGACCACGGCGAGAAGATAAATGGTTCCGCACAAGATAATTCGAATCCAGATTGCGTCGCGAATAGATGCGGGAGTGGCATAGAGGAGGGCAATCTGGATGGGCAGGGCCGCATGTTATTATAGGGCAACCCCACCAGCGCTCCAGCAGTCTGAATCAGCTCAAGAAATGTTAGCCATTTATCGAGATTTCCGCGACAGGGAAATCTGGTGTGAGCCCGGTTTCTCTGTGTGCGATGGTGTGTTCCAGTGTTCAAGACAAACTGACTGTTTTATATTGTGAAGTTGGTTGAAAAGACTGCGGCCGTTTGTAGAGAATCAGTTCACCTCCATCTGCTGCTTCCGAAAGAGAGGAACACAGGGGTGTACGACCAGAGATGTTAGCAGATTTAATAGCCGTACTCCGTGCTTGAGGCCACGGCTCTTAAGGCTTACTTTTGCGCATTCTGTCTTAGTGATTCTAAGAGCTACGTTTTACTTGCAGGGCTTTTCCACCCCGTAGAAGTCCGGTTTTCGGGGGCTTTTTACGTTTGGGTGACGTAGCTTTTCCCTCGTGACGAAAATTTAGGCTGCCGCTGCTTGTAACTCGTTCAATGCCGTCTTTTGAAGACTACGTTTGGTGCGGTTTAATAGAAAAAATGTCTCTGTGAGGCCATTGCTGTTGGGTGGCGGAAGTATTCCTTCTGGCGGCGCTCCCGTGGGGCTCGCTTTCGCAGAGGACTGCATCTTGTAGCTAGCCAGCAGCCTTCTGATTTTGTGAAGTTCATGGGGCTTGTTTGACTGCAGTCGCTTTTCTTTCGTATTTGTGCAGACTCGTGAGTCGCAAGCGATCAGCTTGGCCAACTGGGCACACGAAGGATTTTCCGGTTCATCGTTGTCGGGTTTCCGGAGTTGGCTGTCTGGGTCATGGGTGACAACTATGCTTACAATTGGAGAATTCAATTTTGATGGAATCCAGCTAGAGACCAGCAGTTTCACCTTCTTAGTGGTTGTAGGGTTCTCACAGCACTATTCTTTTTAGATATAAACGCTTTTGGCCGCTTTCTCGGTATGACCTACCGTTTGTCTCCGCACATCTGACCCTATTTAGCTCAGAAATTGTGACTAGAGTGTGGAGTTTACTGTTGCGATATTCTCGTCTGCCGAGGAGATAAGCTGGGGGGTCTGCGTACTTTGAGTGCTGCGGCAACGTGAAGCACTCCCCCTTCCGTGAATCGCTGCCTTCGATGGTCGAAAGGTCTACGGTGGTCGACCAGAAACTTCAGTCCGGAGTCGCGGCCGGTTGCTTCGGCTTGCTTTCACATGATCAGTGGGCCATAACTTTCACCTGTTTGGCCAGTTTGAAGGTACTACTGGTAGTATCCGAGCCTGAAGGGTTTGACTTCTTCTTCAATCACATCGCTGTTGTGCATATTCAGCGTACGGTACCTAATAACTTTCGTTTGGCCAGTTTGAAGGTACTACTGATAGTATCCGAGTCTGAAGGGTTTGACTTCTTCCTCAATCACACGACTGTTGTGCATATTCAGCGTACGGTACCTAGGACGTCCAGTGGACCGGTTCAACCAATCAGAAGTCCAGGATTTTCGCTCCCCTTGATCCCGTCCGTTGCTGGCTTCACGGGCATCAACATGTTGAGCACCCATGCAGGATGTTTCCGCTCCCGGGTGAATGGGCTCGTTAAAGTATCACGGAGGTTTTTAAACCTGCAGGAGTATCAGTGCAAAAAGCTGATGTCAGACTATGACGTTAACGTTCAACGCTTCATGATGGTCCGGAAACCTAGTGATATCGAGAACATCCGTAAGAACTTCCATGTAAGCACACTTCTGTTATTCAGAAAAATTGCTAGGTTCGAGAGTTCGTCATCAAGGCTCAAATATTAGCTGGCGGTCGAGGCAAGGGTGTTTTCGTTGATGGATTCAAGGGCGGGGTTCACCTCACCAAAGACCCCGATGTGATGGCAGATATTTCCAAAAAGATGCTTGGTAACTATCTGAAAACCAAACAAACTCCAGAAAATGGTGTACTAGTGAACAACGTGAGTTTAGCACGCCCCATTCATTTTTCATTACATCCCCTGGTCTGAGATCTCTCCCTAGGCGGCACCATAGGACTACTAAATTCCTTAAATTCTGTACAAAAACAATTTTCGGGGCGTTCTGTAACTGTCGGACGGTAGGTTCATTTGCCACTTTTCTAGAGTGTTGTGCAACAGCCAGCATGCTGCGATAACACATCGGGTTCCACTGGGGCTACCTATGCCGCTTCCACGCTCCCAGCCAGATTTATCAACTGATGGTGGTCTAAAAATAGTGTTCTAGTCCTTCAGTTTAGAGCTTTAAACAGGAATGGTAGTTTGCCCATCGGAATTTCGATTGGCATCCTCTTACGTCTCGGCACTGTGGCCAGGTTTTCGGATGGGTCTCATAGTCAACCTGTCTGGGTTTCGTCCCCATGACACGGAAGTGCATCCATGCCGCATAGGCCGTCCGGATCGCCCCATTTTTTGCATGCAGCAGAGCGCACAGCAATTTTCGACGTCTTTATTGTTATCTAACACTCCTTGTCACCCTAATTAATCCTTACCCAGCTTCCAGCTTTAGGGATGCCAACCGTGCGTTAAGAAGTCCTCATGCCCACTTTGCGTCTGCTCTTCTGATCTCCACACCTCTAGCCATGTTGTGTGGGATGTAGATCCAGAACCATTGGGCTTACATTCGTAAATGCGCCGGCCTCATTCCTTTTTCGTCCCTCCGCTGGTTGTCGTAGTAGTTGCTTGTTCTTGTGGTACTACGGATTCCATGCTTGCACGACCCACTCAAGATGTGGTCGTACGGAAGTTGACAGAATCATCCAGAACGTCGCCCTATTAGGGGGCAAAGAGGTTGCGAAGTAGTAGTTGTGTAATCCTGGAAGCGTGCGTAAAGTTGTTCGAATATCCAAGGTCATTACGGATACTGACTGTTAGGCGTTTCACCCTTAAAGCCCTATGGAACACGACATATTGGAGTATTCACCATGCCAGATGAATAGCACACGACAACTGTATTCGTTGAATTGGAGAGTTTTTAGAGCCATGTGTCCTCTCCCTATCGGACTGAAGCAGGGCAAAGTCTTGTTTGTATTGGTTGACATATCTTGTCGTTCGCAAACATCAGGATGGCTGATCCGTTGAACAGCGACTGGATCCAGTCGCAGTTTGTATACTTCTTTGACCCGCTGAGCTGTACTTCGGGGTTTCACTTTGACATCCACAAACTTTATCATATCAGACTGGCCGGTGGATAGAGGTCTAACAAGCACAGTCTCCTGGTCTTTTGGGTCGTCATGACGACTTGTTCCTTAAAGAAATCATACTACTCTGATAGTACGCCGACAACCACCTGCTGCCTTGCAGTCAGGCTTTTGAACCAAAGGCTTTCGTTGGGGGCCTTAATCGTCTTCCTGTTTAGCAGTATTCCAGCCCACACAACCATGAATATGAACAAAAAATGATTATTCAAAAAGGTACTCAAGGTACCCCTAAGAACCGTAGGTGTATGAGACTTACATGGATGTTAGCCCAACTGCTACTGTGACGCCCAATCTCGGCACGCGAGTCACGTATCTGAGAGAATCAATCGGGACCTCGTTCAGGAAGATGGTATACTGATCACATCTTTGCATTACACCAAGCAGTTAAGCGGTTTCGCTCGACTTCAAAAATAGAGTTACTTCGAATTTTCCCAAATATAATTCACACATTTTCTGGTCACATTTCCGATCGTGTATTGGCTTACAATAGACCGTCAAAACATTAACCATAGCCTGAGCTCATCAGTTCCACATTGTTTGTTAAATTTTATCATCGGCATAGTGGAATGTACACTTCAAATGACTGTAATCGCGCCGTTAAAATAAAACTCAGAAAATAGCTACTGAGCTTGGCCACGCAGACGATCGTCGGTCCACGCAGTTTGCTCTGTTCAGATGTTAAAGTGGTCTCCTGTTGTGGTATACGTCCTAGACCTTGAAAATACGAAGTCTTCAGGATTCTTGGCTATTCTTGCATGCATGCTCTTAATGTGGTCGGTGACTTCAATATTTACACCTCGTCAGGGGACGAGCAGCATCTGAGAACCTATCTTATTTACGTCATAAAGGCTGGAGCCAAGGGGTCATGTGTATAGAGCAGCTGTAAGAGCAATCTTCCTTTGTGTTTCCAGAACTTAGTTTTTTTCAGCTGTAACGCTGTGCCTAGCTGCAATGCCGCGCGAAGGAACCACGAGGGCTGAAGTAGCGCCAAGTTTTTCAAGCCTACATAGGGTTAGTTGAGACGCAGAATTTGTATTCGAACCACGAACCTCCCGGTCAATAAGCGTGCGCCTTAACCGCTAAACTGTATCTAGTTCTCCTCCCTCAATCCTGGAACCCAAAACCTCTTCAAACGTTTGGTCGCATTGGTTTCGTAGCATAGCAGGTTTTTGCTGATTGCAGCTAATTGGCAACAAAATGGTGGGCAAGCAAATACCAGGTAACAAGTCTGGATTTTCGGATCATAAAGCTGACCGGATTGTGGTGTCCGGGACAGGTAACACTTAGGTTCATTCACAACCTACGGAAGGAAGCAGTGCTTCCCATTCAATCATTTTGCTGAGAGGTTCACAGTGAACAGGCTATCGCCGCACTCCCTAGCTTAAGTTTTTTTCGCTGTATGGTGAGCTCCCGTTTCTTGTCGCTTCAGTGCCACCGCTTCGCGATGCAGTGTGCCCTTTTCCAGCAAATTCTACCATGCGCTTGCCTGTTCACAACAGTCCATTACGTGATTCTACCTTCACGTGGCTGGAAACCTTAACCGGAATAGTGCAGGTCCCATCTCAGTAGTTGTGTAGGTCATGGTTGTACGAAAGCTGGGATACTGCCAGAGCGCGCACACCTAGACAGGAGGACGATTAGGGTCCTCAACCAAAGCCTTTGGCTCAAAAGCCTAACCGCAAGGCAGCGGTGTTTGGAGGGGAAATGCAAATGCATTACCTTTTCTACGGAACAAGTCGCCATACATGTTCCAACCCCCAACCTGGAGGGCCAGGAGACTGTGTTTGTCAGACCTCTAACCATTGACCAACCTGGTATGAGATACTCTGCGAGTGTCGCGCGGACAACCCCCAGTATAGCTCAATGGGTCTCCGAGGTGCACAAACCGCCACACCACGGTAAGATCCAGTCTCTTCGTGACAGCCCATCTCAGTAGATAGAATGTCATTACATTTCCGCTAGATCCTTACTTCAAGCTCATCCGTCTTGAATTCTAGTTGTATTAGTTAAGGTTCCCACGAAAACATGGTTCTCCGAGGTGCACAAACCGCCACACCACGGTAAGATCCAGTCTCTTCGTGACGGCCCATCTCAGTAGATAGAATGTCATTACATTTCCGCTAGATCCTTACTTCAAGCTCATCCGTCTTGAATTCTAGTTGTATTAGTTAAGGTTCCCACGAAAACCGACCGATTCTGCTAATACCGTTTCACTCTGACAAGAAGTTCAGATGTGTTTACTTAGGCTTAATGTACTTCGTGTCAGCGCGACTGTATACTGCTGCTACACACTGACGATTCTCGGCGGCACATGGTTAGCCCCTTCCTCTCTCAGTTCTGAGCTCTTTAGATGACTCTGCAGCGTGGTATTCGGCATCAGTCCTAATTGTGGGTATCCGGATTTCCTACAGAAGGAGATCGTGACTGAGTTTGACCGGTTCATTAGTACACTCATTTGTAAAACTCATTTGCAAATTAGTTTCGGTACTGGTACACAATGCGGTGTTCGAGAAGAACAAGGTTGGTATAAAAGCGGGGCGAGATGACTCAGTGGTTAAAGCGCGAATTTACTGACAGGAAGGTCCGTGGTTCAAACCCGCACTCTGCCTCTCGACTTCCTTTATCTAGGCTTGGGCAACCTGGCAATAGCCCAGCCCTTGTGCTTCCTTCTGGTGGCATGGCGGTTGGGCGCCAAAAGGGTGCTACAGCTGGACGATTATCAGCTATAGACCGTGTACCCCAACGCACATTGGTTGCAGCCGCTGCAGTTTCTATCAGTGGAAGTGGGAGTGTGTGGGGTATACAGCCAAGCATTGGAGGTAGTGACATGTTCAGTTAGTTCAGTAACCGGTTAGCCATTCATTGAAGGCGAAGGTGCTCACTGATGATGCCTCTGCATATGCTGACGAGACGTTTTCAAGTCGACTGCCAAGCTGGGCAACCAATAAGCTCATCCGAGCTACCAATGTAACGGTGAATACTACTGATGGGGCATACGAGTAGTATGTTTTCCCGTAAATCCGCTTCGCGTCTCTTGAAAAGTGAGATCTGTTACTGAATTTGTGGAGTCGCTTTGTAGCATTTGCTTGCGTTCGAGTAACAGTCAATAGAAATCCGGGAAAGTTCAGGAAGACGCGTTCAAGGAGAGCATGGATATTCAGTTTTTGTAAACAAGATGCATATGAGAGTTTCGCTTCTCTGTCCAATAGTGTGTAACTGTTCAGTTGGTGTTTTCTAATAAACAACTCTGCAGTGAAATCCTTCTTCCTTTCACCAGTATTTAGACACATCTCTCTGTCAGATCAAAGGTTGACCACCTTTCTGTATTAGCTACGGAAACAATGACTCGCCATGTGTATTATGTGACCTGAACAGTGCAGCTTCTTGTGTTGGACACATTCCACGGTTAAATTCACGTTGCGCAACCGTACACCCGCTTCCTGAATACCTCGTCACAGATTCGCCGACTCCAATTTACATAAGCTATGGTGCTGGGACAACAGTGGTCGAAGATCTGATGGCGTCCCAAACATCACGTACTTTGTTCCTTATTTTAACTGTTATCCTGTGTTATACAAACAACTGAAAATAGTCTCTTGCATCATCGAAGTTCATCTACAGGTTTAGCGTGGAACCATACTGCCTTCTGTTTTGTCAAATTAGAGTTGTGTCAGCTTTCAGAAGTACTATAGCCTCTAGAGAGAGAGAGGGTAGCACTGCGTCTCCGTTATCCGCCGGATGGTGCTTTTAACAGACTCAAGTGGATGTGCACACCAGCGCACTGGTCCACATGTTCGGTTTGCAAAACAAATGTTTGACTCAGACCTACTCTGTGTCACATTATTTACTGGTTCGTCTGCATTGCGGTCACGAATACATATGAGCATTTATCGGAGTGAACAAAGCAGTGTATCACACGAGTCAGAGCTAATATCAACTTCGAATGTGTCTATTACAAGACGTCTGACTGAGATGGGTCACAGGTTGTGCCCGTGTAGCTCACTTGTCATTCTACTACTTGATACAAACACGGTTTATCTGGTTATTAGTGGTACTCTACTAATCAAAAGTTCTTGGTTCATTTTATGCGTTCTAGAGATTTCACGTGGCGATATCATTTTACCGTGGTAATAACCAAGTGACCGTTTCATTGATTATTTGGTTTTAACCTGGAAATCTTCCCTCGCCCGATGAGTTGTTGCTGCTACGTTTGACTTCGCTTCGTTTAACAGATTGTAGCAGTGGTTGGGGAGACTGTTCGGAATGCCAGGATTTGGCTGTATGTCTACTGGCTGTTTGAACTAACTACATCGTGCTCACCGTTGAGACTGGTGGCTACTTCGTGTTGATATTATGAGTAAAATTTACTGTCATCATCGCCATCACTCGCAGCAGCACTGGAGGGGAGCACCGGTGCCTCACTGCCACACAACCGTGTTTGTTAATTTGAATAATGCCTCATAATGGAAAGAGCACGAGATGGCTTAGTAGCTAAGGCGCGGACCGGAAGGTCGGTGCTTCGAACCCCACCGCTGGATCTCGACTGCTCCCGTCTAGGATTGGGCAACCTGTCAGTATCTCGACCCTCGTGTTTCCTTCGCCTGGCGTAGCAGCTCAGCTCCGAAAGGGTACCAAAGCTGGATCGTTTTAATGGAAATACAAAGTGGGACATGGTGTAGAACCTAGCGCTAGCCTACCGCAAACATCCAACGGCATGAGACACACCGACGTCGATTAGCCGCCATCTCGTCTAGTGTCTGGAGCTAAGGCTTACTCGGACTCCATTCGGGAAGGTGAACAACACCAGCAGTGCCCAAACTTTTCGTAGCTTTCTTCATTCCCTTCTGCGATGTCGAATTCTGTCCAATAGGTTCTCGCCACACAAAGTAGGCACGAAAAGCAACGCTGTTCTCATCATGGGTGACAGACAACCGGACCACCCTAACTCACAGTCGTAGGTGTATTCTTTCAATAGGTTCTCGCCACACAAAGTAGGCACTTAAAGCAATGCTGTACTCATCATGGGTAACAGACAACCAGACCACCCTAACTCACAATCGTAGATGTATTCTTTAAGTGAAGTACCTCTTGCTCCCTTGTCATCTCACTGCGGATTCACTTGTTCCAGCCGCTGATGGTCATATTTCTGAGGCACCAGGCTTCCAGTGTTTGAAGCTGCCTTGGCTCCTCGCTCAAAGTGTCCAAGGCTCGCAGCCGTACAAGACAGGACACACTGTAGACGTCCTTTGAGCCTTAGCGGTAGGCATTTTTGATGCCGCAAGTAACGCCAACTGGCAAACGCAGTTATAGTCTTTGACATTCGTGCGTTCATCTCGTCTGTCACACTGCTTCCAAAGGGCTCTTAGAGCCAATGAACACCAAGGTTTTAAGGCGTCTGTATGCATGCGGTTGCGAAACCACGAGTTACACAATGGCAACCGGGAAATTTAACGTCGGGCGAGAGAATTCCAATATATCCATCTGTTGTGTTCCACAAACCCGTAGTGGGTCACCATTCCAGAGCCGACCGCTGCTACGTAGCAGTCGTCAGCCATACTTTATAATTCCACGACTTCGTATTTATCTGATCCTCCGTAAGGATCTTGGAAATTAAAAACAATCATTTGACTGTCCACAATCCTGTGATAGACCAGTGGTCAAGACACGAAACTACTGACCGGTGTAACCTTGGTTCAAGGCTAACCTTGTCTCCTTTTACACCTCTTTAGACTAAGGCAACCTGGTAGAATCTCAGCTCCCCGAGTCACACTGCAGTATGCACTGGAACGGTGTCATAGCATAACCGGTAGTAAATATTCACGCATAGTCAGATTTTTAACGAAAGGGATGCAGCAACCTGCGTCAAGCCCTTGTAGTTCATAGGCTTTTCACTCTGAACCTTCTTTAACGGCACTTACTATTTGCCCGCAGCATCCGAAAGTCATATGAAACGTAAACTAATCGCTCAGCTGTAACACCCTTCCAGTGCCTAGCTGCCATGCTACCCGAAGGAAGCACGAGGGCTGCGATACTGCCAGGCTGCCCAAGTTTAGACAGGGGAAGTCGAGAGGCGGTGGTCGGATTCAAACCACCATATATTTACTTCCCATCTTGTCCCTGATTTTCTTGTCAGCGAACTTGTCAGTTACCTCAATTCTCTATCTTGTTTCCACATATATGCTCCGTAGACTATCTCCCCGTGTCTGAGGTGGGCCTGGAGGCCCCGTTTATTTCGCATACGGTCTTATATTATTGCAGCTTTTACTGGTCAATCCTGTGTGCTACTTCACTATAGGTCATGGTGGCTGAAGCGCTGGATATTGAACGAGAGACCTACCTAGCAATTCTAATGGATCGTGAAGCGGGACGTCCTATCATAGTTGCCAGTAAACAAGGCGGTATGGAGATTGAACAACTGGCCGAAGAATGTCCGGAAGCGATCATGCGTGAGCCGATCGATGTGGTCAACGGAGTGACAGGTTTGCTCACTGTTTATCGATTTTCTTTCTTTTGAGCACAATCTACAATGCGCTATAGTTGTTCAGGCCTTGTCCCCGTCTTGTTTTGAATTTCGGAACAGCCCTTAAGCTTATGAATAGTTTTAATCTGCTGTGACAGATTTCCAAAGTTGAATTTTCTGCGATATATGGGAGATAGTTACATCAGGACTGCTGTTCTACACTCACAGATTTTCATGCAGGTTGTTCGGATTTATTACCGGTCTTTCTTGGACTACACTCAGGTCTTGTTGCTTTGAGTTTAGATGTTTCCGGATTACGGGGCTTCCGGTAAACATTCGCCTTGTATACTTGCGAATTTTTTCATGCGTACGACGACTGATACGTGTTTCTTATAATCGTCCTTAATTTACTGTGCTGACGCTGCAGAACACACGGTCCACCAGGCCAAGTATTAGTACGTTGAGCTCGAGGAAGCCCAGTGGCTAACGCGTGAACTTACCAGCCGGTAGGTCCGTGGTTCGAATCCAACCCAGGCATCTCGACCTGGTAGTATCTCAGTCCTCGTACTTCCTTCGGATAGCATGGTAGCTGGCACCTAAAGAGTGCATGGTGAATTTTTGGCGTGGAGGAGTGTATTATTCAGAATTAGAGATAGCTGAAACAGATGGTTAACAGTAATCTCAAGACCCCGTAGAGGAAAACTCTCAATATGGGACAGAGTTTCCATTTAGCCCTAGTTGTCCATGAGCCGTCCTTTTTCCCGCTGGTTTGAACAATTTGACTATACAGTACCGTGCGTTGTCATCCGTGGACAAGTCCCAGACTACAAAGCCCGGAGTACCCATCTGTCCGCACCACCTAGACTTGTTTATGGGCCTTGGAAAATATCGCTCGTATCCGAGGGCCGGGCGGTTTTTCTCTATGTCAGTCTGATTTGTTCCTCTTGTGCTTTGTTCCAAGAATGGCTGCTTCAGCTACGTCATATTTTCCTAAGGACCTAACTCGTGCTTAGTCGTCTCCCCAGTCGCTCCTCAGACGGCCCCTAATCTTTGTGGATGTGTGTGGATTTAAGTAAAAGCCGTGGAAACCTTCATCTAATCGAGTGGTGTGAAGAACAAGCCATTGGGAAAATCCTTAATGCAGGGGAGTTTTTACGCCCGCTTGATTCGCAAATGAACGGTGGATCCAACACTTGTCTAAATTTGTGTTCAAATGAGGAATGAGCTTGGTCGTAATGCGCGAATTATACCTACCTGGATCGAACCTAGTAGTGCCTAGCTAACAGAATCCAGGATATACCTGGGGAGAGATGGTTAGAGTGCGGATTTACTGACCGAAATGTCCGTGGTTCGAACCCGACCTGTGTATCTTGACTTCTCCTGTCTAGGCTTGGGCAACCTGGCAGTATCTCATCCCTCATGCTTCCTTCGGGTGTCATGGCAGTTAGGCACCGAACGGGTGTTACAGCTGAACGATTATCTTTATGTGGTGCGTTTGCGGCATTTGGAGGACTTTTGTCGACTAATCAGACTGCATCAGCTCAGCTTCTTACGGATTACCTGAGGAAGATATGACGTGGATCTACGTGGGTTGGATCAACCCACTGCAGAATTGATCAGCGCTTTCCGGTGCATAAGAATGGTGGCACCGAATTCGCTTCGGCGAATCAGGTTACAATTTGAATAAGGAAGATGGAGTTCACAAAGACTGTAGCGTGAAGCTACCGAGTTTGAATAAATGGCTTTCTTGAAAGCCTTGGCTAATCAAGATTACCAAGTCCTTAAAGAGAAGTCGTACTGCAGGACAATTTTGATTGTGAACGTTCGTCACTCAATGAGTTGGCAATTAAGTTGAACGACATGGTGCAGCTTGATATTCCCCTTCATTTCGCACCAAGACATTATTACGTGTCCGTCTGGGACTGTATTCACAGAAGTCTCGCTTGTGAAACGTTGGATGGAGGTTTGTTGCAATTCCAAAGCACCGTAACCTAGGCTGGACCCAAACACGTGCAGGTTTCCCCATCGACCCAACACTTGTTCAACCAATCTAACACAAAAATCCCTCGGCCGACACCCAACAGAGATTTGGCTTGACTTAGCTGATTGGTTCTCCTTCCGCCTTAAATCTCGACCAACCTCGTCACTTGGCCTGACGAAGCTTTTGTATCAAAAGCGAAACGTTGCCCAGCAATAAATCTACCGATTATCACCAAACTTTTTTCGAAAACACCGTAACCTTGTTTTTTTTGCCGTAATACACTTCGCTCAAGTACCTTGATCGCGTGCGCACCCACCCTGGGTGCGGTTGTATAAGAGACCAACACATTGGCGCAAGTGCTCCCCATCCTCGATTTGAGTATTCTGTCAAACTAGCTACGACTAGAGCACATCATCCTGGCTGTTATCCTTCCGATGCTATTTTCCGGCTCTAAAGTAATTTTGTTGCATTTTGATTATCGTCCCAGCTGGCGAAGTTCATGTGATTTTCATTTAGTTTTCATAGGTACCGTGGTCAGTTTATCAGCCACAAATCATGTGCCACTTTGGTTGCAGGTGCAACAGTTTCGAATACGGACAAATGGGGTAGTGAGGGAGATGTAGCAAGTAGTGTAGGTGATGGCATAATCAATTAGTTCGTACTAATTCAGTCCAGTCATTTGAAAGAACGATAAGTTAGGAGTCTACGCGAGAGTTCGCCTTAATACACGAGCACTACTGGCTGCGTGATTGACCGATTTCTGCCAGGACCATCAGCTATCGATGAGGTGAATCCTGGGGTCAGCATCCAGGAAGGTGGCCCTTGTCGACCAGACTGAGTTCATTCTGTAATGTTTTCATACTTCGTTACCAGGTCGTAGACTGTCCACTGAGATATGGTTGAACAAAATGGCTCTGCACCGTTGTCTTTCAGCTTTGGTCACACTGATCATCTGTGATGATTAGTACTCGAACAGATGGTGGTTAGTTTTTTCCGTTTTTCAACTCACACATTTATTGCATGTATGACCGGACCAGACGTTACCCCAACCGTATGCGCTTGCCTCCTTCGTTTCCACTTCTAAGCTGGGAATGCATTATACTCACCTGCAGCTTGTTTCCACTGTACATAGTCAATTAGAAAGTGCTCTTTCAGTCATTACCCACCCCAGGTTTAGACCATGCGTTTCACGGACGTTAGTTAGTGTCATGTTTCTCATCATCTTTACCAACCACACCGATGTGGAATGCCGGTGTCACTCACTGTCGTACAAATTCAAGTACATTGCCACGGACCGCGTTGGTATCACGATGACCATCATACATGGTTTGAACCACTCATCAGTTTAGCGCAGAGAAAAGAAGACCGGACCTTCAGAGAAGGACTTTCATTGCCTCATCCAAAGACGAATTACGGTGGGAACACTGTCGAATATATATACTTTGAGCAACCAATAAATTCGTTAGCACACACAAAGTCCAACTAACCAATAGGAAAGAAACGCGGTCTTTCTGGATTGAAGCGCAACATGGCGGAAAAGGCGCGAAATTTAAAAGTTCAAATTTTCAGAAAATAAGATTGGCAATGACTTGGAAATTTGGCTCGGAAATTAAACGGTTTTTGGGGATACTGATATCCCCAACAAGTACAATGTGTGATGGGTAGCCCAGCTCCAAACACTGGTACCGGCCCCTGGAGCATCACCGACCGTCCTATCGCCATCGTGCCACAGATCAAATTCATAATTTCATGGTCCGGTCTACTTTTTTATTGGGACCCTATTTTGCTTATATATAGCGTGGGGCGAGATGGACCAAGTGGTTAGAGCGTGAATTTAGTGACCGGAAGGACCGTGGTTCAAACCCAACCTCTGCGTCTCGACTTCCCCTGTCTAGGCTTAAGCCATCCAAGCACTCGTGCTTCCTTCCGGTAACATGGCAGTTAAGTATCGAAACGATTTTTAACAAATGCTCCAGAAAGGTGAACAAGATGGACCAAGTGGCCAGAGCACGAATTCACTGACCGGAACTTGCGTGGTTCAAGCCCAACCTCTGCCTCTCGACTTCCCCTGTCTAGGCTTGGGCAACCCGGCGGTATCCCACCCCTTATACTTCCTTGTGGTGGCATGGCAGCTAGGTAGCGAAAGGGTGCTACAGCCTAACGATTTGTGCATATTATGTATTGTATATAACTATATGTATTTATTATATAGTATTAATAAAGATTCTAACCTATTCTATGATCCTATGATGATATGGGTATTATTACTCTACAATATATTATATGTCGTATTACCCAATATTGTGTTGTGTTGTATTAATTTTATGCATTAAATTATAGTATATGTATTATTATACTGCGTTTTATAATACATCGCTTCATTTCATTTCGCATAGTATACATTGTTATGCTGTCATATTACAGTGTATTATATTACACCATAGCATATAGTATATTGTGCTATTGTATTTTGTTCTACACGCATATGCAGGCAGACAGCTCACTTTAATGTCTTGGAGTGTTAGGCCTACATCAGTGTTAGAACTGATTTCCTGTAACCACTGTTTCAAGGAACAAACTGATGATTGGTTATCCTAGCTTGCCGAATGTGTGTGGCCAGGGTTGCGTCTTGTGAGTGGTGGGTTTCACCTATTTGATTGTCACTTCCTCACTTGACAAGTGCCTACTATCAGTTGAGCACACTGAGTGCGTTAGGACTGTCCTCATCTGTTCATCCTCTGGTTGCTCAGCTTGTACCTGCAGCTCAGTGGTGTGTATCACCTGTTGTGCGTGGGGAGTAGATTTTTCTGACGGGCATCTTCGGAATCAGATGCTTGACCACCACTTAGCCCTAATTTGATCACCCATGTTTTTCAACTGCTGGGTTCAGGAGACTTAGCCGTTTCTCGTAGGCTCACCATAGTAGTCGCGGATCCTATGGGTTTGCATTGATAGCGATTTCCACGTTGAATAAAATGACTCAGTTCTCTTTTTCGGCTGGTTTGACCGAAGGAAACTGGCCATCGTTTTAGGTATCGAGAATTCCATCAAGCATCCCATAACCAGTTCACCTTGTCAAATGGACTGTTAACTACAACGAACACTTCGGTTTGATGTACACAGACTGTCGTTATGTTTTAACTGAAAGGCAGGTTCCTGTTGTTCGATTAGAATGACGTTTCAACGTAAACGGTTGCGTAATTTTACAGGCTTAATGTCGTCCCCACGTTTAATCCATTTTTTCTCATTCCTGTTGTTTGCAACTGGCGGACCCACCAGCGATACAGTCACGTGACTAATCATCTGTGACTAGGAACATGCAGCGCACGACCGTTTAATCGAAACCGGTTATGTGGGTTCGCGGAGCCGTTCAACTGCGGTTCGCAGGGATATTCTAGATCATTAGCACCACTTCGAAATTGACCATATGATCACATTTAAGCTGATGTCGTCTGTGCACCACAGCCCATTTTTATCACCGTTACCATTATCGATTGGTTTTGCCTGTGTCAAGACAGCGTTTCAACTCTCCTGTTTGCCTTGCGTTGAAACCAACGTGCCACAGCTAAGCGGTTTGATTTTAGCTTGATTTTCTGCACATCGCTTCTCTAGTGACTTTATTCAACAGCTTGAGTTCATCGTAGTTGCGGGATTGATTATCCGCTGGCTAGTTTTTACTGATTTTTACATATCTGGTAGAGTACAGTACCGCCTCTTCTAGGGATATCTTCACGTGACCGGAGGGTAATCGAACTTCTAGCCGAGGAGCTACTTTATGTAAGTACCAGGCCGCTCAAGACACCAAGGCTCAGTCATCTTGATCGATTCTCTTGAGGTGTTTATCTTCAATATGCCCTTCGTCAGAGCATTGTCGACTATTTTCCAGGTGATCTTTATTCACCCACCCTTGTTGAGATGGGCACCCGAAGCTTGCCCCACTTGCCTGTTGGCGCACTTGCGCCACCACCGCGTCATCTCATTGCATGTCAGTCTGTTATCTTCTCTTCATTCCGCATGTCCCTCCGCATTCACGCCTCAGTCATTTCACAGTTTGTCTTTATTATCGTTTATCATATTCTTTTCCGTCTCCCTCTCACAGAAGAACAAGCAGAAAAGACCGCCATATTCCTCGGTTTCCAACCAGGCTCCAAACAAATGAAGGAGGCCACAAAACAAATCCAAAGATTGTATAAAATGTTCACTTCACTGGATTGTTTACAGGTTTGTCTTTGTTTCTATCTTGTGTGTGTGTGTGTGTGTGTGGTTTCCTGGAGAAACTGTCTGGCGTTCGGGAACTACTGGTAACGCTTTGTTTTTACGCCACTGTAGGACTTTATTACATTCTATTCTGATTTACCCGATCGTTGTATCATTCAACCATTCTACATCTTGAAGCCCCGTCTGCCGAGGTGGGGTAATCAAAATGCCAGTTTCGGTAGCGTTTCTTAACTTGTCAGCAGAAGTGAAACATGTAACACAGCGATGGAAATGTGAGAAAGTGCGCATGAGGATCAGAACTTCATGTATTCCGGTACTCTTTTCAACCCTAGCTCTAACAAGTCCACACAGAGATTCGACTGTGTATGTTGTAATTCTGAGTTTCACCAGTGATGATGTGGCCTCGTTTCCCAACCTTTTCACCAGTGATGATGTGGCCTCGTTTCCCGAATCTCCCAACCTTTCTCGTCACTTGTCAGATTGAAGTTAATCCATTCGGTGAAACTCCGGACGGCCAAGTAGTCTGTTTCGACGCGAAGCTGAGCTTCGATCCGAACGCAGTTTTTCGTCAGCCCGAAGTGTGTCAAATGGCAGCCGAGGTTGAAGAAGTGGAGGTTGCTGCAGCCGGACCTCACAGCACCGTTGCGCTCGAGGCGGACGCAGCTCGACATGGGCTAACCTACATCGGTCTGCCCAAGGGGAACATTGGTTGCATCGTGAATGGAGCCGGATTGGCTATGGCCACGATGGACTTGATCTATCATCACGGCGGCCATCCAGCCAACTTCCTCGATCTGGGTGGTGGTGTCTCGGTCACTCAGGTTGAACATGCCTTCAAACTGCTTACAAGTAAGTGTGTGTGTGTGTGTGTGACCACGCGGGGCATTGTTTTGCGAAAAACTCTGCATTTTATGACAGAATCTCGGCTAGTAGTTTGACCAGTTAACCGTTCGATCACGAGCGGCTGATGAGCAGTGCGCTCGTAGAATTGTGATCCACGCTGTGACATGCGCTTGTGGCTCGAATTGCCAGAATCATTGCCCTTCTCTCTCTCTCTCTTGATGATCCATCGATCTTGAGAATAGCTGAGATTCGCCATCGAAGTGTGTCAGGCTAGTTCTGCTTCTAATAATGTGCCATGACATAAACCACACGGTTAAATTAACACTACTCTAACACGGATCGTCGAATCCATGTTTTTGTCTTTTCCTCGCACAAAATGTCACCACCAACACGCCGGATTGCATTTGCACTAGCCAAGCCACATGACAAGCTTGTCAAATGGGCCTTCATTCGCCGTCGACCGAAACCACAAGGATTTAGTGGTGACAGGTGAAACTCGGCATCAACCTGCTGAAGCATAATCACGCAGCAACAAGACCCTCTGAATCACTCGGCGTGTGGCGTTATCAAGCGACCACAGATGTCGAAGTTGTAACGGTTTAATGGGGGATGCAGCCGAAAGGCTGTCTGTTTAGGCCCGTAGGTGGCGAAAACTGAGGATGCCGTTTTAGCGACTAACGGTTCCGTGTCCGTTGATGCATCAGTGAATCCTTTCAAATCCGTTGACAATTTCACTCTGTATTCACATGGTTTTGGTGATCCAACGATCCTTCTCCTGTAGTAGTGCGGTCATTCGTGTTGCTTCTCGAAAGAGGGCAGTGCGGATCCCGAGTGTCTCGTCAACAGTGCAGGTCCCTTGTTCCTACCCCCCCTCCCTAAGTCGAGTGGATAAACCTCGGATGATCACACACTCCACCTTTGTCCCCAACTCAATGGTCTCGGTATCCAAACAAAGTTACTCCACGAACGGTTGAAACCTTCTGAACACTTTCGTACTTTTGAATACTGCGTGGTTCATTGAATTTATATCCAGAATCCTAACGTACTCTAACCGATAACGTGTAGCACGTGAACTCGCCTTTAAGCAGCCACTTTGTCAGCAGCGACATTTTTCATCGACTTGTGTCACTATCACAGGAATTCTGTAGTGCTGAAGAACCACATCACTAGGGCTGAAAGCAACCAATTTTCACCGCGTTGATAATGTCGCCCTCATGATTGTTGGACTCTTTTACTCCTTTTTCAAATGTGACGTGTGTCGCTTTATGTCGTGACGCACATTCCTTGAAGAGGTAGTCCAAGGCAAGATGGTTCAGAGCACGAATTTACTGACCGCAAGGTCCTTGGTTCGAACCCGACCTCTGCATCTCGACTTCCCTTGTCTGGGCTCGGGCAACCTGGCGTTATCTCAGCCCTCGTGCTCCCTTTGGGTGGCATGGCAGCTAGGCACCGAAACGATGTTGCAGCTGAACGATTTTTTACATATTTTATTCACTCAGCTCCCCGGGGTAGTGGCTATCAAGACTGGGTCGTACGCTATTTCAGGGCTTTCTAATCTGAGTCTAAGACGCGTGACACACCTTATCACTCAGAAACTTGGACTCAAATGTCCGATCGAGATTATTACCTTAGCTAACACTTTTCAACATGCGCGAACGTCCATGCTCAGTTTGGTTTGCACAGATTAGGCGAATGATTCTGAGTAGTGCAGCAAACACTTCCGAACAGCGCTATTGATTAATTTTGTCGACACTTCAGACCCGTTTGTGTTGAAAAAAAAAACGAATCCCCCCATATAGAGAGTTCTCCTTCGTCAGTATCTCGGGTTTTTTGTCCGAAGGGGACCACTAGATTTTCCAATGAACAGTTGGACTATTCAGTTCGTGTAATGACTTTAATATTCTCATTTCCTCGCCGTACTTTCGCGCCCTCTTAACAGGTGATCCGCGCGTTGAAGTGATCCTGATCAACATCTTTGGCGGGATTGTGAACTGCAAGCTGGTAGCTGAAGGACTGATAAACGGTTTCAAAAGACTAGGTGTCCATGTTCCGGTGGTCGTTCGTCTTGCCGGGAACAACAGCGAGGTAGCCGCGGACTTGTTGTCCAAATCTGGTGTTGGTCTCACCCCGGCTCTCACGATGGATGAAGCTGCCCGATTGGCCGTCTCCAAAGCGTCGGCCGAACAGGCTGAACTTGCCTAATCACCACCTGCTCACTTTTACCATTCCTCTGTGCAATCATTCCTCTACTTTTCAAGACCCAAGAATTTAAGCCAGAGGTGTTGCCCATTTCTTTTCGCAATTGTGCACAGTTAGGCCACATCGTCGAATAAATTCAGCTCGTTGTTTATGTTGTTGTCTTTCATTTAGCTAGGTCAGCTACTCCCATTGTGGCCCCCTACCTACCTACGGGCGTTTTCGTTCTGCATCAAACTAACCCCTGCTATGCGTTCTTCTCCTGGCCGTACAGCACTCAAATCACTGCCAGTGAACCAAATATAGTTCACTGGTCAAGGCTCGAACCTACTGGCTCGAGTTCTGTTGTTCGAAGCCCATCCTGGCCTCTCGATTTTTCCTGTCCGGACTTGGGCAACTTAGCGGTGCTTCCTTCTGGTGGCAGGGTAGTCAGGTGCTGGAATAGTGTTTCAGCTGAAAGATCGCTTTTATTTAGCGAAATATACTCATTCGCAAACAAATTTAGTTTTGTGGGAGACTCGCCTGCAACCCACCTGAATCTCTCGTTTATGATGGTTTATTTTCACGTAGTTTTGGCCGGTGGAAGGAGAGAAAAGATTGCAGCATAGTACGTGAAAACCTAAATGCTTGACTCAACTTGGTGGATCGTTAATGTCGAAGCCTAAAAGGGTAATGCAACACACATTCTCAACCACCGGAAGGCCTGTGGTGGATGGACGATCATTGGGCTGCGTGAAGTGCAAAGGCATTCATTTTCACCTAGAAATTGAGAGTTCTGTCGTACTCTCGGTCAACCAAAGTTTTTTTGGTGAAAAAGTCCGAATGCACGGCCGTAGTGGTCTGGCAGATCGATCGTAGCTCAATTCTAAACATTTCACCACGCATGTCGCAACCTCTGACTCGGAACACCGGGAGACTGTGTTAGGCGGGACCCTATGCATTGAGAAACCTGGTATGATATACCCAGCTGGAAACCCCCAGTAAGACTCAATATGTTGTGGACCAGTGTGCATAGAATGTCAATCAAACACAAGGTACAAAGTACTGCCTAACTATTCCCTGTCGTGTGAACATAAGACGACAGGTAATCGTTCAGCCGTAACACCCTTTCGGTGCCTAGCTGCCGTGCCACACGAAGGAAGCACGAGGACTGGGATACTGCCAGGTTGCCCAAGCCTAAACATGGGAAGTTGAGAGCCAGGGGTCCGTTTCGAACCAGGAACCTTCCGTTCAGTACATTCACGCTCTAACCACTGGGCCATCTTGCCCCCCCCCCCCCTCGATGTTTGAATGGGCATTCCGAGACGGGATGTGTACAGTGTCAATCGTACACGACACTTTGCAGACCACGATGACATACAGTATACAACCATTCCGATAAGTTCACTGGAGATTTCATCCTGTTAGTGAAGTCAAACTTTTTGGAAATCATCAGCAGTGCGCATCTCACGAAACTCCGCTAGGGTGTTTCGAATCCGGGACTTTCCGTCCAATGGCCACGAGTAGTTGATCAGTAGTGTGATTAGCTCTCATCTAGACAGGGCACAGCGGACGTACTGACTAGCTCCTCAGAAGTAAATTTCACGCATCCAGTGAAATTATCCTTCTGAGTTTTTTTTCTTGTTTCATAGTATTCTGAAGAGATTTACCAATATTCAATACAGGTTTCATCACGATGGAACTTTTCTAGGATGGGCCACAAGAAATCCTTACAAACAGGTTTTCCAAGCCGTCATCAACTTTACTGGATTACGTCCTGCACCTGCCATGTCGCTCCTTCATTTTGGAGTCTAAATTGCCGGAGATTTCGTCCACACACCAAATATCCTATCGATAATATTGCATTGAAAACAGAGCCTGTTACAGAAACTGGCGTATTGATCCAGATTATAAGCAAAAATCAATTTTTAACATCGACGGAGTTTCTGAATTTGGTGATGTTTCGTAAAGCAATGTCTGATCGGTTGGCGACAAATATCTACCCAAAACGCAAGACTGGAAGTCTAAATGTTTGTGATTAGAGGGGTAGGGTTAAACTAGACCATTGCAATGGGACACGGTGTTCCCGCTTGAAAGGATGTCCCCAAGAGAGCGTACTTCCAAGAACTGCGCGATGTTTCGTCTCGGGTACACCCAAGAGTGTCACTTGCAAGAAAAGAACAACCCTTTTAATGGAGATTTCATCCTGTAAGTAAAGCCAGTCTATGCTGCACGATCGGGCGACGCTGTACAGCTGTCTCATCATTTTTGGGAATTGTCAACAGTGCGTATCTCACGGAACCCGTGACCTCTAGCCTAGTAGTTTGAACACAACCGTTCGGCCACGAGCAGCTGATCATTAATATGTGTGACGTCACACTGCAGACCACCCGAGCATGGCCAAACGGTTAAGTGTTCAAGCTACTAGCCTGAACTTCGTGAATCTCAAACTCCCTGGGGTTTCGTGCTGCTGCTGATTCCCAATAAGGATGAAACAGCTTTACAATGTTACTCGGCTTTCCCGGATCCCCTCACACAACCAACAGAATGACCTGGTCACTGAGGCTGAAACCTATTTTATTCATGCACTGCCTATGATATCGTTTCAGTGCACAGCTTCCATGCCACCCGAAGGAAGCACGGGGGCTGAGTACTGTCACTGACAAGAGCATCTGGGATACCGGGGTTGTATTCGAGCCTTCAGGTCAGGAAATGTGCGCCTTAACGACTGAACTATCTCGACCTCGTATGAAAAAGAGTTCAGCTATTTTGAAGGGAATTTCATTGCTCAACGTTTCGGTCACCTCGAGCAAGTTCCTCTGTGGCGGCTTAATAGTTTGATTTCAGAGCTTCCTTAGTTCATCCTGAGGACTGTCAGTGTCATTCAGAAATCGTTGTATCCAGGTTCTCTCAATGTGCGTATTTTTTAGAGGTAGTAGAAGCGTGATTTTTGGACTCACTGAAAACCCCACAGATTGGCCAGGATTTTCTTTAATTGTGAAGGTAAGTGCTGAATTGTAACTTGAAATCGTTGAGTATGGCGTTTGTCTTTTCGGTGGATATTTGCGCCCCCCCCCCCCTAAGTGAACTGCTTGAGTACATTCTTCCCCAAAATCAGCGTCATTCAATGTTACTATAACGTTGCTCTAGTCCGCTTTCCAAACGTGAATTGTTGGGCCTCTTCTCAAGCATAAAAATGAGTACAATCCATTCAGATGTGGATCCCTCAGCCTCCACACAAGCCACACCCCCAAACATGAGCTTGACTAACCATAAAAGTGCGTTGAATGCTGGCTGTCAGTAGCAACTGGTGTGTTCCCTTGCCTCTGTTGATTTGCTTCGCTCAATTCTAGTCAGTTTTGCCCGTTGAGGAATGAAATACCGCTCGAAAACTTTTTATTTCTTTTCCAGCTGCTACACTAGAAGCGAGATGGCTGAGTGGTTACAGCGCGAATTTACTGACCGGAAGGTTCACTGGTTCGAATCCAACCTCCGCCTCTCGACTTCCTCTGTATAGGCTTGGACAACCTGGCAGTATCTCATCCCTCGTGCCCCCTTCGGGTGGCATAGGAGCTAGGCACCGAAACGATGTTGCAACTGAATAATTGACCAATTGATGTGATGATAAAACCGATTATCGTGCCGTTTTTGGGTTATGGTTCCGTGAAGTGTCCATTTCGACCCAAGGGCTCGGAGCTTGCTGTGACACTCATATTCAGTTGAGGTCTCCAAGGCCCATTGAGCCTCAAACTCCCCTAAAATTAGCAGTCAATCGAACAAATCCGTTCGTACTGAGTGCATACACGAAAGCACCCGCTTTCTGTTTACAAAGATGTTTCAACTATTCTCACTGGCCTTTTCGAAGTCTTCCACGTCCAGTTATGCGACAGTCTTCTTTGAGCGAATAGAGTTACGTCGTATGATACATGTGGTCACCACCTCACTCCATTCTGATTGGTTTGATTCAAAAGTTTACATTTGCATCACTGTGGGTAAACAAACTACTAACTCTTTTGGTGCCTGACACCCAAAGGGAGCAGAAGGATTGGGATTTTGACATGTTTCCCAAGTCTAGACAGGAATAGTTGTGATGCAATGGTTGCGGTGTATGGAGCTGGAGATGAAGTTTAGCCATATAGTTCCATTGTAGGTTAGTCTCTGTCAGGAAGGCCAGGTTCCTGAAAGCAACCGCTGGACGGCGACTCTTAGCTCCGCTGAGTGTTGACCAGACAGGCAACGCCCCCTCAATAGGCAGCGCGTCACAGCCTTGTATCAAACCCAGACAGGACGAGTCAGCGTTGATCAAGGTCAGACAACGCTCCCGCAATATGCAGCGCGTCGCAGCCTCGTATCAAGGCTAGACCGCGTGTATCAGCATTGGACCAAGTTAGACAGTGTCCGTCCAATAAATAGCTTGAGACCGTTATATTCTCGCACTCGCTTGTTTGGAATAGAGCTGTTGTGTTCCCTTCTGTCAGCCTTTTTCCCGGCATTAGGCACCGGAGCGGGTCAGAGTCAGGTACCACAGATTAGCGAATCAGGCTCCAACGGCATATTTCTGGGCGTTGAAATAAGGCCATCTTACTTATTAAGGTTCAACTACTCAAACGAAGTGCTTCCGTGCTTCTGAACCTCATCCGAAAGACGGAAAATGAAGGTTCGCTTACCCTTAGCAGGTCCGAAATCGATAGGGAACAATAGGGCTGCCCCAAGGTTCTTCAGTTCACCACAAAAAACTGATGATGTTCTGACTCATTAGACAATACCCGACAGGGACCCCAAACTATGGTAACCTGAATGATATGCGCCGAAGTCAAGGTTTCCTGTTCGCTAGTAAAGTTTGTAACTTGGCTAAAAGATATTTAATCCCATAGACAGTTCGATACGACGGAGGTCGAACACAGGACATGGGAAAATGATCATTCTGCGACAGGGAATGGTTTCTTTGGGGTCGATTATTGTGCGGTCAAGGATCTTCATATCAGAGAGGATGTTTCCACAGGGTAGTAGTTTACCTCATATCGTTACACCAAAGACTGTGGTTGTGTTAAGGAAACAGCATCGTAAATTACGTTTCCCTCCTCATTTTCGCCCCATGTACATTAGTGCATGGTAAGAATCGACTCCGGTCGGATGAATTCTTCGGTTAGTCCGCCCGCGAGCGAACTTTGTGGGCGAGATGGCTCAAGTGGTTAGAGTGCGGATTTACTGACCGGAAGATCCTTGGTTCGAACCCCACGACTGCGTCTCAACTTCCCCTGTCTAGGCTTGGGTAATCTGGCACTATCTCAGTCCTTATGCTTCCTTCGGGTGGCATGACAGTTAGGCACTGAAAGGGTGCTACAGCTGAACGATTATCTTGTTTATTACATTCCTTCGCGAACCAATCTACATCTCGTCCGTAGTAATGAGTGGTTCCCGATATTATTACAAACGTGATATTTTTCTCTTTGCATCAATCACACTCACGTGCTTACCGTGAGAAGCGCGTGATTCGTGAGTTTAATAAACTGTCATCCTCCAGCCCAATATGCATGGTTCACTTTAGAGGATGATTTGATAAATATAAATCCGTAGTCGGTATTAGTATCTAGATTTGCCTGGAAAAATGCCAAATTCCGACAAATTTTGTTTCAAACAAACATGCTGAACGTGTTTTGATAGAATTATGCGTCCATTGCCGAAGAGCCAGACGTGTTAAGATTCTGCGACGAATTCTGGTTGGCTATCTTGCATGGTTCGCCTGCCCGCCCCTCGGTTTCGTCCTTCTCTCATCACGTGTTCCCATGCCGTGTTGAACGGGTTGTACACTGGACGCTTCAATCGACTTCCGGTCAGTGTCACACCGCCTTCGTTTTCGTAGAATTCCGGCTCGTCAAAAAGGTAGTATCCATTATTTGCCAGACAGCATAACAGAAGCCCCAAGCTCACGTAAACGAACATGCTAAAATGGAACATAAATGCAACGTTCAACTAATCAAACAGCCCCCAGTTGACGGATTACGTGACCAGAGCGAACTAGTGTAACAAGTGGTGAACATTGGTTGTTGATCAGGTGGCCGTTGATCTGTTCGCCGAGCTTGCCAAATGACTTGCAAACGTTCCATCACAATACGAGGAGACATCATCAATGTGCGGTTAGGTGCACCCTGATGCGCTCACTGATGGTGTTTCCATGTGTGGTGACGAAACGTTTGCAAGACAATTGCCAAACTCGGCGGATAGATCAACATCCAGTCACCAGTATTCTAAAATATTACCAAAGTGGTGAGCAATTGTGGCATACTTGAGGATGTGCGGTTTGGATCGGAAACCGAAGACTTCAGCTGATTGTAGAACTGTGTTGAATACAGTCGCGTGAGCCGAACCTGTTGTGGTACCGAAGATGACTGATTTGTGTTACGTCAGCGGTCGAATTACTAGAATAACTGGATAGGTACGGCCTCATGTGTCAAGTTGATGAACGAATGGATGTCCTTTTTATGCTCACTACGGTGAAACTCCCCAGAAAGGAGAGTCCCAGCCGATAACCATCAATTGCAAGTTGCCGATTTGCAGGGTTTTGCGAAGAGTGACAAACTTGCTTACGTCCAATTCACCTCAGGTAGTTAGATAAGAGAAAATGCTTCTAGCTGACTTTTTGATGGCGGAATAATCCTTCTGGCTATTCGGAAGTTGACAGTGTGATGGGATTCGGGAGTTTCTCATCGAGACTCTATTCTGGTGTTGAAGACCGTCCATTCCAGATGGCCGCTAT
>NW_008751759.1:1236945-1237527 GCF_000715545.1 Opisthorchis viverrini
AATAGGGGGAAGATGTGTCTACGCGGCTTTAATTTTCTTCAGCTGTTGAAAGCATTAGTCAGGTATCTGAAAGAAACGGAGTTGTTGATTTCGGCACTCTACTCATTTGCTAACTGTAATGCACTCCTGGACGGGATTATGAAGGTCACCTCCAAAAGAACTGAATGAGGCGATTGGGTGTGCCGAAGGTTGCCTGAAGACAAATCAATACCGGTCACGTGGGCCGCAGAGTCAGCAATCAACGGATCACCAGGGAATGAAGATCCCTGCAAATCGTTCAGTTCATCATCATTACGTGTTCTGAATTCAGCGGAAAGTACTATGAGCTTATACGTGAAGCATCAATGGGGCTGTCCAGTCCAGAAGTTGATGCAACAATTCGAATGCAAAAATTGGAACTCCTGATATAAAATCCAAAGTATGGATTCACTACGTAGTCAGTACTTCCGTCTTCACCAAAGAGAGTAAACTACACGTTTTCGGCACAATCAAATTCATAATGGAGGGGGGAGAATGATGAGAAACTGGGGTCATTAGACGTACTGGTCGCAAGATTGCAATGTAGGCAGCTACAAAGTGAGG
>NW_008751759.1:1237537-1238087 GCF_000715545.1 Opisthorchis viverrini
ACAGGCGAACATGCTCGTACCTCAACAACATGTCCCATTATCGCGATGGTGATCCTGTAATTGTTCGCCCCCCTCCCTAAGTCGAGTGGATAAACCTCGGATGATCACACACTCCACCTTTGTCCCCAACTCAATGGTCTCGGTATCCAAACAAAGTTACTCCACGAACGGTTGAAACCTTCTGAACACTTTCGTACTTTTGAATACTGCGTGGTTCATTGAATTTATATCCAGAATCCTAACGTACTCTAACCGATAACGTGTAGCACGTGAACTCGCCTTTAAGCAGCCACTTTGTCAGCAGCGACATTTTTCATCGACTTGTGTCACTATCACAGGAATTCTGTAGTGCTGAAGAACCACATCACTAGGGCTGAAAGCAACCAATTTTCACCGCGTTGATAATGTCGCCCTCATGATTGTTGGACTCTTTTACTCCTTTTTCAAATGTGACGTGTGTCGCTTTATGTCGTGACGCACATTCCTTGAAGAGGTAGTCCAAGGCAAGATGGTTCAGAGCACGAATTTACTGACCGCAAGGTCCTTGGTT
>NW_008751759.1:1241987-1245873 GCF_000715545.1 Opisthorchis viverrini
GAAGACCGTCCATTCCAGATGGCCGCTATGCACTATACAGATGTATGTTTCTTCCGACAGTGCGCTGCTCAAGAATCTCAGGAGTGGTGAGACGGTTGTGGAAATCTAAATCTAACAACTGTCACGTCTAGAAAGTCAAAATCGCCAGCTGTGCCAGCAAGCCCGTGAGAAGAGTAGGAGTATGAAACTGATAAATGAAGACCCTCAGGTGTTTGATGAACATGCGTCAAACTAATGAATTTTAACACATTTTATTCCGAACATTACGGAATATTGCGAATTCTAACACGTTCTAGAGCACCCGTGTGGATGAACCCTTCAGGTGGAGGCTATATCTTTATCGTGAATTTCCGAATTATATCCACAAATCATTTGCTTATCAACAAAACCTCCTAGTTGTTGTACACAAGGACTTCCTTAAAGTTCACCTAGACATCCGATGTCTTGGAACAACAGTATATTGAGCAACTTTCTGGAGTCACAAAGAAAATATCAAGACATTCAAATTAAGTAACTGTTTGTGAATGCATGAGGACACAAGGAATGGAAACTCATTGCAAACTAACCCTGAAGTCATCGCATTCTACTTGCTTCCTTTGGTCTGACTAATCCTCAACACTAACTGTCCTTGAACTCAAGGTTTTCGAAAGAAACGCGGCTCATGCGCAATGGTTGGCTGAGCTTACGTGAAAGTTGAATATCATAAACAACGTCTTACCTATGAAATGAGGTCAAACAGAGAGACTGGGTTTACTCGGTAAATGAATTTGGTCATTGCAGCCTGGTGAAGCCTTTAAAAGTGGCACTATGTCCATTTCTGGAAGACGTTTTAGTTTACGGCGTAACGGCAATTTTTTGCTTCGTCAGGCTGTATCTTGTGTTTACTGCTTTACTTCAAGGTCATTGTGTTGACCCACAGCCAGGGTATTGTGGAACTATTACGAATGGGTAGGTGCGACCCTGACCGACTGAAATACGCTGTTTTAAATCGCTGTGATTGATCAGCATCTAACAGATTTCCATCAGATTTCAACCGGAGTGGTTTTGTTGCCTCATACATAGAAGTTCACAGGACAACAGAAAACGACTAATTTTCAGCAACCTTATGAGGAGTGCATTACGAATATATACATGTATCGCGATATCTCGAATACGCGACCTGGTGCAGCACAGTCAGTTACCTGGAAACATTCAGCTGGGTTCCAGGTGAGTCTCTCGAAAAACCAAATTAATTTGCAAATGTGTGTATTTATCAGAAAACCTTGTTCGTCCGCTACTGTGGTTTCCAGAATGCAAGAAAAAAGTAATGGTACTGGTCATGTTCTGGTAGTGATCGTATTGTGAAGCAGTGACTTGTAAAATGGCGTTTCCGGTTGAAGCTGCAATGGATGGGTCGTTCTCTTCAATGCCTCACAATTAACTAGTCCTGGTCATTGTATCCACCCTGTGGACGAGCTGTCAGCTGACCACTGAAGGCCGGAAAACCCAACTGAGCCTCCCCGCAGTTTCTCGCGTTCATGAACAATATCATAAACGACAGATCTAACCAGATGCACTCGAATCCCCGATCAATACTAACCTTATCAACAAATTCACCAACAGTGTATGATCTGGTCCTCAAGTAAAACATGAATTTGATACCAATTAGGAGCCTCCGTCCAGCGCACAAGTCCTGGGAAGGGTGAGGAGAAACCGGTTATCGACTGTTGAAGAGTTTGTATCGACCTCATGAGTGTTTCATCGGGAAAGAAGGAAGTCATATGTTAAAGGGATTNTTCTGGTGTTGAAGACCGTCCATTCCAGATGGCCGCTATACACTATACAGATGTATGTTCCTTCCGACAGTGCGCTGCCCAAGAATCTCAGGAGTAGCCAGCCAGAGATATAAATCGGGCAAATGTCACTCCTAGAAAGTCAAAATCGCCAGCTGTGCCAGCACGCCCGTGAGAATTTGGTCTGAAGAGTGGGCGTGTGAAATTGATAAACGAAGACCCTCAGGTGTTTGAGGACGATGGGCCAAACTAATGAGTTTTAACACATGTTATTCCGTAAATTACAAAAAATATTACGACTTCTAACACGTTCTAGAGCACCCGTGTGAATGTACCCTTCAGATGGAGGCTATATTTTTTATCGTGAATTTCCGCATTATATCCACGAGCCGTTTGCTTTTGTTGTCCACAAGGGTTTCTTTAGAGTCCGCCTAGGAATCCGATCTTTTGGAATAACAGTATATCGAGCAACTTTCTGGAATCACAAAAAAATCTCAAGACATTCGAATTTAATAACTGTTTGTCTGTGAATGCATGAGGACACAAAGAATGGAAACTCATTGCAAAATAACGCTGAAGTCATCCCACTCTACCTGCTTCGTTTGGTCTGACTCACCCTCAACAACAATGTCTTACCTATGAAATGAAGTCAAACAGACAGACTGGGTTTACTCAGTAGATGAATTCGGTCATTGCAGCCTGGTGTAGCCTTTAAAAGCGGCCGTGATGTCCATTTCTGGAAGACGTCTACGGCGTAACAGCGATTTTTTGCTTTTTCAGGCTGGATCTTGTGTGGTCATTGTGCTGACCCACAGCACGAATGGGTGGGTGCGACCCTGACTGACTGAAACACGCTGTTCTAAATTACCGTTGGTGGTCAACATCTAACAGATTTCAACTGATGCAATTGTGTTGCCTTATACATAGAAGTTCACAGGACAGCAGAAAACGACTAATTTTCAGCAACCTTATGAGTAGTGCATTACGAATATATACACGTATCGCGTTATTTCGAATATCGTAGCGATTGAAACATGAGGCGGCCTGGTGCAGCACATTCAGTTGCCTGGGAACATCACAAGTGAGAGATTCAGTTGGGTTCCAGGTGAGTCTCTCAAAAAACCAAATTAATTTGCAAATGTGTGTATTTATCAGAAAACCTTGTTAGTCCGCTACTGTGGTTTCCAGAATGCAAGAGAAAAGTAATAATACTGGTCATGTTCTGCAATGCATGGGTCTTTCTCTTCAATGCCCCACAATTAACTGGTCCGAGTTAGTGTATCCACCCTGTGGACCAACTGTCAGCTGAACACTGAAGACCAGGAAACCCAACTGAGGCTCGCCGCAGTTTCTCTCGTTCATGAAGAATATCATAAACGACAGATCTAAGTGGATTCACTCGAATCCCCGGTCAATACCAACCTTATCAACAAATTCACCAATGGTGTACAATCTGGTCTTCAAGTAGAACATGAATTTGATACCAACTAGGAGTCTCGGTCTAGCTCACAAGTCTTGGGAAAGGGAGGGGGCGAAACCGGTTGCTTGCTGTCGAAGAGTTTGTAACGACCTCATGAGTGTTTCGTCGGGAAAATAGGAAGTTGTGTTTAAAGGGCTTGCTATAGTCATGACCTGTTTTCGATTCAAGAATCTGTGGCTACTTGCAACTATGCTTGACATAACCCCATTACACGTTTTGGTATCTCTTTATTTTCCGCTGCTAACTTTACCCATCTTGCTTGGTTACGTTTTTCTTCACTTCGCTTCTTATCTTCATTAGAACATTCTTTCATGCTTCTAACAGAATAAGAGGAAAATGTGTCTGCACGGATTTAATTTTTTCAGCTATTCAAAGCATTAGTCAGGTATCTAAAAGAAACGGGGTTTACCGGTTGAAGACAACGAAAAAAATCAACATTATACTTCTTAGATTTCTTCAAGCCGATGTTGATTTCGGCATTCTACTCATATGCTAACTCTAATGCACGCCTGGACGGGATTATGAAGGTCACCTCCAAAAGAACTGAATGAGGCGATTGGGTGTGCCGAAGGTTGCCTGAAGACAAATCAATACCGGTCACGTGGGCCGCAGAGTCAGCAATCAACGGATCACC
>NW_008751759.1:1248799-1258990 GCF_000715545.1 Opisthorchis viverrini
AAACTGGGGTCATTAGACGTACTGGTCGCAAGATTGCAATGTAGGCAGCTACAAAGGCAGGCAAACAAACTTGCTATTAAAAAACACGCTCATCTCCGTTCAGGAAGACCGAAGAACTACCAAAACGGCGTCCGCATACTGAAGCAAGCGATTGCAATGTAGGCAGCTACAAAGTGAGGTAAACAGGCTTCATGACCACAAACTTGCTATTAAAAGGCACGCTGATCTCCGTTCAGGAAGACCGATTAACTACCAAAACGGCGTCCGCATACTAGGTGAAGCAAGCATAAAGAAAGTGGACCAATAAAAGCCGAAGAAGCCTGTAACAACCATACTGAAACTATGCAAGTACATCGACTGCTGAGTACAACAGAACTCCAGAGTTACAAAGCTCAAAACTGCGCAAGAAAACAGAAGAGAAGCTTGTCAAGGAAACATTGGAGCTTGAATCAAATGGCTGACTCAACTGAACTGGAAAATGTCTTCAGCCAATAAATCAAAGTGCCAAGATGAACGGAAAAAGGCATCCGATTAACCTACCAAACGCAGAGGAAGGAGACGGAAAAGTGCAGGCAACCAACCAAGCATAGGCAGCTCGAATCACAAGGTAAACAAACTGGCAACGAAGCAGCCAAAAGACAGAAAAAACTGCCAAGAAAATCGAGTCAAGGCGGTGCAAATTGCGAACCATCCAATTAGAGTAGCGAATAAATCTACCGAAAGAAAGATCCTAAAGCAGCCAATCGAAAGCAGGGAATTCGGACCACAACACAGTGTAAATCACAAACGGACAAATGGAATTACTATAAGGTTGTTTCCCAATAGGCCAGTCTTGCCGAGGTCATCAACCACTCTTCAAGAAACTAGATAAACGTAAGCAGGTCTGGAGGTACTACCCACTCCAGCATGCATTGATGATATCCTTTGGCAGGAAATTTCCAAGCCGGACGAACAAGTCAACTGCCAAAGGAATTTGCACTCATCCTGCATATTTCCACCGGAAAATTGCCATATGGCTGTCAAAAGGACACTGTGTTCCATTTGCTTTCCAAACGAACAATTTTCTCACAAAGTGAATGAAAACGGATTGCCAACTAACAACTTATCTATGCTCAAAGATGAAACGATAAGCAACCAGCCTATGCCTAAACGACTCCCACTCCCTTGAACTGAGGCCTCTAGTCCGACCACAAAGATAATTATCAAACCTTGCAAAGAGCACTTCCCAGCATTAGTTTCTAGAAAGCCACTGGCTACCAGCCCGTTTAATGGACACTGGTCTACTTGAAAAACATGTTCAGTTTTTGTAGCCACACTGCTCTCAAATATTTCTTACGAATCACATTAATAACAAGTGCTGACAAGCGAACAGGATTATTGTATCAGATAGACATACCTGTGACAAGCTAACACCCTCCCCGTGTTTTCGCGTCTTTCTTTCCTTGGTTTTGCTCTGCATGACTTGCTACCGATTACCAAGTTAATGTGCAATCCAGCTTCCTCAAACCTGTGCAGTCGCTCCGGTTCTCCTACACAAGTAACTTCGAAGTAATTGCAGTAGAAAGGGCCGAGATCTCGGACTGGGTGACTAACGCCGAATGGAGTGAAGCTTGCTGCAGACTCAGTCACACGCCATCAACCTAACTGAGATACACGCACCGACCGTAGAGGTGTGTTCAAAAGCACAAACAGGTAAAGTAATAATGATAACCTCGTGTTATGACTGGTCGAAGTCGAGACCATTCAATGGCTTCAACCGAAATCGTCTAAAAGGTCATAGATTATTGCTAGTCATAGCACTCCACGGTAAAGCAGGCTACTTTGTTGCAGCCACTCAGGAGATCACGCGTTGCAAGCACATCCAAATCACGTGACAATTCCTGTCCCACTTGCAACCTTAGCCGACAACATGTACACTACAATTCCCCATCCATTTGTGTTTACTCGGCTAGCCCCTGCGTCACGCGCCAGGCTTACGAACCACATCAGGTCGAGAGTTGTATTCATGTTCGTGCAACTATCAAGCACGACTGGACACCCCTCTCTTCACACTGCACACAATAAATGGGCGTGCAACTCGGCCCAAAACTACACTTGCGCACACAGGGTAGGTCTCCACAAGTCTCCACGGGCAGCTACGGAACACGTGTAGCAGCTATACTGCAGAGAAGACCCGTCCAGCGTCCGGAACTTCATTCTGGAACTCTCAACATTTGTCTTCAATCGATAAGTCGCTTTTTGGCTTATTCCTTTTTTGCATTGTACAATTTTTTTATCAAGTGCACATAACTTTTGTAGTCATCATCATTCTGGTTAATCAGACATTTATTAGTGCTTGTCACCTTCTGGTAATCAATTTAATCACCTTACAACTAGAGCTCTACCAACCTCTGTTCCGCCAGACGGAGTGTGACCTTCAGCAATCAAATTGCGCCCTTAGGGTCTGATCAAGTGATGTGTGATTGCTTGCTTGGCCCCAACTTTGTTCAGACTATTGTCTGTAAACCATGGTTTGGAATGTACCCAACCAAACGGCCGAAACAGGCTACACGAAAGAGCATTGTTGACGTTGTTGTTGTTCTTAATTACTCAACGAATAGTTGTCATGGTTTCAGCAAACAATCCATATGAAATTGAAGGAGCTGCCGACTTGTCAGCCCTCGCGTAGTCGTACACAAAGCCCTGTAATCACGAAGAGGTTCCGCGCCATTTCAATATAGCAAAATATGTAACCCACTCGGTACTATTGACTGAATGATTGCTTACAAGTTCACTGGTATCTAGTGGATTCGTACGCCCAAACTGTCCCAGTGAGAATGCTTGAGGCATGTAAACAAGCAAACACCTTTGTGGGTCACCAAAACATTTGACCTGCTTCGGTAATCCAGTACAAATACGGAAGATTCATCAGGAATCTTATTGGTGTGAGAATGATTGCAATCGCAGAGCGGGCTGAAGTTAACTGGTTTGCATCACAGCATCACCTGGAAGCGAGATGGCGCAAGTGGTTAGAGCACGAATTTACTGATCGAAAGGTTCGTGGTTCGAACCCGAACTCTGTATATTGACTTCGCCTCTATTGGGCTCGGGAGGCTGGCAGTATCTCAGCCGTCGCGCCTCCTTCGGTTGGCGTGGCAGTTAGGCACCGAAACGGCGTTGCAGCTGTCCACCTGTTCAAATACAATCGATTTTGGGGCAAAGTGGGGAAACAAAACACGGGAGGACAATTAAAATCAAGGTCGTTGGCCGTCATTGTGATCTATCATGACTGACAAGACAAGACTGGCCACGAATTTAAGTCGTTCAAATGGATGAGGCTCGAGTTACCAAATCGATACTGCCTGGTAGAAAGCGATTTGTGTTTCGACCATTTGAAATCCTCAAGGTATCATACAGAAGAGGTTTGTCTGTTTCAATTTATATGGGGTTTCATCTGAACTGACACATCACAGTTCGTAGCTTGATCGTTTCAGGCCCACCTGAAGACTGGAACAACCACGCTGTAGTTTGGCACTTTAAACATTCGCGTGCAACATCTATTGTTAACTGTTCGACCGATCAGTAGTGTGATTCACTCGCAAGTAGACAGGATACACGACCACCCATTCTCGACTTGCGGAAAACACTACATGAGGTCACGTGACTGGCTCCACAATCGACGACTTTTCGGATAAGGGTTTCATTTATCCTGTGAAATTGTTCTTCCGTCGAACTACTTACAATCTGATGACAGGTTGGTGATATTTAAAATTTTTTTTAGAGAGAGACAAACCTTTCCGGGCTTTCGACGTTTCACTCGCGACGACTTTCAACATTAACTTACACTATGATTTCACACGTTAGCCTTATGTAGATAAATACATTAAGTTGAGCCCATTGGATAAAAAACACTAGTTTTTGGCGAAATATACTCGGCAGCAAACCACATTGACGTTGACGTGTGTAAACATAAGATTCGAATGCATTCCCGCCTTTCTGTATTCTTCAGCTCAATGTCGTCTCACACGAAATTCACGATTTCCGGTTGTATTTTCTCAAAGTGATGCGTTACGCAACAGGTTGCCAAAAACTACTCAGCAGACTACGATCGTGTATAGACGTGGTACACTACTCATAAGGTCGTTGAAAATTCTTCGACAGCCCACAGTCGGTCTCGCCCTTCTTGGGGCTCATCAGTCAACGAGTTCCCCTGAACCTTATGTTCTACTTGAGACCAATCGTGACAGCGACAAAGTTGGCTTGTCCCCTGTTCAACTTTTCAGCAACCTTATGAGTAGTGCATTACGGATACACATGTATCACAATATCTCGAATATCGTAGCGACCGAAACATGAGGCGGCCTGATACTGCACATTCAGTTGCCTGGAAACATCACAAACGAGAGATTCATCTGGGTCTCGGGTGAGTCTCGCGCAAAACCAAATTTGTTTGCAAATGAGTGTATTTCGCCAGCCAACGATCGAAATGTCATGCACGAGAGATTCATTTGACCCTCCAGTTAACAGCAAAGCAGTTTATGATTAAGTATATTCCCCCAATCGTGGACACTTCAGTGTTTCAGTGGCGCTTGGAGACTACGCCTACCCGACGGGCTCCGTGGGTTGCGGAACTGGTAGTACACAGGCAAACACTAAGCATACAAATGTCATGTTATGTCAAGAAAATACATCTGTGTTTCTTTGCTATTCTTCTCTAACATATACAGTTGTTTTTCGCAATTTCTGCAGTTTACATGGAGAAGCTCGTTTGAACTTATAGTCTCTACTCAGATGCGAATATTTTTGAAACCTGCGCTTTCAATCCATGTTACGTTGGTTCAGGTATGATTGCCGCATAAAAAATGAGCTTAAATATCGTTGTTGTTCGGAAAATACGTCGTTGTAAGAAAAACTTGCCTTTGAGAAATACACTCATTTGAAAATCAATTTGGTTTTCACGAGAGACTCAAATGAATCTCTCGTTTATGATAGTCTACAACTGAATGTGCTACACACAGGCCGCCTCATGTCTCAGTTGGAACGATATTTGAGATATCGCAATATATTTTCATAAAGGCAAGTTTTTTTTCATGAAGGGATCTACTCACAAGGTTGCTGAAAACTCATCGGCAGCCCACGGCCGGTTTCGTCCTTCCCGGGGCAAAATAAATGTATTTTGCTAACATATCGTAGCGACTGAAACATGAGGCGGCCTGGTGCAGTACATTCAGTTGCCTGAGGACATCATAAACGAGAGATTCAGCTGGGTTCCAGGTGAGTCTCTCGAAAGAACCAAATTGGTTTGCAGATGAGTGCATATTCGCTAATTTCGTGCAATTTGGTTTCAAGTAGAACATAAGGTTGCCGGAAACGCGGGGACTGCGCCCACCTGATGAGTCCCAAGAAGGGCGAAACCCGTCGTGGGCTGTCGAAGAACTTTCAGCAACCTTGTGAGTAGATCCCTTCATGAAAAAAACTTGCCTTGTTCTGTATTAACCCAATGGAAAATATTTTTTTAAACGCTCCAGCGTTGGCACTCTTTCGCTGCCTAGCTAACATGCCATCTGAAGGAGGCGAGAGAACTGAAGTTGCCAGAGTTTAGACAAGAGCAGTCGAGTTGCAGTGATGGAGTTAGAATCACGAACATTCTGGCCAGTGAGTTCGCGTCCTTGGGTAGAAGCCTCTCCGCATATTCTCCCACGATAACTCTCTAGTCGTCTGCATCTAGAAATACTCGGCATCCAACTTTCCGTATTTTATGTTTGATTTTGCATGTGCACAATCGTGATATGTTCATTCGAAGAAGTAAATAACATCGTGCTTACAAGATCTTATCAACCAAACTTTCACAGGATATAACCCTTCCACAATGTCATGTCGTTCGAAAGTCTTAAAATACATGCGGTGCCGATTTAAGCGGTGTGTATTACGCAATCTTTTAATTGATTCAGTTCTGTCATTCACGCTTGCCTCGCGTATCAGATGTCCGGGGTTCAAACCCCCGCAGGGCCGTGGGATATAGGCTGCTAATGAGCCCTGATGAGAGCAAAACTCGAGTCCAGTGCTTCCCTTTGGTGTGGACTCACCGGAATAATTACGCCAGAACAGGAACACGGCCGTCCAAACGAGAGTGCTGTGGTTATGAAAAAAATACCTATCCCGCAAAATCCCAAAACTGTAACCAAAAATTTGCCCAGTGGGTTTCGAGCGTGTGCCATGCTAACTGACTGGGAAGTCCTGACTGGCGGATCAATCAATCGTCACAACCAGGACAGTTACTGGGTCGTCGTTCGATGGGTCGGGCACACCAATCACATCGCTCAAATGTGAACAAGTTCGCCTGTTCAGATGTGATAATTCAGATGCGTCCAACGTGCGTTGGTGGAGTAGTGGTTACACGCTCGCTTCGCATGTCAGATGTCCGGGGTTCAAATCCCCGCACGGCCATTGGATACGCACTGCTGATGAGCTCTAATAAGAGCGAAACTCGTGTTCAGTGCTTCCCTTTGGTATGGACTCACCGGAATAATTACGCCAGAACAGGAGGACAACCGTCCAAACGAGAGTAGTGTGAACATGAACATTCATAAATCATTTCAGCTTGGATTAAGCTAGTCGAATAGGGAAGTCTGTACCACGCTGAGTGTCCACGCTTTCTGAAGTCAAGGAGTTCGTGATTGCAAGACATTTGATGTAGCGGCATGCTTCCGCTTTCTTGTCATCCGGATAAACTTGAAAATGAACGCTTTTCAACTTTTCAATGTCATCTGGGGCAACATTCTCGCATTAGGCGCATAGTCATTAGTGAACGTGAGCGTTTTCGCGTGTCTTTCTGATTTTTTAGCCAATGTGTCGTGATACCTTACTGTCCATCATCTGGGTTAGATTTATTGACACGGATCACACGTTCGTCCCAGTCGCGTGCGGATGTGGCCCTCTCCAGTCACCCGAGTCCAGTTCTGCCCGCTGACCTTGCAGCCTGAAGATGGGGGGTACTCCTAAATCTTCAAACTGTTTTTGGTGTTGCCAGTAACTAGTCGGTATTCCTGGTCGTGGCTTCGGTACTCTCCCTCTCGTGACATCAAGGTGCATTTATTTGAGTATCATTTCAATGCTTCCACCAAATGAGAGGAAGAAGAGCTTCGCTGCGGAGTTCGACGTGCCGGCCGACCGCCGGGAGGCTATGAGGCCGTTCAAGACGGCCAGGATGGCCCCTGGATCTGACCCGACTGTGCTCTTCGCCGGCCTGCAACTGCTGTTGGATCGCGCTTTGCCGGGGCTGGACGGAGTGTCGCGCCACCAGTTGCTGTCGGACTAGTTCGTCGAAGGTGTGCAGCCGACACTTGGTGCCCAGTTGCGGTTGGCGCGAGCAACTGGCCAGTTGAGTGTGGAGGAGCTGGTGCATCTAGCCCGGGAACTGGCCGAGGCACCACTGGAACGTTGAGGTCGCAGAGGAGGGATGGTTCATCAGTGGAGGAACTGGGGACCAGAGTGGACCAACTCGCGGAACAGCTTGCAGCCATGAAGACGGAATAGCGGAGACACGCTTGAATCATCCGGTGCTACATGTGTGGCAAGCCTGGCCACTGGAAGAATCAGATTATCCTACTAGCCTAAATGTTGTCTTCAACACTAACCTACAATCCAGTGTGTTTTGTTGATAGGAAACTCACCCGGAACCCACCTGAATCTCTCGTTTATGATGTTCTCAAGCAAGACAGATTCCACTGGGTTCCGGGTGAGTCTTCCGTCAGAACCAAATTTGTTGGCGTTGGAGTGTATAAGTCAAATTTCGTGCAATTTAGGTTCAAGTAGAATAAAAATTTGACGGAAAACTGGGGACTGCACCTACCTGATGAGCCCCACGATGGGCACAACCTTCCAGGATGGGGACCGCGTGATCCTCACTGTGCCTGGTTGGAGACACTACAAGATATGGCTGCCAACCGATGTCAGTGGCGTTCTTGTTGTCTGAGTGAATGTCTGGAGGTGTAGGCACCTCGGAATGATTGTGGTGAGCTAGCACTAAGTCCCTTCCCCGTCCAACTTCACAATAAGGCTTTCAAATAAATCATGGTTGTACGGCAGTGAAGCATCGGTGTTGAACACTGATGTCATGCTGTCGATGATGATGATGAGGACAACCGGTCGTGGGCTGTCGGCGAATTTTCAGCGACCTAATGAGTAGTGTATTATGTTGTCTTCTTCTATTCTGCCAGGATGAAGCAGAGCAGCATCCATCGCCTGTGCGCTCTGACGAACCACGTTTTCATGGCATACTTTGCCATGCTATCTTCCTGTTCTTTTCGGTTTCCGTCAACTAAAAGGTGACCAACATTTTCTCCACATCTGTGTTGATCACCTCAGGTGCCAAGCGACTTTACCTGTACCGTTCAGCTGTAACACCCTTTCGGTGCCTAGCTACCATGCCACTCGAAGGAAGCATGAGGGACGGGATAATGCCAGGTTGTCCAAGCTCAGACAGGGCAAGTCGAGAGGCAAAGGTCGGGTTCGAACCACGGGTCAGTAACTTCGCGCTCCAACCACTTAGGCCATCTCGCCCCTGTACCATATTCAGTCGAATGTTATCATAATCGACAGTTACAATTGATATTCATGCGACTGTTCTGTTGGCACCAAGTTTGGTTTTCATGAGAGACTCAACTAAAATCCCAGTTGAATCTCTCGTTTATCATATTGTTCGACTGAATTTCGCATCACGTTTCAGTTGGTACGATGTCTTAGACTTAGATTTACTGCAAGAAACTGGGCTGTCGCAGAGCTCTCAACAACCTTGTGGATGAGATACTTCATGACTGAAGCATCACTTCTTGTTGTAAACTGAAGAAATTTCAAGTCCAGAGTACTCACTTCAAATAGCCACGGTTTCTAAGTTAATTGATATCATCTTCAGTTGATTTTCTCTTCACTTCAATGTGCGGTTTTGCTGTCTGTTTGTCTGTTTTCATCCAAAAACATGAAAACTTTTGTCTCAATCGGGCTGGATTTTGATCTTCACAAAGACGCTATCTTTTCAAAATCATCAGAGAGCTAGCAAAGGCGATGGGAAGGAAGATGGAAGCACGTGTCAGGCAACTAGACACGGAAGTGCCTAGTTGCGACCATTAAATCACCCGGTTTGTCTATTTTCGAGACGAGATCTCAGTCTGAAAACAACACATTTAGAACGCTTTATCCATTTCACAGTGTACACAACATCATTTTACTTCCTATCCACATTTCCTTCTCTGGATTCTCACGTCTAAATGAGGACAAACTGATCTCCATCTATGTTTACGTTCAAACCACCCCCCACACTGAACTCAAGAAAATCCAAACTCTCCACACTCTTTACGCAGCCGATCTAAAAACTCTAGTAGCACCCTTTTCAAGATTTATTTGCCTCGGTTTCAGATTACGTTTCGTGATTAGCTGGCTACCGGGGAGGAAAACAATCATGGACGTTTGTAGCAAACACCAGAACCCGTTCTGATCATTGAGCCGTGGCCAATTCATCATGCGATGTTTTCAGTCATTCTGTTACATTGAAACGCCTAGGGGAGTAGAGAGACTAAAGACGACGGAGACGTACAGGATGCGTGATAAATATATCACGAAGTACTTCCACAAAAGGATGAGGTTTTAGTAACGTAATAAAGTTGGACGACACGTCTTCCTGCCACGAGGAAAGGCACGAACTGCCGCAGACGATGGGATCGCCAAAGTTACTGGTTCCTTAGCTTAATCGTCACGAATAAAAGTGTACTATGTGGAGATACTTTCAATAAAATGCCTCTCCAAGCTTGTCTACCTTTCTGTGCACACGTGAAGACAAATTGGTCATCCCTTTTATTTCCCCCATGAGCTCGAAATATGCATTCGTTCATAAAATTTTCACAGTTTGGGCCTCGCTAATCAAACAACTTCAGTTTCCTTAACTCAAGTGACCTGTTTCATCAATTTTCTCTTAGTCGAATCGAAACTAACCGATAAAATAGGCGACTGTGCCTAGCCGGATACATGGTTGGACGCAGTAAGCCAAAGTTCGTGAAAGAGTTGATCGACCAACGGCTTATCTTACCGTCCACAGTGCAATCAATCGCATCAGGCGGTAAAGTTCGCCAGAGTGGCTTTCGCGCTGTAATCACCTGGGAAAGTACAAAACGCGTATCCTATAGATCATTGACCTGCCGTGCATTATATATACATATA
>NW_008751759.1:1259069-1261248 GCF_000715545.1 Opisthorchis viverrini
TATATATATATATATATAGTCTCTTAAGTGGGCTGACGGTTTCACTCAGACCTTCTCACGAGCTTTTCAGGCCAGAGAGGCTTCAACTTTGAACTGTGGGGCTTGAAGCACAGCGCACGCTTCGGTCGATTCTCATCATTCCATCGACTGCTTAATAGGTCACCCCCAGGAAATTCTTGATTGAACTAAGCGTCTGAGTTTCCATCAAGTTACGTGAAAAATTTCGTTAGACTACGCTAGCCCAATACCTGGCTCTTCGGAATGGACAAAGTGCAGAAATTACAAACTATCGACATTCCGTTCATTTGATACAGTCGCTAGTCTAGATCACCCTAAACTAATAAAAGGAATCTCATGGTTGCAATGGCATGAACCAGATGACAGAACATTTCAGTAAGTGACGCTTTTGGATGCCAGCCATCGAGGTGGCCTTTGTAAGAAATGAATGACGAATTTAAACAAACCACACAGACAACGCTGAACACGTTGTGTGGTGTCACGTGACTTTTGGTTTGTAGGGGTCATATCATTTGGGTGCCTCCCGTGGTTGACACACGAGAACTCCTGTGTGTGCGGCTGGATTTTCTAGTCACGTGCTGGGCTTGCCCCTGGGTCGGATCAGATATCTGTCTAGCCAGGCGGGGGTCTTCTGGACGGTTCTGGAATTGGTAAAACAAACCTTGTCCCATGATTTGCGTGCTGTCGATTGATCTGGTGGTGTTCGGTTATTGCATGGAATGCGGTAGCTGAGTCATGCTCTAGCTCGCCTGATTCACCGAAGCATCAAGACGGTACATTTTGTGATCATCGATGTAAATTTTGTACTGTCTGTTGGTTTGTCTGTCGCAGTCCCGATCGGCCGTTTTAGACACAAAAATTCCACACGACGCGATCTCCACAGAGCACGATTCACGTGACATCATCCTAGTTGGAGTTGCTCATGTGAGCTGGTTAGTTATAAATCCCAGCCATTGGTTCCTTGCAAAAGGTTGCATTTAGATAGGCGAAAAACGAACAATGAAATAAGCGACAGATAAAGCCTCGATTCAGTTTAGTGTCTCTTTAACAGCAACGTAATGTGTAAATAAGTATATGCCATTAGTTGTGTACAATCTGGTGTTCCATTAAAACATGAGGTTGATCACTACTCACACGATAACCCCTTATAAACATTTTTAAGTAGTCTCACCAGGTAAATGGTTGTGGAATATTGATAAAATTCTGTTCATCCATTTGCACCAACAGAACATGGGGAGAAGTTAGAACTTTAAAAGAAATTGTTAAATGTACCGTGAGCGCAAAGTAGAATTTATCGAAATCTTGCGAATGAGCCCAAACAACTTAGAATATCGAGCAAAAATGACGGTATTCTAGCGTCCCTCTGCCATATTAGTCGATAAAACAGGGTTTCGAATGAAACACTGATTTGGAATTTTTCGAAACAGCCGCTCAAAAAGACGAAAATTAGTGGTAGAGGGGAAAAACCTCAACCTAAAAGCAAACTTACACACACACAGTTGAAAAATGAGACAATCGAATTCAAGCACAACCCCTCGCGTCTGATAGTCTCATACTGAATGTGTTGCAAATGGGCCGTTTCGAATTTCATTTGGCGCGATATTCAACACTCCGAAGTGTCTTTTTATCCCAGACGTAACATAACTTATAAAGGTGCTGAAACCTAGCGAAATGTACTCATTTGCAAACTAATCTGGTTTTTGCGAGTAAAATCACCTGAAACCCAGCTGATGAGCCCCAAGAAGAGCGAAACTGGTCGTGGGCTTACGAAGAATTTTCAGCAACCTTATGAGTAGTCCATTACGAATATACATGTAGTGCTGAAACCTGATAACTCAATATTCATTTCAAAAACCTCGCTTTCAGCGGAAACCAATCTTGCTATATGAGAAACGGTCAAATTCGAATCTACTCGTTCCTAGGAGTAAAATGTTGCATACTGAAAGCATCTCGACCAAAACTATGCCTACATGGATGGTGCTCTGCGGCTGAATTCATACTATGAATACTGATGGTAGTGTGAGGATTTTGAAATATTAGTAGATATTTTGTTTTTCGAGAGACTCACCTGGAACCCAGCTGAACCTCTCGTTTGTGATGTCTCCAGGCAACTGAATGTGCTACACCAGGCCGCCTCATGTTTCAGCCGCTACGATATATA
>NW_008751759.1:1261596-1304798 GCF_000715545.1 Opisthorchis viverrini
CCAACTCCCCAACTAATCGATGAAAGAAACTGTGGCAGCTAGAACAATCGCATGGCCATTACGCGGATTTACAGCTGAGGATGGCCGTGATGTTGCTGCTGCTGATGACAATGATGTTGATGACGGTGATGATGATGATGGTGATGATGATGGTGAGCAACTTATAGATTGTTGGGAGTGTGAGGAGATTTTGGAATATTCTCTGTGTACGGTTTGCAACTACAGGCTATAAGATGTATACGGGACTACTGGATGCAACAACCACTGATGCAAGACGGAATTTGTTGTTAGTAGTGCTGAAAAGAGGCTAAAAAATACCAAGATCATTGTCTGCTTGAACTGCCCAAAAGTATCACGTGCGAAATCAAACAAGTGGACATCAATGTAATACGTATGTGGCACTATGTTCTAACCAGTGTTTCTACTCAACAAAGATGTCAACAATTCAACAACTCACCTACAAGAGGAACAACCGCAACCACTGCAGTTAACTGACATGCCCATCGTCACATATTTATTTATACGACCTCCTCAAGGTCACATGGCAATTGGACCAATGAAAATCACTGCCCAGAAGCATTTCCAACCTCGGTGTTAAAGATGACAATTTTGATGGAAAGATGTTCGTTCTTCATTGTTCAAATTCATAATGGCCAAGAAGCATGTATTGTCTATTTTGATTTGTCTTCTGTCACACTAGAAAGAATGTTTGAAATGAAGAAACTAAGAACAATGCTGAGGCAGATCACTTTGTCTGACTGAGAACACAAATTAACTCGCTTTTGTCATCACAGTAGCGATAAATGGTGACTGGTGATGGACCTTCTGTCAACCTATGAGAACAACGAATCAACCAACCCTTCAAAATCAGTTTAGAGTAGTCAGAAAGAAGACCAACTGAGTCCACAAATTCATTGTACAGTGTCTGGTGCTAGCTGGCGTAGGCGGACGATTTTGCTGTGTTTTACTGGAACATCATGACACTGAAGATCCCGAGGCAATAGGACCAGTTGATGATGGATGATTTTGTTGACAAACAAGCATTCTTTGTCCGAAAAAACTCCATACTACACAGGTCTTCCCACATATGAGAATTTGTCCCAGCTGAAAAGCCTAGGACCATCTGGAAGCCGTTTGATTTAAGGATTATTCGTATGTTTGAGTTCGAAACTTATCGGGAAATAATTGCACATCTTATCATTTAGCCACAGGTGCTCAATCAACAATGATGAACTAACATTCAGAGAGTGCCTCTCGGTCAGTACACATAACGTCGCCTGGTTGGCAATGACGCACCAGCTGGGACTATTCCAAGGCACAACACTACCCCAAAAATCGCTGTCCTCGCTTACTGGAAGTTATTGAGTATGGAGGTACTCCGTGGTTTTGCCATTCAGACAAACAGCAATCCAGTCAGACGTCCCTCGAGCCCCAGTAAGTAAGAAGAAAATGATCATTCCAACTCACCTACTCACCTATCCAACCGACCGTCATAGAAGTTGTTCGGCAAGTCTCCGCACCTTCACGCATGCGTTTTTCTCACATAGCCCACTACCGATTTCATTCTTCTGGTAGTTCATCGAATGGGTGCATTTCATACGATTTCACCAACCTGATCTGCTACCTGAACTGTATTCACAAGCATTTGCGGGTTAGATGGGACTTGGACGTCACACACTACTCATAATGTTGCTGAAAACTCTTCTGCAGGTCACGACCGGTTTGCTGGCGCTGTGCAGTTTCGACTGGACATGGTTTGTACGGGTCAAATCACGTCGCTAACATGACTAATAATAACAATAGGAATTTAAAGTCGTCACATTAAAGTTTGTGATTCACTGACCTCAAATAAAATTAACATCTCAACCTACAATCAATCTATGAGTGACTAAGAGGAAGATGTCAAGGTGAGTGAAACTTCCATCTAAGAAGCTGCTACTCGAGGGCCGGTCGACACATGTTCCTGCGGTTTGGTTTCTCCAATTAAAGGATGAATGGTGATATATCCTTTTTGAGTGAGATTGAATCATACTTCTATTCAGCCACTCTAGGCTGACCCGTCAAGTGATCAGCCCTTGTCCAGAAGGTCGCAGGTTAAAGGCTATCAGGAGTTTGCTGACGATTCCCACCAGGTATGTCACCTTTTAAGCATTGGTTGACTACGCTGATAGGACGAAACCGCGAAGGTTCCCCCTGCGCCCAGTCTTTTCCATGGTTTCAGATGGGCTCTTCACAGGGCGACTGTTGTTCTGCATTCTTGTAGGTGTCTTACGGTCATAAACGTATCAGACTACTCACAAGGTTGCTGAAAACTCGTTGTCAGCCGCCAACCGTTTTCGCCCTTCGATTTAAGGTTCATCAGGTAGGCGAAGTCCCCATAGCTTTCGGGAACCTTATGTTCTACCTGAACACAAATTGCACGAAATTAGCGTGCACACAAATCCGGTTTCGGCAGGTGACTCACCTGAAACCCGGCTGAAATATCCTAAACGAGAGGTTCAACTGGGTTCCAGGTCAGTCTCCCGTCAAAACAAAACTGTTTTACAAATGAGTGTAATTCGTATAATTTGTGTCCGGAAGGCTGCTCTTGTCTAGGTTTGGGCAACCTGACAGTTCCCCAGCCCTCGTGCCTCCTTCCGTTGGCAGGGCAGCTAGGCACGGAAAGGATGTTACAGCTGAACAATTTTAATACAAAGTATCAACATTTTGGCTTCCCCCTGTCTGCTCGTTGATATCTAAACACATTCCCGGAGAACCTGGATGAAAGGAGTATTATCCAGTCGTGGCATGAATACGACCGTAAGTTTAGCTGTTTCCAGGTGGCAGAACATACGAATGCTGCAAGGTCTTCAAAATCTGGCTATTGCACTTGTTCCTGGTGTGAACCTGAATTGAGCAGATGACACTATCTGCAACTTTGAGAACGAAGGCGAAGCATAAGCCCAGTTGAATAAACCGATCACCATCATAGTATCATTCGGCATCCTCCTTGCACCTTCAAAGTGCAAAGTCATGCTTAGGAAGGTGCATTATCTCAACATAGCCCTAAGAATTCAAGGAGAAACCTTGGAGGTTGCGGAGAATTTTACATCGCTCTGTAGTGGTATTAGCTCTGACAGAAATGGGTCTGATGAAGTCAGTGCACGAATTTCAAAGGCTCAAGTCACGTCACTGGTGGCGTCAAAATTGCATATCATTGCGTCTCACGCGTCGTGTTTACCAGGCTACAATAAGGGCTGTATTGTTGTGTGGCCTAGAATCTGTGGACAGATGATGTGAGGGAACTTTAGTTTCGTGATCACCGATGCCCCAGAAGCGTGGCAGATGTTAACAGATTCGTAATGAAGTGGTTGGTAGATGCTTAGGAAGGTGCATTATCTCAACATAGCCCTAAGAATTCAAGGAGAAACCTTGGAGGTTGCGGAGAACTTTACATCGCTCTGTAGTGGTATTAGCTCTGACAGAAATGGGTCTGATGAAGTCAGTGCACGAATTTCAATGGCTCAAGTCAAGTCACTAGTGGCGTCAAAAAATATCGCTGCGTCTCACGGATCGTGTTTACCAGATAACAGTAAGGGCTGCATTGTTGTGTGGCGCTGCGAGACCTGGTATCTGTGGACAGATGATTTGAGGGAACTTTAGTTTCATGATCACCGATGCCACAGAAGCGTGGCGGATGTTAACAGATTGGTAATAAGGTGGTTGGTATTTGGTTGTGTAGTCATGGAAACATCCATCACACCAAGACGAATGTGGTTATCCTTGCCTGTTTCACAATAGTGAAAAATGTAAACTGGAAGACGTGTGACTTGGCAGAAAGGTTTGTAAAATGTTACGAAGAGTTTGTGTGCCGTTGGTGTTGTACTGCTTTTAGAATGGGATCCCCGGGACCCCACTGGCGCTCGGCTGGAGACATTCCAAGAAATGCCGACTGATCACTGTCAGTGGCATTCGTGCGGCCAGTTTCTTTCTACATTTACTGGCTGAGCGCTTGAAGATGTAGACAGCATGTGACAAGTCAGTGCCAGATCCCTCTCCTACCCACTCTGGTGTAAGTGATGATGATGATGATGACGATGATTGGGATGATGATTTGATGATGATGACGATGACGAGGATCGTGAGGATGATGATGATTTCGACGAAGATATGAGTAAATGACTTCCGGGCAAATAATCACAACTGAAGACGAATACGTAACTGCCTCTCTGTAGAGAGGCCTTTATCACAGTATATTTTTGTCCGTACTCTGAAGCCTATTCGATACTTTACGCCATCCCAAATGAGACCGCATTAGACCATTCTCTTCAGACGGTAGCCGTATATTGATGGGTAGCTGAACATTCAAACTGATTGGTGTTCAGTCATACCAGACAATCCCTTTTGAAATAGGTCCTAAAACAAATATATTAATGTTGCTGGAATCGGGCTATTTCTGTGACGTTAAACGATGGGTTACGAACTCAAAAGTGTCGTTGGGTAGTACTGGTAAGAAATCAAATCATCCGAGAAACGTCCAACGGTAAGCAAAAAAACTATGACCAGGCATGGTCGCAAACGCCTGTTCAATATAGCACCCACCAGGATGGGCATTAGGTGTCGGTCCACAAGCAACATCATCGTTTGCATCGTCATGATCTGACAGGAGAAGTTTATGTTGGACTTTGGGCATCCGTGGTTAGTTATCTTTGCACTGAGGGCGAAAAGCTCCGGAAGTCCGTAGCGATTTATCGCCTAGGAGAATATTCATGGGCATTCAACTCGGAAGCAGTGCAAAACCTCCTCGTGAAATGAGACTATATCTTTCTTGGTAGGAGATGAGCTGCTTTTGGTCACCTGTTTTGTGTTCAGAACTTTCTTTGAGTGCACCAGAAATCTGAAACACCTCGTAGTTAATGGCGTCTTGTAATAAAGTTGTTGCACTGAGTGCCTAGCTACCTAGTTTTCCGTCCCTCACGATAACTAACTAATCGTCCGTCATCGGCTCCAATGCTTGGCTGTAACTTCCTGCTCTCCCGATTTCCGGTGACCAAAACTGCAGCAGCTGGGACCAATAAAACTTGGTACATGATTTCCAGCTGATACACTAAAGTGAACTGTAGGATATCACATCTAATCCTGTGGCCTGTTTTGACAAGAATGCCACAGGTCGCTGACGTAAAAGTTCCGCGCTTTAAATAGGAAAAAAGACACTTTATCAACGTTTTCATATTTGGTTGGAAATGTTCATCCATCTTCGGCTGAAATAGCTTATCATCATCCCGTCTAACACTAATCACATCACCGACCGATCAATAATGGGTTTGAACTTCACGTGATTTGTGACATTATCCAGTCCTGATGAGCCTACGAATCGCAGTTTGTGTGTAGTGCAAGCAATGAATCTCTCATTCCTTCAAAACCTCGATGCAAAATGAATCAGTCACCCGATCCGCAAGATCAACTTTTGGTAGCAAGGCCTACTGATGAGGCTTCAGTGCTACGAATCGAATCACAGACGGAAGTTGCCAGTAGCGTGGCATTTCAGGCAATAGACGATCAGTTCCATGCTGGCAAACTGACGAGCACGGAAGTCGCCGTTTATAAGGCACGTTATATGAAAGTGCATGAAGCACTGAAAAGGTAGGTTTTTGTTTGCTAGCCCGAAGGTTTTTTTGAGTACGAGGTTGAAACATAGTTATTTATAATAGTAGGCTATTCGGTCTAAAATCATACAAAGTAGGATCCCCATCGTCATTGGTAGTAACACATGCATGACATCTGTGTTCAACACCGATGCATCACTGCCGTACAACCATGACTTATTTGAAAGCCTTATTGTAAACAGAAGAACAAAGATGGACAAGGAAAGGACTTAGTGCTAGCTTAACACAATCATTCCGAGGTGCCTACACCTCCAGACATTCACTCAGGCAATCTCGACAGAAACTGACAACAAGAACGCCACTGATATCGGTTGGCAGCCATATCTTGTAGTGTCTCCAACCAGGCCCAGTGTGAGGATCACGCGGTCCCCATCCTGGAAGGCGAGTAGCACCGACAGCACCCAAGCGTTTCGTGATCTCTTTCATACTCCTCTGTCAAGTCACGGGTTGACCACCTCTCTGCTTGCGCCACTCTGAGTTGGGCATGAAAAACAGCATTCTCTTCGGCAAACGACTGTTAGTTGTACGCAATACATGTCCCACTCAACGCACCATATGGTGCTGGACACATTCCGCAATGGAAGTACCCGTTGCACAAACGAAAACGCGCTTTCTAATTGCCTCATTACGAACTCGCCGACACTAACCCACTTGTGCCATGGTTCTGAGACGGCGGTTGTCGAACAAAGAGGCATTTCAGGAGGGGCGAGACCGGAAAGGATCAGTTATACTATGTCCTTCATGGATCCCAAGCACAAACGCTGACCCAATCAGGAAGACACTAAGATCCCACCGATATCTTGAAGATCTCGTGTTGTTCCCGTACAACCTATCGACGGTTAGCTGAACAAAACCGTGGCCAATGACCCACCGAAATTGTCATCCAAGGGTTCCTTGCATCAACCTCACTGAGGATCCCTAGTGATGCACAGAAGTCATCAAACGGTTTTAGGATGATATGATGAGTGGGGAGTACAACGACTTATGCAGGCACTCCGAGCGGAATCTTGAACTTCCATTGTTCTTTAACGCAGCTTTACTTCCATAGGATGAAAAGGAACAAATTGTAGTCATCAAACGAACTCGGAATTTAAAACAGCAATAATCCAGTCGACGGCTTGCGAACATCAAAAGGTAGAAAACTGATGCCATATCGTTTTAGGACCAGTTTATGATTCCAGAACTTCGTAAACTACCTGACAGCATCCTGAATGAGTGCGCGGATGACATTCTGACCGTGCTTCAACAAACTCGTATTGGAGCACGCATCAACTGAGTTTTAATGAGTCGGCGTCTGTATCTGTGTGAGCATATTTTGTTAGTATACACGATGTTCTCTCGTGGTCGATGCTGCTGCCAACGATGATGATGACGACGTTAAATTTCACACTCAAAATATCAACAGAAACTAGCCACCAAACCCCATGGTAGGCATGACCTATTTAGTTAAAAACGGCCGGAAGACAAAGGTACAACCGAATACCGGCATTCCGGACAGGCTCACGAACTGCTAACGTGGCAGCAGACCTTTATCGAGGGAAGGACGACTTCCAGATTGAGACTAAACAACGAATAGAACGGTCTTCTGGTCCTTACCCCGGTGAAGTAATTTCACCATATGAAGTCTTTTGGACGCATAAAATGAACGCAAAATGTCTGCCTAACGGCGGTCAGCTAATGACCAAAGAAGGCAAGCAATTCGAAGTTGCTATTAGCTGAAACGAGAGAATCCGCAATGAGATGACCAGGGAACAGGCCTTCGGTAGAGCAAGAGGTACTTCACTTAAAGAATACATCTACCACTGTGAGTTAGAGTGGTCTGGCTGTCTGTTACCCTTTTTGTGCCTACTTTGTCTGTTGAGAATCTATTGGACAGAATTTGACATCGCAGAAGGGAATGAAGAAAGCTACGAAAAGTTTGGGCACTGCTGGTGTTGTTCACCTTCCCGAATGGAGTCCGAGTAAGCCTTAGCTCCAGACACTAGACGAGATGGCGGCTAATCGACGTCGGTGGGTCTCATGTCGTCGGTTTCCACTCATATTTTCTGACTAAGTTCGGATGTTTGCGTTAGGCTAGCGCTAGGTTCTACAACATGTTCCACTTTGTATTTCCATTAAAACGATCCAGCTTTAGCACCCTTTCGGTGCTGAGCTGCTACGCCAGGCCAAGGAAACACGAGGGTCGAGATACTGACAGGTTGCCCAATCCTAGACGGGAGCAGTCGAGATCCAGCGGTGGGGTTCGAAGCACCGACCTTCCGGTCCGCGCCTTAGCTACTAAGCCATCTCGTGCTCTTTCCATTATGAGGCATTATTCAAATTAACAAACACGGTTGTGTGGCAGTGAGGCACCGGTGCTCCCCTCCAGTGCTGCTGCGAGTGATGGCGATGATGACAGTAAATTTTACTCATAATATCAACACAAAGAAGCCACCAGTCTCAACGGTGAGCACGATGTAGTTAGTTCAAACAGCCAGTAGACATACAGCCAAATCCTGGCATTCCGAACAGTCTCCCCAACCACTGCTACAATCTGTTAAACGAAGCGAAGTCAAACGTAGCAGCAACAACTCATCGGGCGAGGGAAGATTTCCAGGTTAAAACCAAATAATCAATGAAACGGTCACTTGGTTATTACCACGGTAAAATGATATCGCCACGTGAAATCTCTAGAACGCATAAAATGAACCAAGAACTTTTGATTAGTAGAGTACCACTAATAACCAGATAAACCGTGTTTGTATCAAGTAGTAGAATGACAAGTGAGCTACACGGGCACAACCTGTGACCCATCTCAGTCAGACGTCTTGTAATAGACACATTCGAAGTTGATATTAGCTCTGACTCGTGTGATACACTGCTTTGTTCAGTCCGATAAATGCTCATATGTATTCGTGACCGCAATGCAGACGAACCAGTAAATAATGTGACACAGAGTAGGTCTGAGTCAAACATTTGTTCCGCAAACGGAACTTATGGATCACTACGCTGCTGTACACATACACTCAAGTCTGCCAAAGGCACCATTCCTGGAACTACGGAGACGTAGTGCAGACAATTCACTGGACAGCCTTTCCTTGGGTTACGCCGTTCATAGAAAAGTTACAGACATATCATATGTTAGTTCGATCGTTCGATCAAATAGTCAAAGGGAATCATTTGGAGCGACAAATGAGTGATGCACTCATGGCCAACTGTTTCTGTTTGAAGTGATTGTAGTTCCTGGAGGTCTTCAAATTCTTAATTCTTCAGGTTGCTGTATGTAGAGCCCACAGCTTATGCTGCGCTGACAGGACAGCATTGAAGGCTTGCTTACGCGCCCTTTTGTTTTTCCGAAACAATTTTCTCCTGGTGATTAGTCTGTTTGTAGTTGCTCGGCTCATCACGTTTGGTAGTTGGATTGCATAACCTTCGTCCGTGCGAGCTTAGTTGGGTCAACTTTTCCCCTTCTTTCTGCACTGATGTGGTTTTTAAACAGTGCTCACTATCTCTAACGTGACTGGTTGGTGGCCCTCACACAATCCGGTTGGTCAAATCGGAATGTGAGTCACGTTTTGGTCCAGTTTACTTGCATATTGCCAACACTCTAAATTTCTTTAATTCGAAAACTGACTGATCCTTCGGTTTTCTCTCTTTTTCTCCTCAGAACTCGGGAAAATGAGTTCAGCCTTATTCAACTTTCCAAACGTTATATGGCGGAAATTGAGGAGCAGGAACAACAGCTGATTAAAGCCGACCAATTTCCGGACAATACAATCACTGAGCCGGCACAGATGCGAGCTCAGATTCTAAACTACTACAACAGTGCAATGGAGACGGATGAACGAGTGGAAATGTTGCAATACGAAGCAGGACTTCTCAGGGAGGAAAGAAAATTGTTGAACAGGGACTATTCTCGACTTCCTATGGCAGAGGTGAGAAAATCCGATGAGCAACCATGTCAGAGAATAGTAGAACGATCTCTGATCAGTCAAGCATATGTTAGTGATCGCTCTTGTTGGGGCTCACTAGGTGGGTGCAGTCCCGAACCTTAGACTCTAAATGAACTCAGATATATCGAAATCTATCCAACTTAGGTCCAAGTCGAACAAAAGATTGACAGATTTTTTGGGACTGCGCCTACCTGATTAGCTCCAACAAGGATGAAAGAGCTCGTGGGCTGTCGACGAGTTTGCATTACGTCTGGACAGCACTTAGTCACTGTTTCGATCTAGTCATCACTTCACTACCATATTGAAAGAAACGCAAACAGGTTGGTGAGTCCTCGTCGACTGACGCTCATTGAGCCCTGCAACAAAAGCCCCTTTCACCACAGTAAACTTTAGGAAGCACGAACTCGTGTGTTGATTCTGTCGGAGCAGGTCATATCAGGTAGATAGGTATGTCACGAATTCCTTTCCTGGCCATTGAGGTGTGTATGCAGTGAAAACATCGTTGAGACGGTACTCCTCCGGGGGGGGGGGGGCACATTTTCTGTCAAAGAACCTCGTGAATCGAAGTTCGGCGAGCCACGAAAAACACACTACCCTAGTTGGACATACTGGGCCAACCACTAGATGGATAAGGATAGTAGTAATGCAATGATACAACGCAAAAGTTACCAGAGGCATGCAATAACACACTAATAATGTGGTAGCCTGAGTGTATTCTATTAGATCTGCGGTCAGGTAGTCATTCGAAAATGGGACAAACTCAGATGGGATCTTAAACGCTTGCCTTCAGCAAGCGATGATGACGCTAACGACTCACAAGCCCGATCCCTCTGAGGCACATGTGCTCACATTTCACGCAAGTCTAGATTGCAGAGGATGCATTCTGGGAATTCATCCTCTTCAGAATGGATTCCTTGTTCTCACACCTGCTGTGGTAGCCGTTCTCAATGCCACTCGGTCGAGTACCAGTTCTCCCAAAGGATCAAGTTAAGAGTTGCGATTTTTCAAACATACACGAAGGCCGCCCTAATAGCGCAATTTCGGTCAACCACTGTTTCAAAGCTTCATTATTATCATCACCATCATCATCAACATCATCGCCATCATAATCATCATCAGCATCATTTTCATCATCATCATCATCATCATCATCATCATCATCATCATCATCATCATCATCATCATCATCATCATCATCATCATCACCATCATCATCATCATCATCATTATCATCATCATCATCATCATCATCATCATCATCGTTGTCGTCATCATCATCACCATGAACATCAACTTCACGCATCTAGGGTTCGACATCCCGACAGTATCTCAGTTCTAACGCTTCTTTCGAATGACCTGACAACTGAAAGACTCTTCTCGAATGTTTCATTCTTTCCTCTTGACTGGTACAGGCGAAATGTATGACAGGGCGCACAAAGTGAAAACTGTTCTCTCTTCACTGGAAACCACAATCCTTCAAGCCTGATAAAAGCATGTGACCCACTTTCGTCTGCGCCTGCATCCATTGTTTGGAAGACTTGCGCTGCCTGCGGCTGTCGTGTTCGGTGACTCGATATACGTTTTCGCATCAGTTGCCTAACACTTACCCCGGAATGTCTTCCTGACACAATCTCCATTCGAATAAGTAAAACGAAGAAGCAGAGTAAGCGAACAAGTGTAGCTTTCATAGAGGAAACTACTCACAAGGTTGCTGAAAACTCCTGGACAGCCCACTTCAGCAACATTGTGAGTAGTTTCCTTTGTGAAACTATACTGGGATATCTTGAATGTCATACGCACTGAAACAGGGGGCGGTTTGTGTGCAGCACATTCAGTTGAAGAACAGCATATACGAGAGGCTCACTTGAGTCTCCCGTGAAAAGCAAATTGATTTGCAAATGAGTGTGTTTCTCGAAGACAGTCCAATTTTGGTTCAAGTGGAACATACAATTGATGGAAACTCGGAGACTGCGCCTACCTGATGACCCCCAGGTAGAGCGAAACCGGTCGTGGGCTGTCGACGAATTTTCAGCAACCTTATGAGTAGTGCATTATGGACATCTGATTAGCTTTACTCCTTTACGTCTATGTATGAAATCTTACCGACATTCAACTGTCAAAGTAACTTTGTTTGGATATGTCTAATGTCGTGCTCATTCCCCTCCAATTTCAGCTTGAAGCACTATCAGACGATGTGGATATCTTTACAGTAAGCAGTTTGTTTATCGCACGGAATAGACAAACCACGGTCATGCTCAAGATGAGTCGATATTCAACGGAATCGTTTATTGTTTGTTTGCTTGTGTTGATTAGCACTCACCCGCAGTCTACCGTTTTCGATTTGAACCCATTTGATCTTCCACTGGTGGGGAGAAAACGTCCATTTTCCACAAGGAAACGAAGTCAGCCTAACTGTCTCCATAATATACCATGCAGTTTTGTGTATATTTCTGTTTCTTGGTATTCTTATATCTTTCGCCTTGGTCCTATTCTCCCTAAACGGGGTAGAGTATTCATTTCATAAGCCAGCCATTAAACGCTCCATCCAGAAGATACTATTCTTCGTGGAAAGTTCCTCTTTTTATAAAACTCGAGGAGCTTTGAGACCTAAACTGCGCGCATTTTGTGTTGATAAGAGCATGTACTGTAAACATCAGAGTAGATATACAGTCACGTGACTGGTATAGATCACGGGTCTATTGACTGAGGGTTAGTCACACACAGACAGCCACGTACATAGGAAAGTAAAGATGGTTGGCGTTGCTGATTCAGAAAATGTTACTGACAGGTTTGTAGACCACAGGTGTCTTCCTGAGTATAACTTTAACCATCCCATGGATTTTGCCGGAAGAGTCATTTTGATAAAAACGACTGAATTGCCTCTGGTTGGCTCACTGACCTGAACAAATAATTTTACTCCAGTTTTCAGTGAATTATTCCCTGTTTTCTTTCGGAAACATGGATGGACGTATTTCCCCTCATACGATCAGGTGTTTTTTTTACCTGTGGCAATGTTTCAAATGGAGAAAGTTGAGCTAAGTAGTATGACGCGAACTGAGTTGGAGGAATTGATCGAAACACACAATCACAGTCGGTAATTTAAAAGTACAAACTATTTGGCGTGACACGGTCACAGACAGCCTTAAACAAAATAATAATTAAAAAACCAAAAGTTAAAATTGAATTGATTAAATGTGACCCCCCACGGAGCGGTGAGTCCTCTTTTTGGGGGCATACCGAAGACGAATGGACCGACCTTCGGAAGTACTGATGTAGAAATTCAAACAAGTTGAAGTTTCGTTATTACAGGACAGCCTTAAACAAAATAATAATTAAAAAACCAAAAGTTAAAATTGAATTGATTAAATGTGACCCCCCACGGAGCGGTGAGTCCTCTTTTTGGGGGCATACCGAAGACGAATGGACCGACCTTCGGTCAGTGACACGGAAGCGTAAACAACTATCGAGTGCCATCACGTTCACCTCACTTCTAAGGGTTGTAAGACGTTTACCTTAAGCGGAAGTACTGATCTAGAAATTCAAACAAGTTGAATTTTCGTTACTACATACTTCAAATTTGCGTGTATTCTCGGTTCCTGTTGTGGCCCAATGTCCGGGTTTTAGTTTCGGGGCACTTGTGCTCGTCAGTAGTCATGTACTGGGGGTTGGGAATTCTTTTGGTGAGCAGGAAAAGTTCCTGATTTAATCCACCCACACAGTACGACTTCCCAACAGACTCAGTTTCACCGACTGGTGGCAAACACAGAGCGAATGGTTTTTTTTTCACGTTTAAATCAACCCCTCACTTTGTGACTTGTCCCGTGTGATTCAGGAAATGGAACGAAGGATGAAAACGGTGCAGAATCAATGTCAGGATCTGTGGTTGGAGATCGACATGCTCAAAATGGAAGCAAAACGTTCTAGAGAACAGTTTAGGCAAGCATCTGATATGGAGCATGAGGCCCAGTCGGACTTGTCGAATTTGGGACAGCGGATGAACGATGTCAAAGTGAGTCTTGCGCTGATCACCCCTCCCCCGACACCAACAAGAATGTCGAGTGTCATTGCTTAACTGCCACTTATTTTGGAAAGGTACGATAGGTCAGGGCCAGGACTCGAGCCTTATAATCTTCCCACAGTGGCCAAATACATGCGCCACGGTCAAATTGTCCTCGTTCTCAATACACTTTGGCTTTTGATGTAATTTAGTTTATATCGTACCAGGCTTCAATGAAACGGTACTGGGCCTCACACAATTTTACTACGTTGTCTGGTTGAACGCAAGAACTGTCGAAAAAATGTACCGACTGCCCTTATCAGTAAGATATCCACACGAACCAGACTGAATCCTTAAGCACATAAGAAACCTAAACGAAATACGTGCATATTCTTGTCACTTTTTATCGAATCACTGAACCAAAACCCGGGTACGAATCCAGTCGCCTGGAAGTAAAGTGTTTTTTTTGAGTCGACGAGATGGAAAGTTTGAAGAGAAGCATCGGAAGCACATCACCTGGCAATGTTGCTGTTACCTTGCACATGCCTTGTGACAAATCACCTTCGGACTGAAGCTATTTCTAACTCGGTGGCGTTCCGATCTAACTTATCGCAAAGGAATAGTGAGTCAATCGAATGGGAATCGACTGGTCTCACCTCTGCCGATTTTAGAATGCTAAAGTGGCTCTGAAATACCAAGCGCAGCATCAGTCATGCCAACTAGACCAGTTCTGATGGTCTTGAAGGCGAAGACATGCTCAGTTTGTTTGGAAATTGGATAGCTACGCATTGAAGGCGATAACTTTGATGCACGAGCGCCACTGACTGCGCGTTTGGGCGATTTCAGCCAATGTCAATAACCACTGGTGATTTGAGTCCCGGGGTCCCCATCCAGGGAGGCGGCAGTTGCCCACCCGACTTAGTTTACTGGTTAGTGTTTTCATACTTCTTTGCCAGGTCATACATTTTCCAACTCTCGGTCACCTTGTCTGACACCACTGGATGTGGTGAACTCAGAGGAGAGATTTTTGTAGACCTTAACGGCCGTGGGAGTTAGCGTGCAGCACCCTTAAGAAGGTCGACAAGTTATGGATGAAGCTTTGCTCAACAGACACCGCCATAGTGCCTGACAGTCCACAGGGTCAAATGCAGTTTTCAGCTCAAGGAAGACAATCACTGTCGGAACCTGGAAGCAGTGTGAGATGTGATTGATGCAACTTCTGTGTAACCAAGCCTTTATTCACTCCACTGAGGGAGCCATGATTCCGTTGTGTGACAGAGGCATACCAATGAACGCGCATCGATCGCCCGAAGCCAAACGTTTGAGTTCAGACGTTGCGGACTCAAGTCTCCCTGCTGGAATTTCGTAAGATGCACACTGATGACGATGAAACAGGATAAAACAGCCGTACAACGATTTTCAACTATTCAAAATACATTGGCTTCACTGACAAGAGGAAATCTCTATTAAACATCCACTAATCTTTTCACACTACCAACAGTTATATCCTCTGCGATCGCGCGGTTTCGTGAACATACATCAGATGAGTTCAGTGTTGCATACGTGCTGCACAGTTGTAGGTCCAGAGAGATGTGATCATTTATAGGATAAGATCTCAATTTGGAATCATTAATTGTATTTACCTCCATGTAATTGGTATAGACGTGCTAATTTTGTTGCGTCATCTGGACACTTGTTCTCCTAGTTAAAGATAGTAGCTGGTATTACTGTGCTCAGTGCCCTTCGTTTTGTTGCGTCATCTGGACACTTGTTCTCCTAGTTAAAGATAGTAGCTGGTATTACTGTGCTCAGTAGTTTGCCCTTCGTGATTCCTCGTCAGTAAGTGTGCAGGGATGGTCCCTCTCAAATGATTGCGTCCCCAAAAAGTGAAACTATTGCTCGAGTACAAAGTAATGTGCGTCACCAGAAGTGACTATTGAGAGAGCGATTTTTGAAAGGGGAAAGTTATCACTCGGATATCCCAAATTCATTATCAGCTGTTTAATAGAAAACTGTTGAATTCAATTCTTCAATATGCCAGTGAATCAAATCAACTGAGAGGTTTTGGGGGGCGGAATTTACTGTGCAGCGGCCGATACTGTTGATAGAAGATGCATTGAGATATGACCAGTTTTGCTCCGTATGGTGATTAGTGGCAATCACGTACATGAGGAAAAGCTCAAAGTGAAGTGTATCAAGTTTTTCTTTTGGCCCCAATCATCTTGGATTCCCGCTCTGGTCAGAACTGCATGAGCTCGTTTAGATCAGTTTGGTTTGTTTTCAGATTATAAGGCATAACATGTACAGCCTTTTATCAAGAAGATACCGATCAATAGCTTGTATATCTAATTCGAGAGAATGCGAACTATGATTCGTTTGAGTAGGTCTCAGGATGGCTGCTGCAAGGACAAAACGAGAACGTCCGCTTAACGTGTTCCACATTTTTTGTTTGTTTTCTAAATTCTTGTATTCGAAACGTCTTGAACGCGAGTTACATTGACATTACAAAGCAGACCAAACGCTGACAAAGGTGTATGACAGTATCCTTTTTTGAATAAATTGATAAAAAAGCTTTCTATTGCATATATACCTCCATTGTTCAGAAGAAAACAGCAACATTACAGCTTAACGCATATGCTTTTCCCATAGAAAAGTACCTCTCTTAGAATGGCGCAATTTTGCCGACCCTCGAGGGTTTCCCTTGTTCGAAAGGATCACTGTATATTTCTGGGCTTTTATTAAACACAGATAAACGATTGAGCGAATTGGGGGTCCACGCCGTGCTAATTTTCTGTTTCACAAGGCAACTTGACTCTGTGACGTTCCTTCCACGACCCATCAGGCACAACAGACGCTGCATCCTTTCGTCTTTGATGGTATGGAGTCTGGATGGCAGTGTAGTTGGTTCGGTGGATCTGCTTTCATTTAGCGCCATACGATGGGCCAACTGATGACGGAGTTAGAAGACAGGTTTCCACATGTGCGAAAGTGTCCTAGAGGTATGGAGATCCTGAAGTAACAGAACTTACTCCGGTGTCAGGATGCCAGATCGCAACCCTCGGGCAAATACCAGGCCAACACCAGTGGACAAACTACCAGAACTGTATTTCAAGAGTGATCCGGTGCAATCCACGGTTTGTTTGAATCAGGCACCATAGTCTTCAGAGTCTGACAAATAATGAGCTGTTTGACCGATGGCTTAGTCAGGGCCACTAGATGACGAACTGTCCAGTTGTGCTTACCAGTAAAGTATACATAGCAGCATCAGTCATGCCAACTAGACCAGTTCTGATGGTCTTGAAGGCGAAGACATGCTCAGTTTGTTTGGAAATTGGATAGCTACGCATTGAAGGCGATAACTTTGATGCACGAGCGCCACTGACTGCGCGTTTGGGCGATTTCAGCCAATGTCAATAACCACTGGTGATTTGAGTCCCGGGGTCCCCATCCAGGGAGGCGGCAGTTGCCCACCCGACTTAGTTTACTGGTTAGTGTTTTCATACTTCTTTGCCAGGTCATACATTTTCCAACTCTCGGTCACCTTGTCTGACACCACTGGATGTGGTGAACTCAGAGGAGAGATTTTTGTAGACCTTAACGGCCGTGGGAGTTAGCGTGCAGCACCCTTAGGAAGGTCGACAAGTTATGGAAGAAGCTTTGCTCAACAGACACCGCCATAGTGCCTGACAGTCCAAGCCAACTGGGCGACCACGTTGATGCCAAGACTCGCATAAACGTGAATTGACGGTGGGCCAACTTTTACTTTACAGCACTTGCCACAGTCATCATACATGAGCCCCACGAGTGTCCTTTGTGCAGCATGGTTGAAAGTGGTGCAGAGATGCCAGAGGAATCAAGTTGTACATTGGCGAAAGTAACCAGCACTTTGAAGCCAACCAGGGTGGTCGGCCCTGTCTGGAGTTGCTGAACACTTAGCCGATCCAGAGTGAGATCCGGGCTAGTAATTCAGTACCGCGAGAAAAAGGGTTCAGCGAGCGAATCCAAATGCCCAGTACAAAGTGTTCATTATTTATCCCCATTATTACCAGAGCACCAGTGCCTCCCTTCTTGAACATGGTGAGTTCGGATCCGATTCGAATCAAATCATTCATCTGTAGTGATATTTCGGTAAGAACCCTCAAAAGTGTGAAAAAATGCGACCACTGTTTGTGGCTCACCCAAACATCAAGTTGAATTCAACAGTGCTACAGACGATCTTAGCTTGCAACCATGTATGAAGTGAATTGGGTGGTTTGATTTATTGAACATCAGTCAACTTTGAAAGTCTTCGGTGAACAGCAGCATTCCGGCACCTTCTCGATTTTTTTGTAACGTTGGAATACCTTGCTGAGTATCCTCGCATCAAAGATTGAACTCAATAACAGGATGGAGGCCCACTTGAAAAATCTATAAGTAGCACAAAGGGGGGTATAATTCATCAGTCAGGTGGACTTTCCAGCTGATATTCTTCACTTGAGCAACCAATACACACGTCACCACGTGATGAGAATCTCGTCCTTGGGGGACGAGTGATGTTATATACTGTTCAACTGTGAGCTAGTCACACTGATTATTGGCTTTTCGCAGCCAAACCGTTCAATCACCAACCACTAGCAGACAGGATTCCCCATGAAGACTCACGAGATGCACACTGCTGACAGCACAGATTCACTTGGGTTTATTTAATGAAAGCCTAATCAAAATTCATTACAACAGAATTTCTCTTCAAAGACCGGTTTGGTGCCCACCAAAATTAGTGTTTTTATGCTAGGATGAATTAGGTGAGAGTAAACGTTTTTCGCATCATAGAACAAGCCACGTTGCCAAATTCTGACTGAAGGCAACTTAACCCGGAACCTCGTTCAAATGGGATCCCTCTATCCAACACGGGAAGAATATGAATACACGAATATATGGACAGTATGAACAAACTTCAGCCGTGTCCAGCATGACTCAATCCACCGTAAGATCAGGCGAAATTTGATTGGTCGGTTCCGATGAGATGTTCTGGACTAAAGAATTGATTGTTCTGGTCAGTTTACCGCATCTACTTCAATGTTTCAAGCAAAGTTAAGATTTATACCTGAAAAAAGTACATACTTGTCTGTTCGCACCATCATCTCCTCGTTAACCCGTTCAAGGGCACCGAAACCGTCTTCCACTGACTCCCAATAAAACCAAATTTTTCAAAAAGAAAAAAACATTTTGTGAGTCTGTTTTGTTTCCGGGTGTTTGAAGTCTGTCGTATTGTTTTTCGCAATTCCCTACTTGTAATGTGAAATAGCGTGCATGTTGTAATTACGTAGACTGAGCGAACAAAAAAACATTTTGGTGAATGGAACGGTGTCAGATCAGTGGGTCGCTTACGGGCCAGGGCGAAGGAAAAGTCAAAACAAATCTTTCCGAGTCCAAAGTCTCCGTAATTTGTTTACAACTTTCCCTCATCTTTTGTTTTCCCATTAGGCCGAGTGGGTGATAGCCACAGATTTACCGGGACAGTATTCGAAAGAGGCGGAAAAAGCGCGAAAATACAAATCGTAAGTAAACTCTTCTGTTTTGAAAGAAACCCATCAGATCGATGGAAGGCCGGTATGGGTAACTATTCTACACTTGTTTTTCAGGAATGCCGAAAAGGAACTTCAGAATCTACAGCAAGAATTTACGGAATTGTCTGAAACATTATCAAACCTGGAATTACAGCTGAATGATCTTGAAGCTGAAGAACTTTCCAACCATGAGTGAGTTTGGCCCAATCGGGACCAATCGTGTAACCACTTGGTCAATGAGGTCTCCTTATCCGGAGGGATCAACCAAATCTCTTGCACAGTAAACCTGAATGGCTATTAGGGACCCAAGTGTCCAACTTGTTCGCCGAACCTAGCTACCTGAATCAAGTGCCCTGCCATCTTTATAGTGATCCTAAATTCCATTTCGTCTTACTTATCATTCATGTTCCTCCGGTTTAACCTTTGCAAACTTTGCTAAAATTGCCAAAATTCTACCCTCCATCCATTCTGATGAGCTGCCTATTGGATCAGCACGACCTGACGAAGTTTTTGGAAGTTGATCGAATCTCAAGTGCTCGTTTGTGTGGCCTGGTGTGATCCAACCAAATAAAATCGGTCTACGCTAAAAAGCCGGAAACCGTGCAGCTGTTGCGCATTTGACGAAACCCCGATAGGAAATCCCCAATCCGCGACCTCTTGTTTAGTTGTTTGGACACAACCGCTTGGCCACGAACAGCTGATCGACAGTGTGACTGACTTGCACCTAGATAGGACAGATCGCCACTCATTCTTCAATCACGTGATCCACATCACGTGGTCACGTGTTGATTGGCCCAACAGACTAATCACTCTCAGCTTATTGGCACCACTGTAATCAAATCCAGTTGAACAACGGAAATATCAACGTTCAGTTTGTATTTGTTTGTACCTAAGAACGAACTGCACAACCGATGTTCGAATCCAGATGAAGTAAACCAAAGTGTGGACACGCTTGATTCATCGATTTCCGTTTTGAACGATACCTCGAGTAACGTTCCAACTAAAACAAGATGCGGGCTTTGTGCCCGCCCGTAGAATAGTATGAACGAAGAATGCAGACGGGATTCGGTTGAGTTTACCATCAAAGCGCAGTTAGTTTGCAGATGAGTGTAGTTCATGAACTGTATAAAATTTGGTTTCAAATAGACGTTGCGGACACAGTTTCAGTTTTCGGGAAACCAACCTAAAGCTCAGGGCTAATCACCTGGATTTCCAGACACAAAATGGGTCATCACCGAGTGACTGAGTGTTTCTAAAGGCTGGCTTCATTTCACTAAGTCCTTATGGTTTGTATCACACAAAAGCTATGGAACTACCTTTAAAGCGAAAAGTTCATCTGCCAAGGTCAGTAAGTAGTTTCAAAGATATGCACCAACGGTTACCTCACACCAATTAAGTAACGAGGTATGTTCCTAGACATGCGTAGGTCAAACGAACGTCAACAGCAACATAACACAGGCAAAAACAGAGGCATGCTGGGTCATGAATTCGGCTGTTCTGAGGGTTGTGGACGAGAATTCAAACCAGCATTTTGCATTGAAAGAACTCAGAAAACAAGCGCTTACAGAAAAAGTACACCCATATTTAAAGTGAATTATGCATCAAATCTCCAGAAGATAAAAACGATGTTTCCATTGGAAAAAACTCTCCGTTAATTCTCCTCCCTGTGGCAATGTTTACATTTAGAGATTTAAAATTTTCGATAGAGGTGTTCTTCCTGCAGGATTGGTTCTTCTCGGAGTAATGAGCGCTTGAGTAATAGATATTCTGCATCCAGAGGAACTTGATGGATTCCTGAATTGTCTATCACAAGGACCCACTGACAAACATGAAGCTTTCTTCAGACCGAAGTGAGACCGAAATGGTCTTACAAGGCCAAAATCCTTCCACAACAAACAGTAGGACATTGTCTAATGTCATCCTCATCACATCATCATCAACATCGTTATCAGCAGCGGCAGCAGCCAAAGAGGGTCACCTATCCAACCAACCAAGTGCAACGAAGTCAGACCACAAGGTAAGAAGGGAACGGTCCTATCACTACGGAGGAACAGAACTGTTGAATTGAAGGCCACCAACGAACCAACCAGACACAAGGAACAAGTTCACGATGCAACTCAGATTCCCGGATGGCCAATCACATTACGCGACTACCACCTTCTGACCAGCCAATCGCTTTGGAGCACAGGAAGAGGAGGACGAATTCACCGAATTATCTCCGCACTGACGATGTCAGCTATAGTGGTGATGAGCTATTTACAATCAGGCTGTCAAACTCGGTCAACAGACCAACAGCCAAGCGGCGCACCCGAGCTACCTACATCCCGAAACACCAAGGTCCATATATGAATGCTTTGAAGATAGTTCATACGAGTTTTATTCTCTTGGAGGTAGCTCTGCTTCTTGGCCTTAGTCTGAGGCAGTTAGGAACGCCTCTTGAGCCCAGAATTGACCTAGACCAAACAGAGTTGACCTGACCTCGACAATCGAACGATTGCCTACAGAATTCTTTGCACAAATCAAGGTCCTCAAGCTGATTCTGACTTGTTACAAGCGCAATGATTTGGGTGGCTGTCCCATACTGAATTGACTCAATAGCGAAAGCCCCGTGGTCACAACAATAGACTGCTCCTGGCAATGACTGGAAGCGAATTGGGCAGTGTTCACATGCCGAGCATGTGACGCATTTAAGATACCTTGCTTGGTCACAACCAATGACTGCTGGTTCTGACAGGATAAAGAACTGAGAAAAATGCAAGGAAACAAAAAACCGATAGGCTCTGTCATACAGACGAATGAGATTGCCATACTTCTAGGAAGACTGTGGAGACCCACTGATCTGTTTGCGTCTTCCACCGCCGAGCTGAATTATCCTTGCTTTGGTCGACTAAGGATAAAAGGCATCAGCAATAAGGTTGATCAGATACTGAGTGCGATTCATATCCATTGGAACGGCTTCGTATCGCTATTGCATAACGACTTGCTAAGTCACACCAGCCGTAATTACTTCACCTGAGGAGACTGACGCTAGAGCTGTCTGCATTCTAGGAAATTCAGCGTAACATTTAAGGGGACATTTAGGAAATAGATTAGAAAACAGTACTTTGATTCACCTCAACAAAGGATCACGGATGGTTCCATCAGCAGGTGGAACAAGTAGCGTGAGAATGTAAACAAGACAGCCAAACTATCAATTAGACTTCCAAAAGGGCTTCCTCCTCGGGCTTCAAATCACCCCACATATTGAGCTGGCTTCAAGCTGTAAAGGACGAGCATCTCGACCGGCCGACTGTGGGGTTAGCAAATCGAGGGAAATAAACCACTTTGGAATCAGCAAAAGTTACGTCGTGGAGCCCCTGGAAGTGAAAGTCAGGGCTCAGTCGACTACCGACCAATAAGAAACGTAATGGTCATGTGGTCTGCGATAACAATCAACCAATAGGAGCGCTCGATCGAACAACCACTCACAACCAGTCCTGGTCAGCATCTCGTACAGTGGCACATGTGCACCCTTCCCCAAAGCACAACCATCGACTCACTGCTAAGCTAGAGTTTCCAAAGCCTCACCACAATAGGTAATGAGAAATACGATTTCAGGCTGTCTAGTTTGACGAACCAACCAGCGACCATACATACTATCTCAGCTTCTAACGTTTTCTTCGAGTGTTGATCCTGTCAAATAGTCGGGAGCTGGCCAGTTAGGTCAACACCAACAAGTATTTTTCCGTCGCCCAGCTAGAATTGAATTAGAAACATGAAACGCTTTAACTGGTTGCGACGTTTAGTTTTGACTATGAAATTGACTATGAAAATTGAGTTATCACAATTTGTTACTTGTCGCTCTCCAGTTTGCGTGCCTTCAGTGACCATTGAATGGTTTGGTGCTAACCAGACTCGGGTGGGAAGAAATCGCCTGAATAATGGACCATACATCAACGGTGCGGTTCTCGCATCATCAGCTTCACGTGACCGCTGTAGGGGCGATTCGAGTCAATGATAGATAAATTTGATAGCCACATCTGTTGAGTTGTTCGGATTTTATGAAACCATAGGTTCTTTGCAAGCGCGTCAAAATTGGTTTCAAAATGGGGCTGTCCTAATGGGTGCCCCAGTTTAAATTTTTAGTAAACAATAGAGTGGCACACTATGCTTTACGTCTTTATTGGCCTTCATCATGCGAGTGTAGATCGATGGTTCATATGACCACTGTACTAACAAGTTCGGGCCGATACTATCAAGACCAGCGACCGGTTTTTAATACAAATGGTGAATTGGATTACGAGGTTCATTCTTTCTCCCAATCTGCATTCATCTGACTACCCCATTCTTCTTGCGATGTTAATTTCTTTTCAGGGAACTCAAAACCTTGCGGATTGCTAACATTAACCAAAAAGAAGTGCTCGACAAAACGGTCAAGTTGCATGACTCCTGGTATGAGATGGAAATGATGAACCGCACTGAGAAGTGAGCGTTTTCTTGGTCCGCCACTGTTAAGCCATAATTTTGTATTCTTTAACATGACTATCCGAACAGCGACACTTAAATGTACACTTGTAGATTGATTATTCTTGTTTGATCGTCAGTTTGCTGATGATGGCGATGTTGGGTTCATTTGGATTAGACGAGTCGTATTTTTTTCACCTGACAGTTTTCTCTAGACTTGCGCCAACTTGACTCTAGAAGGTTAAACTTCGCCGGCAAAACTTTAGCGTTCTATTCCACTCGACGAAATGTCAGGGTAGCGAAGCAGTGAAGTCAATTACCAGGAATCTTCGAAATGTGTCATATAGAGGACTTGGCCAAATTTGTAGCTGTAGAGGCCAAAAATTGGATAAACTGAGATGTGGATTGAAAAAGCTATCATTGAGTCCAACAAAAGCTCACCATCTTAGTAATGATCGTACGATTTCGTTGGCTTTGTTTCCTGTGACGTCTGTTCCTTTTTCCATCCGATCTTCCAACTAAATTACTGAGGGGACTAGAGTGTTTCGGTAAAAGTGAGTTACCCCAGAGAGATAACTTTGGTACTGAAAATAAACCTAGCTATTGCACGTTTCTCAATACATCTCAAGATTTCCTCAAATAATGACCAGGTTTCTTTCGATACAGTGTCGGAGAACAGCATTCTTTCGGAGCCTACTTTAGTTTGCCCTCGGATTGTAACAGGACTCCTAATTGTGAAGAACTGGAAAGATGACGTGGATTTTGTTGGAGATTTCATTATGAGCAATGCAGTAGATGTTTGTTGGGAATATTCCTTTCCATGTAGTGCTAAGATTTCATTATGAGCAATGCAGTAGATGTCTGTTGGGAATATTCCTTTCCATGTGGTGCTATCTACTTGTTGTGGACCACTGTTTCCTTAGTGCCTTTACCGTGAACCTGGTGCGCTTGACCAAACCAGGAGAAGCCAACGACCGTGCGAACCAGCTGATCTATTGATCACTGCCGCGTACAAGCGGGTCAAAAAAGTGACCCTAAGAATACAACTCATGTGTCAAGGACGAGTGAAGAACAGCCAATGAAATCTGTCTCAACGAAAACGGTTATTCCATTGGCTGCTATATAGTCCCGTTACGTTCGGAGCTGGTTCTCCTAATACTACTGTTTACTAACTTACAGTGCCGAATGCACATTACACTGTCACAGTACGTTCAACGTGGTGAGCACATTTCTTCCCAGATCAGCACATGTCGAGGTCAATTAACACCTTCGCTAAATCTCGAATCTTTACGCAGAATTGCTTGGTGAGACTGACCTCTGAAATTGGACCAGCGTCCGATGACTACTGCGATCCAGTGAACTTATAATTTTCGTCCTCTGAAGAAAGTGCGCAGGAGGGTTACACCAAACTGGAAGAATGACTCCATCGTCGGTAGCTTTGGTATCAATAAAACTCATCAATTAAACGTCATTATTAAGAACAGCAACGGAAATATTTAGTAGTTGGAAGTTCTCAATATCAAAAAGGAGGGTTAATCGGCAGGAAACAGCTAAAGCCGACTTCACTTTATCAAATCTTAGCTGCTCAATAAGTGGATAACATTCCTGTGATGCACACCACCCAGCGTAAATTGCACTCAGCTACAAATCAGTTTGGTTTAAACTGAAAACCCAACTGAATCCCACCATGTGTCAGGTATCGCAGGTTTTTTTCTTCAAGAGAACTACTCAGTGGAATGTTGGCGTAGATTGTCGTTCACCGAGCTGAGCAATTCGACTACAAACGCCTCATGACCAATGGAGACGAGATCATCAGTAGTGGAGCGTATTGATTGGTCACTGGTTGTAACACAAATCAATCATCTACAAGAAAACCAATCAAAAAGTTGCTCAAAACTTTTCGACAGCCTACGACAAGCCTCGCCTTTTTTAAGGCGGATTACTCGATTTTCGCGCATTTCCTACAGTCTGCGTTCAAACAGAACATAAGGGTCGTGGAAACTGAGTTTGTGCAGTGAGTCTTTGTAGCCTCGTCCATTCAAAACAGAGTGTGCCTGCGGAGAAAAGTACCATTTTGACCGGTGTCGAGGGTGTAGGGTCAAACAAGGCAGCACTTTACTTGACACCTCTTGTTACTGCCCTTCGAAAGGATTGCATACAAAGACATGACTCATGCAGGACACTGACCTGGAATTTCCCAAGAATGGTCTCTGTTAGAAGATGTTTTTGTAGGAGTGGGGTTAATTTGTTGAAGACTTGGCCATAACAATGAGATTATCAAAAGCACTGCAGTAGGGCTTGTAAAACCGTGTTCAAATGAGTGATTCCCAAGCACTTTTTGTGCAGTTAACGAGGAAAATAGTCAAGAAAATTAATTTATCAACCAGTTTGGTTTCAAAGTAGTGAATTTCGACATCTGGAATTTGACTTAAGCTCACCTGTCTGTTTAATGCCATGTCACTCAGGTCAAACCATCATTTTCACTCTACCTGTCGCCAGTATTAACTTATTTCATACTTGTGCTATTTGTATAGATTAACTAATCAGCAATCGATGTTCCATTCTAGCTGATACATCCGTTTTTACTGACTTCCCAGTCAATGATTGTTTTGTTCCACTACAGAGCACGTTATCTGCAACGCCTTCATGTTGCGGAACAAGACCGCAGGGACATAGCTGAGGAAACAACCAAGCTCGCCAGAGAACGAGATGCATACATTCGTCACTGCAAAAAGCTCCAGACTCAGGTCGAAGTTCTGAAAGACAATGTCAAGGTAATGTAGCTTTCAACGGTTTTTTTGGTGCGCACCAGATGACCCCTGGGGCTTGACTCCCTCTCTCTGTGTTTTAACACACAGCTTGTTGAACAACTGTACGACAAAGCGAGGGCAAGATACATTGTCACTCCACGTTATGATGGGGAAATGTTGCAGCGGAAGCGCCGACTTGCCAGAGCCATTGGTCACCTTCAGCAAGAACTGGAAGATGAGGTAAGTGCGATTTGAATAAGCCCATATTACACATACCAATGTCCCCCTGCAATTATGCATATATATGTATAACAGGTACGCATCATTTTAGGTCGAACCGCACTCCAAAAGCCAACTCCTTGTGCGATAAACAACTGCCGATAATCGATCGTGGTCGCATAACACAGCGTATTAAAGTCCTTTCAGAAACACCCTCAGGTTTTTCAGCCCAGGTGCCTTTTTGGGGGTGGTCTACATTCTGCAATAACTTTTCTCGTGGATCTCTCGTAGTTTCCGTAATGTCAGGGCGTGCCCAGACATGGGAAAAGTACATGTGCAGAGAGTGACGCATCCCCAAGGTCACCATCGGTACGACACGTTCGGAAAGCAGGTCCGTTGGCGGAGCTCACCAAACACGGCTTAGCAACATACGACCAGCATAGTGGGCCTGAAAGTGTTCATGACCGGAACACCGCCATTGGCTGTACAGAACGAACAAGTGAATGACCATATTTGGCCATTTAGTAATCCTATATATGAATATTTACGCAGAAGCTATATGTTTTATCCTGACAATACAGCCGTGTCCGGGGTTCTCTGTCTTCTCCTTATCGCGTAGTCTGGCGGACTCAGTTCAGGGGTAATCAATAGACGGCCACTCACGATACAACACGTAACATACTAAGAAATCAACTGTCCAACCTCCGCCTTGAAATCAATAATGAAGAAGTCTATTCGGAAGGGTATGATATCTTCAGAAACTGTCATTTTGCAGCTTTCTGCCATCGCCAGGAGTATACGGTCGTCTAGGTGAGACAATCTTATTACATGGGTCCCAATCACTAACAGTCAACTCGGTTCCAGTCTTACTACAGTGTTCTCCTAGCACTTGCCTCGTACGAAACTCTGAAATCCACGTTTCACGGACTTGTTGTCCTTCAACCTCATTTCTTTTACAAGCAGTTCTTTATGTGTAATCGCAGGTGAGTTTAGAAAAACACCCTGGGACTCAGTTGCTCTTAGGCAGCATAGTCTAGTTTCTTCGGAAATAAGACATGACTGCCTCACCCGAACTTTTGCCTCAAGATAGTCCGAGCATTCCCCCAATATGTGGGCGGCCAGAGGATTATCTCAACTGGAGCTGTGTAGAGCTATCCTCATTGAAAGCCTTATGAAGACCACAGTTGGACGTCTAAATGTGTTCTACATGAGAACCATCTTGTGAAGCCGTATTTGCCATGATTTGTCGCATGTGGTATAGCCAGACGTAGATGCTTCCTAATCAAAAAAGACCATCTTTTCCTCTCCCTTGTCAGTAACCCGCCTGCTTCCTTTCTTCACTTTATCTCCTTTGAAATATCCACACATTGTCGCCGAACAACAATGTGGCAGCTATAACTACTGTACACCACGTACGCGTTTGTTACAGCTATTGATGACGATGATGGTGATGATAATGACATCAACTAGCAAAGCATGCGGTCCGGATAATCGATATTCAATCTCATTAGAACTACGCGCCTTTGTCACCTGCTCCCTACTGACTTACTGACTCGCCGGATTTACCCATGCTTTCAGAAAGGATCATCTATTGTTACGGATATGTTTGCACAAATTAGTGCCGCTCCATTGCTTGGAATCCTTCGATTAGGGATTCTGTCTGTAGGGGATATTCCTAACTTTCTCCAGGTACACTATCATTCCTGATGTACGCCCCGTCACTATTGCTACCGGATGTTCGGATCTATCCGAGCCTCAGAGCAGTGATAGTAGGGTGACACTCCCGCCTTTTCATAGCCTGAGTTGCTGCTCAATACACCAAAAACTCTGGCCATTCCCAAAGACCAATCCCACTTTCCTTGTTATTTTCTCTAATTTAGTAAAGATCCCCCTGTTCGCAATCTGTGAACATCATTTGCATTGATATTCCCTATGGCAACCAAAGTCTCTCCTTCTTTTTCAGCGAAACTTCACTAATTTATCTAACAAGCCTATTGTGAATGGGTGGGCACTTTAATCATGATAACTCATTGAATGGTTTTCAACAAGCTCACAAGCTTTCCCTGTCTGGGCACATTTAGTTAGTTTTTGGTTGAGTGGCAATCCTTTTCTTGCAACATTTGTGTCTAGACTCTCATTATTGCGCGAAACTCTCCACATTGTCTATTTTACTCTTCCCAAAGCAAGAAGACAGATTACATTTTAGAATCTGGCTTCTCTAAACTGGTTTCTTTTGATACAACAGATTTCTTTCCCCCTCCTCTCCAGGGTCACACATAATGGATTGTGTTAATCATTCGGAGAAAGAAAACAAATCGTGGAACTATGTAAGAACCTTCAATAGTTCGGGCGATTGTTGGAAGAACCACTGACCCAACATTTACCCTATATTTAGCCAACATCCTAGTCAAACGACCATCTTTTATTGGATCTCATCATCATCGTCACTGCCACTTGTAATAACCGCGTACTCGTACAGTGGTTGTAGCTGCCGCAGTTTGGTTCACCGATGATTTGGAGGGGGGTAGGTAGCTGCGCATTGGAGGCGGGAGCTGATAAATTGGTGCATAAATCCAGTATTTTCAGTGGGTGGTCAAGGGGGGATTGGGAAGGGAGCTATGCATTGAAGGCAATAGCTTGGATGCATGAGCGCTGTTGAGTGTGCGACTGGGCCATGTCTGACAATGTCTCTAGTCATTGATATGGCTCGTCTCGGGGTCCCCATCCAGGAAGACGGCAATGACCAGCGCAGCTGAGTTTGCTGGTAATGGCTTTCATACTTCGCTGCCAAGTCATTGTTTGACCACCTCTGGCTCTCTTCCACCCACCTGGAGATATTCGAACACACGAATTGGTCACCTCCAACTTACTCCACAAAACCCACTGATGATTCAATCGAATTTGGTTCTGCGAACAAACCAGGGCTAGCAACATTGGTCCCACGTAGTTCATCTGAATCTGCTTGAAGTCTGTTCTACCATCTCCGTGGAAAATATGTTTTCCGAAAACCCGGAGACCACTCCTACTACCAGACTACGGAGGAGTTTTCATCAGTATCTTGAATATCTGCCCAACTGAAGCTTTGGTACATCCCTATTGCAGTCTTTTGGGGGATATCATCCTGTTACGCGAAAAAAATACAACCCTACGTGGGGTTCAGATAACTCGGTTATTGGATGTGTCGTGCCCGAGGCGGGCGATGCAACGGACTAGGATGGCGGGTATGTGGTTTTGATCTCAGCTTTCCAGTCTAAGAATTGAACAGTAAAGTCATGCGGGAACTACCGTGGAATCAGTCTAACAGCCGTGGCATCCAGTGTGCTTTCAGGCGTTTTTTGTGCGGGCTAATCGATTACAGGGTGTGACAGTTTTGCCCTGGCTGAGAATGCATCGACCATTTTCTACTTTGAGACTGGTTCTTGAACTAAGTGACTAATTCGAACGTCTCACGCTGGTCATTTTTCTTGATCTGAAAGCCGCTTTTGACGCTGTTGATCGTCCGAATATTTGACGGTGTCTAGGGATCGATTATGTACCTTTTGAAATTATATCTAATGTAAGGACATTTTGTGCGAACTCCTACGGACAGGTATACGCAAGCTTTCGCTCGAGCTCACCAAGTCCAACAATGTAAGACAGGTGTGCTCTCTCGCCTTCCCTCTTCAAATTGTTATTGATGCTAAAACAGTTCCCATGCCTTCCTTCGAAACCTCCGGGGCGTTCTTCTACAGGCATTGAGGGTGCGGACCATATTGCTCTTCTGTCGCACGGTTCGGTGTGCACTTCACGCCCCCAAAGTGTTAAATGCTGCTACAAGAGTGGGTGGGATAAAACCCGAAACCCCGTGCTTACAGGCAAACCAGTCGACGTCACAGGTAAATTTGTTTACCTAGGCAAGTGAGCTGGCTGGAGACGAGAATGCTTCCTGTGTTCGGAAGGCCAGAGCACCTTTTGCCAATCTCCACTACTGATAATACCGCAGTAATGTCATTTTGTTTGTCAGAGACTGTGTGCTGTTTGCAATGGTGAAGTCAGAAAAGGTGGACTTACTCTCGGAGAACCTATGAAAGCTGTCAGCGCCTGATCATCAGTGTCTCCGATTCGCTGACTGGGTCTTTTGAGAAAGTCGGATTGGCGCTACTGTGGTACGCTGGATGAAAGGTACCCTCCCACGATGGATGATTCACTTACGCTCCATAGGTTAAGCTGGTTGGAACATTTTCTGCCCATTCCAGAGGGCCGTATGTATCGCAAAGTTCTTTTTGCCGAGCCAGCTGAGTAGATGCAACCGAGAGATAGTCGGTTTATGACTTGGCAGCAAACTCACTCCGGTTGCCGCCTACCTTCTCCCTGGATGGGGACTTCGGGACTAAACTCAACAGTGGTCAGTGACGCGGGAGACATGCCCCAATCATGAATGAGGTAGCGCTCTCCAATTTTCTGATGACCGAACTTGTGAAAGACGGAGCTAATATATCCCTGGTACATAGTTTATACCTGATTAACTGGACTGACTAACCCCCTTGAGCACCTTGCAAGAGACTGACCCTCTCTGTCTTGAAATGAGGTATAGACTTTCCGTTCCAATAATAAGACTTTCAAAAGTTGTCTTTAAATCTTACAGTTCTTTGAGTTTATATACAACGATTGGACCAATGAGAGTTAACGAGTGTTTTCTCCAGAGAACCACTGTTTTTCTTCCAATGTACAGCATAAACATACCGCCACCGAAGTTGCTCATCTGAGCAGGACAGTGGGTGCTTCTGAACGAAGACTGGCTTTGATGGAATACCTGAGAGCTGAGAACTGGGAGCTAATTCGGTTAACCACGACTTTGACTGAGGGCTTGGGTAAAGCCATTTTTGAGTACACAAATGCACGAAACAAGCATGAACGCTTGTTGGAAGATCTTGAGGAGAAGAACAGGGAAATGCAAGAACATCAGAAGGCCTTGGATGAACTAGGAGTAAGTTGGCTCATTCCCAAATTCCGTAATACGTTTCCTTTTGATTGCACTTATTTGTCTTAGTCTACTGCTGTTACAAATATTACAGAAGGTTTTCACCTTGCCGTATTCAACTATGCAGTATATGGCATAATAGTGTGCTCGTGATAAGGCAGAAGTTCATGGTAATTCTCTATTGTAGTTCACAGTAAGTCAGAAGAACACGTAAGTAGGGACATGGGTGTATTATGTACATGCGGCCAACTTGGTCCGCTTTCGTGGCGGGTCAGCAAACAACCGAGTACATATCCAGTCAACCCACAGCGCTCACGCGAGCCAATCGATCGGCAAGTCACACGACAGATCGATGGTGGAACGACGAACGGACACGCACACGCGCAAACTCTGACACACTGAAGCAGCCAGTAGTTTCTTAAAAACTGTGTAACAGAGGCTTCTTGGGCATCCCTACCAGCCACTTGGCTAACCGGTGAGAAGACGAAGCATTCCAAGCTAGAATTATGAGAACACATTCATGAGGTTTGGGACTTTAAAAGGTGGCAAAGCTGGGCCTTATGACAACTGGTTGGGTCGATCTTATTGAATTCAGTGGGAGAAATGAATAAGTGTATTGAAAGAATACATACATATATAATCTGCACCAGTAGCATATTGTTAGACTGCTCGTCCGACAAAAAACTTGGACGTATTAAACGAAACAGTTTTCAGCTTAAACTGACATTACCAGACAGATTAGCTTGGTTTTATACCGCTTCTCGTTCTGAACAGAATTGGATTTGAATTCAATAAGTTGGTCAAAAATGTTCAACATCCGCTTCTGTGGAGGTGCGGTCGATATTTTTGGACTGGAAGACAATCATAGCGCCTCTATGTGAACGTTCCAGTTAATATTAGAAAGATTGTTCACGTGATTCCCAATGTCGACTGGAAAACTGCTAACGGGCTACGAATTCCTCAGTTTTTCTGGGACTTCTCATATCTTCAGGACTGTGTGCATTTAACTATGGTGTGGCAGTCGCTGATAAAGTTAATGTGGTAAGCAAACGATAAACTATCTGTAATAAACGAAGAATGAGTCTGCCTTTCGTTCAACCAAATGAGACATCGATTATTTAGAGCACGAAGCGGAATCACGACCGCAATTTTCGATCAATAGCCAAGCGGTGCGTTTGCAGCTGAGTCAAAACTCATCAAGCAGATAGGGATAGAAAAGTTAACCTTTTCAAGATTTGATATTGGTGATTTAGTGTGACCAAAAAGTGAGTGGCCTGTGGGCACCGCACCTTGAATAGTGATGCATGCGACAGATAAGTGCTTTAGCATAGTGTACCTGACGTGGAGAGTACTGACAAGTTGCAGGACTCGACTTGTGTCTAAGGCTTCTCTCGATGTATTTGTATCAGGAGGGTCAGCTTCCTGAAAGCAACCACCGAATGCCCGAAATATACTGAGACTCTCAGCTCCGCTAGATGCTGACCAGACAGACAACACCCCCTCAATATGTAGCGCGTCACAGCCGTGTAGCAAACCCAGACACAGCGGGTCAGCGTTGATCAAGGTCAGACAACGCCCCCGCAATATGCAGCACGTTACAGCCTCCTACTAAGGTCAGACCGCGTGCGTCAGCATTGGACCAAGTTCAGACAATGTCCTTCCAATAAGTAGCTTGAGAACGTTGTACCTTCTCGCTCACGCTCTCGTTCGAAATATAGCTGTTGTGTTTCCTTCTGTGAGTCTTTTTTCTCCGGCATTGGGCACTGGAGGGGGTCAGCAGCAGATACCACAGATTGGCGAATCAGCAGATATAACAATCTGGTTTAAAGGAGACCTTTTATGATAGACAGAGAAGGCAGAATTCATTCTTTTGTCTGGGTTTTCTGTCCACGAGAATGGTCTAGCGGACCATTCCAGCAGTGCGGACGGACGTTGCACCACATGTTCGCTATTCCAGTTCCAAAACGTTGAGCACTATAGGCAAAATTCGGAACTTAAGTCACTGTGGGATTGAATTACACTTTGACAGGGTAATGTCATTCAGCTACATGCAGGTTGAGATTGCTTGATTCCAGTTCACCGTCCGCACGTTACACTGTTAACTAAACTCTTTTATCGACCGCTGTGACATGACATTGTACCCTTCCTTGCTATTGATTAATTCGACCAACCAATTACAGAAACACAAGCGTAACCGATGAGTACTCACTGGCTGCGCGTCCATTAGGCGGATTCAGGCACGCCATACAAAACGACATCTAGTCTAGCGTGTAACAGAATAATCAACAGGGTGAAAAAACCTCTCCAATGCGTTCTGTCCGCGAATGCGTCCGATCGCGTATGCCTGTGATTGATATGTGTGTGACGTGATGCGTTCGCCAACCTTCATCAAACGGACGGTTAAAGTGGCAAAACGATCATTCCTGTGCCGTGTGATGGTAGCGATTCGAAACTTTTTTCTCGCAATTATTGGCCGTAACCGTCTGCAAGTTTGATCACGCATTAGAGGAGCTAACTGTCCATTACAACACAAGGTTATCGGCGAAGCATTTATGGGCTGTGTTCTGCTGAGCAGCACTCAGCAAACTGTAAAACTGATTTTACGTCAGTTGGATTGTGTAATGACCGGTAGAATGGAAATGTTTGTGACACCGGTTTTAAAAGCGTATATGACAAAAAATGCAGACGCTTCCAGATGGATAGAGGAACAGGATAAAGGCAGAGCGATCGCAACTGAATGAATAGTTTACAAAATTCGCCACGCATTCAGAAGTTCACTGTAGAATCCTTTGGAGTCTTGGCATAAACCCGGGCTACAAAGACGAACATTATGCTTCTCATCCAAAATGCACAATGTTCCGAGCACTGTTTTGAAGAATTTGTCCAGTGTCGTTGAAGATAACTGTTTCAAGATGAGTAACTTGGGGACTAAATGACTGATGCGCCCTTCGTCTGTCTGATCGTCTAAGTTGCTTCGGCCTATTCGAGCGCTCGTGAAAGATCCCTTGACCCAGGTGGATTGCAGACCCTGAATGACACATCACGCAACCGATTCCTGAGACTGTCATCCTACCATTTCGTAGCCGGACCGCGTAGCCAAGTTCTTGTCTCTATCTGCTGGGTTTGTATTGATCATGGTTCGCAAAATGGGCCTCTATGCGACCCTGCTGTTGGTCGGTTTCTCTAGGGATGTAGGGCACCATTCCCCTACGCTTCCACTGCGTATCTAGGCGTAATTTCCACTTGGTTAAGTAGCGATATTCATTGGTAGTTTGGTTCATCCATCTAATGGGGACCCAACCTTTTTTGACTTGCCCGACTGATGTGAATAAGAACATCTAATCTTAAAGCATGACATGGCTGTTGGCTTGACGCAACACACCATTCTCAAGGTTTCTGAAACATCTTGGCAGTTCACAGTCAGTTTAGACTTTCTTGGTGCTCACCAGGTCCCCGGGGTTTCCGTCAAACTTGGGTTCTCTCTGAACCCAAATTGGAAACAATTTTCTAAAGATACTCATTGCCTACCAATATGACCTTGATGGGACACTCGCATGGATCCCAACTGGGTCCCACGGACAGCATCACAAAGATGACGGAAGAAACCATCCGTCCTCCATTGCCTCTTAGTTGACGGCTTATTTTCGGAGTGAAATTTTTACCAGGAAGGTTATGCACGTCTAGAGGTGCTGGTATGCATAGGGTGTGTCAGGTAACCGACAGGTAAACTACGAACAGTTTGCGAAGCTGTTTAACGTCAGCAGCAGTCGTTGGATTCAAATGGATACAAGCTCGAGGACTGCATCTACTTGATGAGCTCAACAAATAGCAAAACCGGCTCTGAGCTGTCAAAGAGTTTTCAGCAACCTAATGAGTAATGTGTCACGTCTATAAAATGTATTGCGAATATCGTACCAAATGAAACATGAGGCAGCTTTTGTTGAGGTTCCCGAGTGACGCGTAGGTTCGATAATCCCGAATATCAAAAGGAAGAATTGGGTTCGTAATTCTACGGCACTATTTACGCATGGGTAAGCAAATGTGTACAACAAACCACAATTGTTCACGTTCGTAGCGTTAACAAGTTCACAGGTCTGTCACTGACCGGCACAGGGCAGTGTCAACGTTCGCACACCAAACAACGGTGAGCGGAATGATGGCTCAGCAGCGTGGGTTGCGGTCGTCCCTTCGACTGGCGGTCTCTTGATTCTTATTGGACGTGCGATCACACGGAACCCATGAGAAAACAAGTCAAGGCAGGGTCAGCAAACGCGAGACGAAAGTGCATAGGTAAAGAGGTAAGCAGCGAACATTCACACAGACACACTTGTCAACACAGGAGTGTCGGAAAGGACGGCCTCTGTAGCAAGGTGAGTGGCTGGTAGGAATAAGCAAAAAAAGGAGACCAGAAGTACATAGGCGGAGTAAGCAAATGAATGGGGGAATTATCATAAGGTCAAGTTAGATTCAATAGCCTGGTGCAGCACATTCAGTCGCTCAACGACACCACAAAAGAGACTCAGCTGGGTCACCCATCAGAACCAAATTGATGCGCAAATTTGTCGAAATTTGTCTAGTCAGTTTACTGTGATATCTCGAATATCACTCCGGGTGAAACAAGGAATGGAGTTTGCGTAGCCCACTCAGTTAAAGACTATCACAACCCGGGGATTTAGCTGGGAGTCAGCTGAATCTCCCGTTTAAAAGAAACTGATTTGCAAATCAGTGTATTTCGAAATTGCACAATGGCTAACATGATACCTCGCAATGCATTCATGGGTCGTTGAAGAGAACAATGAAGAGAAATGGAAAGCTATGGGTTAGTATCAATACCGCATACTAAACACGAAAAACGCTGTATATCTGATTCGCAAGAGGCCACATAACTGGGCAATGCGGTGAGACGTTTCGGTGTTTCATTCTCGGGTAAATGATTATAAATATGAACCCGAACAATACACTCATTTGCAAATCAATTTGGTTTTCACGGGAGACTCCACTGAATCTCTCGTTTATGATGTCCTTCAACTGAATGTGCTACACACAGGCCGCTTTATGATTCAGTTGGCACGATATTCAAGATATCGCAGTATATTTTCATAGAGGAAACTACTCACAAGAAGAGTTTTCAGCAACCTTGTGAGCAGTTTCCTTTATGAACCCGAGCAGTTATCTTTGCTGGGTAAGAGAACAAGACCGAAAAATCACATGAACACTCGACATTCTCTCGGGAATTAGGTAGTTCCTCCTTCCGCACTGCAAGGAGATCTGGTAGTTCAGCTGCCTTGACAGCACTTTTCAATCCCCTTCTCCGACATTCCTTTCCTGCTTTCGCTTTACTTTACAACTCACCACTTTTACAGTTGTGTTCACTTGCCAGCTGTTCCATCTACCGTGACTGCTTGTAATGCAGAGGACACATCTCCCTGGAACAGCTGGCTCACCCAACGCGCTCCTTATCTCTACTGACTAGATTCCAAGAAGTTCAGAATGTCCACCCGGGAATCCGAACTGCCCGACTAGTAATTTCCCACTCAGACGAAGCAAATATGCTAGAAATAAGAACGAAAGTGGAAAACGTCGGTCTCCCACAACATGTTCTATTATGTTTGGGGCGTACGGAGCAGCATTGCTATTCGTGAGCCAAAGGACGTAAACTATGCTGCACAAAGATCACTCAGTTTTGATAAATCTCTTTATTTATTATTTATTGTATAGTCTCGCATAGATGCATATCTGTTGTATCTGCTGCTTCGCCAATCCGTGGTATTTGCTGCCGACCCGCTCCAGTGCCCAGTGCCGGAGAAAAGACTCACAGAAGCGAACACAACAGCTATATTCCGAACAAGCGAGTGCGTGGGCGTGAGTGGGTGCGAGTGCGAATGTACAACGGTCTCAAGCTAATTATTGGAGGGACACTGTTTGAACCCCGTCCAATGCTGACGCACACAGTCTGGCCTTGGTACGAGGCTTGACTTGCTGGCATATTGCGGGGGCGTTGTCTGACCTTGATCAACGCTGACTCGCGCTGTCTGGGTTTGATACAAGGCTGTGAGGGGTTGCATATTGAGGGAGCGTTGTATATCTGGTTAACATCTAGCGGAGCTGAGAGTCTCGGTAGTTTTCGGGCATTCAGTGGTTGCTTTCAGGAATCTGATCATCCTGATACGATCAGATACAATGACGAACCGAAACGTGGACTGTTCGGCAGCAGCGCAGTGCCTGGTTTTTCCCATTCGATCATTTATGGGACTCTTATCTGTTCGTAGGTTCACGATGCCTCGGATGTACTTTTGCATGTCTTGCTCCCTGAAGCCGTGTTCATGACTTGTGGCAATCATTTGCACGGTTTGTGTTGCGCGAGGCAGTTTTATCTCTGTATCAAGCGTTTTTTACCTTGAGTTTTGAATGAGGGCCACAGAAGCTTTTGATTTCCCACATAATGAGTCTTGAATCTACATAAAACAAGGTTCTAACGGACATTTGATCCTTTGATAAACTAAAGACAGTTTCATCACAGTTCGATTGTCAAAGCACGATATTTCGCATTTCTTTATTGAAAAAAAAACTTTTTAGTCCCGTTTGGCAGATGTATCAGCCATGTATACAAAAATGAAATTGGAACGCAACAAGTGTGTCAGTCTTCTCCAGGCTTCGGTCAAACTCGCATTGGACACGCGCGAACGTCTACGCATACACATGAACGAGGCGGAAATCATCATTTTCCGTCTGCAACGGCAAGACCAGGAATTGTTCCGGGAACGATCCTTGTACCAGAGCTCTGTTGTGCAAAGAGATCACAAGCGAAACGAATTGTGTAAACTACTCCATCTGCATGCAGAACAAAATTCCAGGCGTGAGCAAATGAGACGTTCCATTTATCGTATCAATTCCATGTTCAACCAGACTGAGGCCGAGACGTTAGGTGTCAAGAAAGCCAAAGAACGCAGCGCTCAGATTCGTAATGAACGTGCACTGTTGCTAATTGAACGCAATCAAGAAGTCTATATCCTTCAGGTGCGTTCTGTGCTGACCGAGTCCTTTTGTTCTCTTCCGAATTTTTAACTGAATCCAGTTTATTTTCATAAAGAAAATTACTCACAAGGTTGCTGAAAACTCTTCGACAGCGCACGACCGGTTTCACCCTTCTTTGGGGCCCGTCAGAGAGGCGCAGTCCCCGAGTTTCCGTCAACCTTATATTCTAGTTGAAGCCAGTTTAATCTGGTTCAAGTGTATGCAGGGATTTCTGGCTATTTTCTGCGGACCGAATGGCGGTGAGGGCTACTGCGGAGCCGCTGTTCATATCGGACCTTCGGTACTGGTGCTCCATATATTCATATCATATGATTAGAACCGGTCCATCTGTATGTCTTGGTGAATTCATTTTTGTCAGGCATCCCAGTGAGTGATGATCATTGTCTCCCATCTCCTCCCATGCAGTGCTCATGGAAATCGCCACCTCGTTTGATTCCACCTTCAGTTCTCCTCTTCCACCCATTAGCTTAGACTACTACGGCAAATTGAACTTCAGGTGTATAGTTTCTGAAAACTCTTCGACAACCCACCAACGGTTTTGCCTTTCTTACGGCTAATCAATTAGACGCAGTCCCCGAGTTTCCATCGACCATGGGTTCTGCATGAATCCAATTTGGATGCTCAGTTGCCAACTAATTTGGTCTAAACGAGAGACTTAGCTGAGTTCCAACTGAATCACCGGTTGATGATCCACCGGCTACTGTAGAGCCTTTTCAGTGCCCAGCTGTCATGTCACACGAGGGAGGTACGAAGGCTGGGATGCTGTGTAGTCAGGTAAATGAGTAAACTTCTCAGCCTGAACTGCCAAGCAACATACGAAAGTTGTGCCACAGGTTACTGATACAATCATCATCATCATCATCATTGACAGCATGACGATGAAACAAAGGCTAGCACGACATTAGTACCTTAATTCACCAGAGTCATCCAAATGTGTCGTCGCTAAATACCACAGCTCTTCATCCACGGCTTTCGGTCGCGATTCATGACCCAAACTGCCCTATTCATCAGAGGAAAACCTTATGTTTCGTTTGTGAAATAACGTACTAACTCCTGTAAGCTTTACTTCAGAGGGCGCGCACCTTTTTCCATGCATGCAAAACTTCTTTTCGAAGAGTTACGGAAATATTTCGATTATATCAGTATTTCTCAGGCAATCTCGCGGCTAGTCAGTCCACTGTTCCTAGGATCTACCAAAACAGCGACTAGCATGTGTGAGCTCCCGGTTTTGCCAAATATGTAGCCGGTGACTTCGCTCCTAATATAATAGAATCGCCCAGCTGTAACACCCTTCCGATGCCTAGCTGCCATGCTACCCGAAGGAATCACGAGGCTGGGATAGTGACGGGTTGCCCAAGCCTGGACAGGGGAAGTCGAGAGGCAGATATCGGGTCCGAACCACGGGCCTTCCGGTCAATAAATTCGGGCTCTAACCACTTGGTCCATCTCACCCCCAATATACTTAACATACTACTCAAAATGAGGTGGCCTTCTGCAGTCCATTCAGTTGAGGAAGCACACCATAAACTAGAGAATCAGCTGGATTCATACGGATCACCCGTTTGGAAACCACAGCAAGGTGTACAAGAGTATCAGCGCATTACTTCGATTCTGTTCTGACGGTCGTCTGAAAGTTATCTGCAAACAATGTTTCCCTGAAATCCTGTGTAGGATAAGGGTTCGATGGGTGAAGCCGTTCGCTTAAGTGATTTCACTATCGGCGAAAAGAGCCTAATCAAAAAATGTTCATAGCAAACTGGCTGTCAATTTTTTTCCAAAACCGGGTGCGCCGTTTGTCTAACAGCCCCCGTCATTGGTTACCGTTTATCTGGAATCGAATTTCCAAGGTGAGAATTGTTTCTAGTTAGCTGGATTGTTGTTCGGTAATTAGGTATATCCGCAGGTGAGAGTAGTGCGCCAGAATGGACAGTTAACGCCGGTCTTCAGAACTTAATCGACCCTTCTAATTGTACGGCTCTGTGTGGACGTTCCCGGAGCTGTCAGGTTAAGTGATCTGCGGTTGTGGAAAATTCACTGTTCACTCAGACAAACTTGGCAGCGGTTTTAGATCAACCAAGGTGATGCAAGGTGGCTTGCAGCCGGTCTGGTTTAAAAAAGTACAAAATTCATGCAGAGTAGGACCCACTTAGCCACTCCTCATCCCCTCGACGCAAACAGACAACCCCATGAAGGTGCCTTAGACCGGAAAAAGAAAGCCAAAAAGCCCGGCTTCAACAATCCCGCCCCCCTATCGTAAGTGTTAGTCATTCCCACTAACGGACAGACGGGGAATCCAGACAGACACCCAGCACTGACCCGTCGTAGGAGATCCTACGGATTGATTTCCTGACTACCTTGAAACCTGATCAACCTGGTAACTTACTCACTTGGCCTGATGAAGCTCCTGTGTCAAAAGCGAAACATCGCCCAGTGGTAAATCCACCGATTGTTTATCCAACCTCTCTGAAACGATTCCTCTGGGAGGTTTATAGCGAACTCGGTGTGTTTAAATGACAAAACCGGAAAGCCAGGTAATCGTTTAGTTTGGCAAGTCCCTCTTTATGCAGATTGCCAGTGGACAAGGACCACGTTTTACGGTCATGAAAACCAAAACAGTGTGTGTACATTAAAACGCCCACTTCCGACCACCTATTTTGTTTTAGGAGCGTATTCTTGCACAAGACGCGGCTGCCCGAGCAGGCCAGTTGACTCTTCTGAGCATACAAGAAGAATATGAGTTTTTGAAACGGTATCGAAATGATCTGGCAAGACACGTGGACCTTGTTCGAAGAATGCTACCAACACACAACAAGCTCTCTGCCGAATTACAGGGACTGATCCATCAGGTTAGTGGTCGTTGCTTTATCCACCTATCCTCGGGTTTTTTTCGGCTATCTGCTGTTTGCTTACCAACGAAGTTGTAATGTTTGGAGGTCATTTCAAGCGCTTTGGAGCTTAGCCTTTCAATACAACGTATGTCTCAGGTCAAACCGACTACTGTTTTGAGGTGATGCGCCAAAATATTGGTAGCCAGGGTCCACTTATTGCTTGTTGATCTCGTCACTGAGTTTGGCAATCCGCTTGCAAACGTTCCGTCGACAAGCACAGTTGGGAGCGAACTATTGCGGACTAATGACGCTCTCCTCGTTTTTGCAAGTGAACTTTCAAGCTCGGAGAACAGAACAGCAACCTCTTGGTCAACAACCAAGTCTATGATCAGCCACCCGTACTGTTAATCGAAGTACGCTTCCTACATGGTGAACGATGTGAACTTTGATGGTGGGCACATTGGTTGGTCGTTGTAGTTGAATGTCGAGAAAATGGCACCAAGAGAATTGTTTATCAACCCTGAGTTTACTCTAAAACCACAAGAATACACCAGAATATAGGGAAGCAATGTTTACAAAGGACAAATGAATTACTCATAACTCCAGCAAAATGGCGGGAGACTGTCAAGAATTTCTAGGTACCCTTTGGTAGATTCGCAATGGAACTTTGGAACCCAAGCGGACCACTGCTGGATGTTTGTGTCGAATTGAGAAATCCGCGAAAAAAGATCAGATATAAAGTGGATGAAAATCTTTTTGGTAGTTTGTGACGCTTTAACGCCAGGAAGAAGACACTGTCTTCTGCAAGGTTGGGAGCGCAAACGGAATGCAAATGAACACTACTAAAAGCGAATTGTGTGAGTAGTATCTTGGCGATAAACTGCGATCAGAACAACGTGTTTCTTAAATTGTCTCATTTATATCATGATTGCATTATGGAACGTTTATTTATCTGCTTGTTGTGTCATTTCGTTAATTCTGATCCGTAAGTTTAAGAAACGTTTCAACGAGGAGAATCTTTGTCATGCTCAAGGTTGAGCAGCGATGTCGACAGTATTCTGTTTCGAATAATAGGCCATCTTGGCAGGTTTACTTCTCATATGGAGTTATTCTCTTTCGTCTCACGAGGTTGGTTGCCCGCTCGGGAGCCACGATAGGGATAAGAACATCCTAGCCAGCCAGATCCAGTTCATAGGCACAAGCCGTTTTTAACCGACCTTTAGGGAAAAACTGGTGGCGATTTCCATATTCAAGTCATTTTAATTTGCCTTTGGTGTTTTATTCAGCTTGTCGGAAGCCGAATGGAACTCAATCGACTTGTAGAACTGGCGGAAGACCCCGATGTTCCCGGTAGACTGCGACTACTGGGCGGGAAGGATCCATCACAGCATGAGTTGTGGATCACTCTGGGTCGATTGGAGCGTCGTATGGCAGCGAAAGAGGAGGACATGGCGGAGAAAAATCTCACCTACGAAGCTGTTTGTCGTCTAGTTGACAGTCTTCAAGTACGGGTAGCTGCAGGAAAGTGAGCGACTTATTCTCTTAATTCATACAAGGCACAGTCGTAGTCTTAAGGCTGACAACATTCAAAAGGGACAAGAAGTTGAGAGATTCTCAGAATGTAAAAGTCATCAAAAGGTTTGTCGGGATCGTGCTAGATGAGTATATGTTTTGAGCCGGACTATTCGGATGGACTCACAATTGGTGTCTACCCAGACACGTTAAATGAATCCACAGACTGTCGTCATCATCATCGACAGCATGACATCAGTGTTCAACACCGGTGCTTCACTGCCGTACAACCATGACTTATTTGAAAGCCTTATTGTGAAGAAAAGAATAAAGGT